>NW_008824987.1:37499-38223 GCF_000699105.1 Pygoscelis adeliae | reverse complement strand
GGGGGCTTCAGAGCATGCCGGGACCCCGGGGCTTTCCCCAGCCAGTAGCATGGCCTCGGTTGGGCTCCCCGGGGCCAACGGGGAAGTGGGACCCCGCAGCCCACCCGGGGAACTCTCTGCTGTGGGGCACAGGGGAGTTAAGCAGCTTAGAGGGCTCATAAAGGGATTAGTACTTGATACGGGGATGGGCAGCATCTGCAGCTATGCTGCCTGGGATGAAACTTGTCTGAGAGCCAGGCGGTGAATTCCCCGGGGCCAGGCAGATGCCGAGGACATGCTGCCGGCATCACCAGCGAGGCCACCGTGCCGACACCGCCATGGGCACAGCTCCGGCACCTGCCAAACTAACCCTGCTCACCACTGGCTGCTGAGCCCATCCCACTTGCCTGCTCCGTTTTCCCACCTCCTGGAGAGCCAGAAGCTGCTTGAGCCCCAGAAAGCACCCATGGGTGCCACTCTGCTCAGAAATAACCACCAGCGAGGGGCCTTCTGCTCCTCCAGCTCATGGAGGTTGCTTTCTGCCGTGAAATGTGAAGGTTTGTGTCCTCCCTGCATTCCGGTTGACACAGCCATGGCTGCTCCTGCCATCCCCAGCAATTAGAAAAGGGGATTTTTTCCAAGGATCCTATTTGAGGAAAAGGATCCACCAGCTGGAGTGACATGACCCTGACCGCTTGGGTGAGGTACCGGTGGGACTGAAGGAGGCACGGGCAGCCAGGGGAAG
>NW_008824987.1:35206-37438 GCF_000699105.1 Pygoscelis adeliae | reverse complement strand
ACCATCAGTTTTTTCCCTTTGAAATCTCTGAGGTTTGGGGATCAGGTCATTTCACGAAGAAAACCCACCCAAAACCCACCTGACTCAATGCCCAGCATGGCCGTCAGCAAAACCCACCCTTGGGATGGTGCAAAACGCCTGGTGTCACTGCCTGTCACTTGGGTGGGGGGACAGGAGAGCCTCTGTGCCGCCCCGGCAAACACCCAGCCCGCACCCAGCCGCCTGCTGGCGAGGGGCACCTGCTGCCACCCACTGCACTGGGAGGGCAAAAGCAGCCAGTTTTTTATCTGCAATTTGGCACCCAGCCCCGGCTCGTGGCAGAGACCCCCCAGCCTGAGCCCCCAGCAACCGGCTCCTTCCTCCTTGCCATGGGGATTCTCTGATGGCAAATAAGGGTTGTGCGCCGGGTGGGGGAGGCAAGGAAAACCCCTCTCCTCTCCGCAGCTGGGCAGGGCTCTCAGACGTGTGCTGGGGACCCTGCACGACTCAGATAAGGCACCACGGTGCCAAGCCCTGCTGTGGTGGGTACACCCAGGGTGGTCCCAGCACCGAGCCCATGCACAGACCTACACCCTGGCCATGCCGGATGGGGGAAGGGAGCAGGGATGAGCCGGGATGGAGATTAATGCGACGGTCACGATTAGTTCAGCGCAGGCAGATTGCCGGCACCCAGAGAAGCTATTTCCTTCCACAGACAAAATGCATTTAAATGATGCTATAATCTGTCGCCGGGAGGGGGACGGGATCGGCGCCTCCGTTCCTTAGCCGTAAACTAATCCTGCCGGGAGAGGGTCTAACCCAGCCTGGGGTGGGTGCCAGGAGGGTGGATCACAGCCCAGCCTGAGCCTCTGTGCTGCAGAGGAACAGAGGGTGGGAAGGGAAGGAGAAGGGAGGAAGGAGATGCATGGACATATGGATGCATGGCTGCTGGCTAGGTAACAAGGAAGAAAGGGTGGATAAGGATAGATGAACCAGCAGAGAGACTGGAGGGTGCATGGATGGACAGATGTAAGGAGATAGGCAGATCAGAAATGGCTGGACAGCAAGAGAATAGCTCTAGGAAGAAGAAGAGGCGAAGGATGGACAGAAGGATGGACAGCACAACAGCTCAGGAGATGGAAGGAAGATGGATGGAAGGAGAAAGGATGGATGGAAGGATGGACAGACAAGCAAAACAGCTCAGGAGACTTCAGTCCCCACACCGCTGTCCCCAGCCCCTGCCCTGGTTTCTAGCAGCCCCTGGGAGGGAAGGGGGCTGCTAGTGTCCCCACCTCTGGCTGGGTTTGGGGGGAGAGAAGGGTTAAGCCCCGGCCATTTGCTCTGCAGCCCACTGCGGTTAGCGGGATTTGCAGCGCCTGACCTGCATTCCCAGGTTTATTAGGCCAGCGTAGAGGGGACCATATGGTCCTTCCACCCTCGCAGCTCAGCACCGCAGAAAAGCAGATCTCCATGCCTGGCCAGGCTCTGACAGGCCTGAGGGCTGCCTGAAACCCCCGGGCTAAGGAGCCACCCCAGCCCCACAGCGGGATGGGACGGGACTAGTGTGTGTCCCCTCCTTCCCACCCCACGGCAGCCCGCAGGGAGCCGGTGTGACCTGCGACCCACAGCGGGGACAGGGGGGAAAAGGGAGATGGAAACACGCAACTGCTGGCGACTGCCTTGCCGAGCCCCCACATCTGCCCAGCCAGATGTGCCCTGTGCCAGCTGCAGCCACGCAGCCAGATGGGCTGAGCCACTCCCCCCGCCCGCGAGAGCACGCAGGGACAGCAGCAGCACCCTCCAGCCATGCCCTAAAATCAAGAAGACCCCCCAGGCCAAGGGGTCTTGCTGCTGCAAAAAGTAGCATCAAAAGCCCCTGCCCATCCTCCTCTCGGCGAGGGCTCCACCGCAGGGTTTCGGTCATCACCGGCCACCCTCTTGCTCCATCCCCCCTGCTTGGGGATGCTGGGGTCAGACAGACTGATGGACACATGGGAAAAGAGGCTGACAGACAGACTGGACGTAGCTATGGCTGGTGGGGGACACCGGCTTGTTTGCCTTCCCTTCTTGCCCCCAAATCCCCAAAGGGGGCACGGGGGAAGCACAGCTCAGCCCCTCCATCCTGCACCCGCTGCAGCCTCACCAGCCCCATCCCTGCTCCCATCCACCATCCCGAGGCCGAAGAGCTGCCTCCTCCTCCTCTTCCCCTTATCCAGCACCGATAGCCAGCGCTGAGCTTCAGCAGCCCCAGCC
>NW_008824987.1:28729-35177 GCF_000699105.1 Pygoscelis adeliae | reverse complement strand
AGCCGTCTGCCATAGGGATCACTTTAGCCGCGCTCCGGGGGGGATCTTTATCCCAGCTTATCCCGTGGGATGCAGCAGGGGGCTCCCAGCACGTATATCCCCACTTAGCAGGGGAAGAGCACATAGGAAAAAGCTCTGGAGAAGAAGAGGAGGGAGGAGAGGCTTGAGGTCATGCCAGGAGGGTTAAAACCTCTCATGGTGTTAACAGGCAGTGCTGGGGGCTTGGTGCATCAATGGGCCAAAAGCAGCTCCGAGGGAGATGCCGAAATACCGGTGATGTGAGACACCAGCCCCAGCTGACCGGTCTCCTGCCAGGCCACCGCCACGCACTGTGGCCATGGTCCACGCCAGCCCATCATGGGTGGGCTCCCGTGGTCGTCCCGCCTCAGAGCAAGCTGGGAAAGTCATCCATAAAGCAATGACTTGAGCTGACACGATGATAGAAACCCTCAATAAATACATGGGAAGGGCTGCAGGGAGGGACAGCAGGGGGTGTGACAGGGAGCTGTGTTACTGTCCGTAGCAGAGGGCTTCATGCTGGCTTCAAGCCTGGCTCAGGACTCCTGTGGAGGGGTTTCAGCACTCGCCGGTTCCCAGGATTCCTGGCCACAGGATGAAAAGGCAGCAGGATTTCATCAGTGGCCAAAGACCCTGGACACGGGCCCCAGGACCCTGCCAACCGCAGCAACCCAGGGCACAGCTATCATCTCCAGCTCTCTGCAAACGCAAGCAGGGGATGCTTCTCCTCCTGGCCGTGCAGCAACGTCCCTCCCACGGGGCTGCCAGGACCACCAGTGATGCTGGGACCACTAGTGCTCCCATCCTCTCCGGATCCTGCCCCATATCAGGGCGACAAGGTGACGATCCCATCCCTGAATCAGGAAGACAAGGGCAGGACATGCCGCTGCCTCAGTTTCCCCACATGGATCAGCACCCAGATGAGACAATGGGGTGACGGGTCCACCCAAAACACCGAGAGCCAGGGGACCACGGCAAAACCCCACAGCCCTTGAGGAGGAAGCCCAGCCCGGCTGTTCCCCACCAGGACACCAGGATGTCCCAACTGCAGTTTCATTTCAAGCCAGCATAAAGCCACCCCACTCTCCCGAGCATCCCGCAGACCCCCGGCTGAGGCTTCAGAGCCCCAAAATCTGGTGGTCCAGGTTTTGCCCCCACAGCCATCAGGGCCAAGCGCAAAGGGGAAACACAAGCGGCAATGGCCCCAAATGCCAGGGATGTCCCACACCTGGAGCTCCCACATCTGGATGTCCCAACAGCTGGATGTTCCAGCTAGAGGCAACCCCGGCTCCCAGGGAAGGGCCGGGCTCACACACTGTCTCACCACCCGTCCCGGGGCATCGCACCCATCCCTTTCCCTCCCCACCCTGCAGCACCAATCCCAGCTGCGTTACACTCCCACGTGGGGTCTGCACCTCCAAACACCCTAAAAACCAACAAAAAGGAGAAATGGAGGCCTCTACCTCCACCCAAAACTCAGTCAGCCCAAACATTAGCCCCCTTTCACTCCACGCTTCCATGCAGCCAGGGAAAAAAAACAGCCAGTAATAAAACACAAGCCGAAATTAGAAAATATAGGCGGGTCCCTCGTGGAAACCTCCGAAATGTTTCCCAGCAGCCAGAGCCTTGAAAATTGTTTTCGGCGACATAAAAGACAACAAGCTCTCCCTTCCCTCCAACGCGCTGAGAGCCTCCATCTCCAGTCCCAGCTAATTGGAACTCAATTAAGTGAATAATTGTTACAAATGTAAAATTACCTTCCCCCGGTGCACAGCGGTGAGACGGCTGCGGCCGCGGGGAAGGGAGGGACGTGGGGACATGGGGATGCTCCCGTCCCCCAGCTCTGCCCACGGCCGCAGCGGTCATGGCGCGACAGAGCTGGGAAGCCCCATGGTACCAAGAACTGCCAATGCTCAGCCCGGGAGGTTAAACTGGTCCAGGCTTCCCAAAACCAGCCCAGGGTAGGAATTGAGCGGGTGCTGGCCAGGAAAAGTGAATCAAGCCTTCCTGTGAGCAGCAGTGCTGGCTCTGAGTGGATTCTCTAGTGTCTAATACAGGGTTGTGCTTATGCCTGGTGGGCACTGCTATATTCTCCTTTCTTTTAGGTCCTTGAGACTTCTCCCACTCCAAAAGGTCCAGCCCAGCTTCACCAGCAGAAGCAATAAAAGACATGCTGGTGGGACTCAGCCCCAGGCCAGCACACAACCTGTATTTCGGGGCCAGCAGCACTAAGCAAAAGGGAACCATCCCAGCACCACACCAGGCTGTGGTGCTGATCTCTGCATTTCCCCCAGGAAATTATTAAAAGGGAGGGGAAAAAAAAAGCAAGGAACCTAAAGGAATAAATAAATATGGCCCAAATGGGATATGCTGTGCAGAGGCGCAGCCTGCCATAAATTCCTGGAGCAGGCAAGCCTTTTACACGGCAGCTACTTTAGAGCAATTTCCACAAATCACAGCAAGGGACAGGCCGGGGGACAGGAGGAGAGGGCCTTTATGGAGGAGGAAGAAAAATGAAGAAATGAATTAAAAGGGGGGGGGGAAGGATGAGGAAGTGCCTGACCATGAATGTCCACAGGGATGCCTGGGGGCTCCAAAAGGCAGTGGTGGGGCAGCCCGGATAAAGCCGGCAGCTGAGCCCCCAGTTTCTCCAAATAACCCCCCCAGGGAGCCAGAAGTGGGAGGACAGGCAGCAGGGAAGAGCCCTGAAGGGCGGCCTGGGGAAGCAGGGACAGGGACAGCAGCTCCCGAGGGACAAGTCCCCGGCATCACAATGTTGGTGCAGAGGCAATGCAATGACCCCCCCCCAAAGCCACATGTCTTCTTGGATCCCCCCTGTCCCCTCTCTGTCCCCTCCCACCATGGCCAGGAGCAGGAACAACCTCCCAGCACCCTCCAAATCTGAACACCAAATCTGCCCCTTGGGCTGTGTCCCCCCCTCGCTGCCACCACCAGCCCAGACTGCACCGAGCGACACGTTTCAGGCTGATTAGACACCGATTAATTTTCCCCCCTGGTGACGCGTGTCAGGCTGCGTTCGGAGCTGGAGCGGGATCCAATTCCAGAGACACTCAAGGAGTGCAAGTTGCCTCAGAAAAACGCAGACCATAGCTGGGGCTGGGGTCCAGCATCAGCCCCAGACCCCACCCGGTGGCTCCAAAAGCAGGGTCGGGGCCAGGCACCGGGCTGGGGACTTCACCAGCTCAGCACTTTGCCACCCAGCAAAGCAGCCACAGCACCAAACACACACGACTCGAATACATCCCCTTCCTTTTTTTAATTTAGCTGGTACCCAGAGAGGAGTGCCTCCAGCAGCCACACTGAGCTGGCAGCAGCGGGTATTGCATTTTGTACCTTATTTATCTTCAAGAGGGAAAACATAGCTTTTCCTTAAAAAAAAAAAAAAATTAAAATGAATTAATTCTCAACTTTTGCCAGTCCTGGGGAAGAGCCCAGCCCAGCCCAGCCAAGCCCATTTAATCATGGCAAAACCTGCCCCATTAACTCTTTCAGGGGCCGGGAGGCGACAGTGCCCGCGAGCAAGGGCAAAGCCACCCCAGCAGCATCTGCTTGGGATTTTAGCAGAGCTATTGAAAAATCAAGGATGGCAAATATTGTCCAAGCGATGGGAAAATGCTTGCTGGCAGGAGATGGCAGCTTCATCAGAAGATTACGAATTGCCTTGATTACGGTATCCTCCCCAGAGGCCAGACCAGCGAGCAAGGGGCTCAGCACCCAGCCGTCGGCGAGGGACGTGTTCCCAGCGGGGAGCGGCAACAGCTTAAGAAAAATGAAGGGATCGGTCCCCAGGAGAGCCACGTCCCAAGGAGCAGCCTCTGCATCCCAAACCTGGGGCGTTTGGAGGAGAGGTGACAGCCCATAAATCCCCCAGCCCTGCTGCTGCCTCCCCGAGTCTGGGGATCGCTGGGCCACCTTCAAATGTGGCTGGAGGACCCAGTGTCTCCCAATTTTCAGGGAAACAGTGAGCTCCAACCTCCTCTCCCCTCGGCGAGGAGCACCAGGACTTGCCTCACTTTCCACCATTGAACCATTTCTCTTCCTGGTGTCATACGTGGACAAACTCCCCGGGAGGGACCCCGTCCCCAAAGGCACCGCTGGGGCCCCGGCCCCATCACAGCACATCCCATCCCAGGATCAGCCACCTCCCTCCCCAGGGGGCTGCTTGTTAGCAGAGCCGTGTATTTAATAATAAAAGACTCTGATTAGATTAGCAAGAGTGACCTTTTCCAGATGGATGGGATGCTTGTATGGCAGGAGCGACGGGCGCCACGCGGGAGGGGAACACATGGGCAGGTCGCCGATTCCTCCACACCCCCATCGCAGGCTACTTCAGCCAGGAATTGCAGGAGCCAAAAAAAATCAGGTTATGCCATGTAAGCACCCCTTCCTTCACCCATCATCTCCCCACATCTCCCAGGATGAGGCCACATCCTGCTGCCCACCTCCCTGTTAGAGCCTGGGAAGGGGCTACGGGAGGGGACGCAGCTGGGACGTGCTGGTGCAACATCAGGAATGCTCTGCAGGTAACCAGCTGGGTTGGTTTTTCCTTTCCTCCTCTTTTTAGGATGCAGAGAGGCTGGGCGAGGAAGGACCTCAGCAGCCAGTCATGGTGGAGTGAATTACATAGTACTACTTAAAAAAACCCAAAACAGCCAGGTTTCTAAAAATCACTGAGCAATCCCCAGCCAGGGGGTTGCTGCCACCCGATGCCCTGCCTCAGTTTACCCCAGCGATGCAGCAGGGCTGAGCCCAGGGTGCGGCATCGTGCACACACAGACGCTTGCACACACAAAAGGACAGTTCTGGCCGAGGGTATCAAGGCACCTAACGCATCTCAAAATCCCCAGGGCCAAAACCTGCAACTGATGCTCACCAAAATCATCGCTCAGATGATTTCCATCATGCCACCGACAGCATCCCTCATCCTTTTCTCTTTCCTCGACAACACCAAGAGGACAAAAGGGGTAGAAGAAAAGGCAATTTCCCAGCAGGGTGTCCAACTTCGCACCCCCATATCCCAGCACAAGCATCCTGCTAGGATTTAAGGTATCGGGGCTCAGGGGAGATGGAGTGGGCCCTGGGGTCATGCAAGGGCACCCTTTTCTGTGGCACCGAAGGTAAAACTTGTGCCAGGTTTAACCCAGTTCAGGGGACGGATCCTGTCCTCTCACCTGCCTGCCAGGGCGAGGAAAGATCCTATTGCCCCTTCTCTGCTCCTGGCTGGAGCTAAGGATGCTCAGCCACCCCGACCCCATTGGCATGGCCAGGATGGGGGCTGTTAAATGAGCAAAAACGCTGGGTGTACGTTCCCAGTTCAGTCGTTAAATGAGCGAAGGCCGGGTGTATGTTCCCGGTTCGGCAGTGGGTTATTCCATATCTCCACCTGCTGGTCTGAAAATCCCCAAGCCGGGAGATGCTCTGAGCCAAAATGGGGATGGGGGGGGGTCCATATCCCCCCTGCTGGGGTTGGGGTGTGCTAGCTGGAGCCCCCCACCAGGGATGGAGCCATGGGCCACAGTGTTGTCCTTCACCCCCTGCCCCATGCCTGGGACTTGCCCATGGTGGGAATAACCAGTGGGAGATATGGGGAGAGCAGCATGGCCCCGTCCCCACCGGCAGTGGGTTGGAGGCATCAGGGCTGTAGGATCCAGCACGGGACCCCAAGCCTGCCTTGCATGCCAGGACAGGTGCTAAATAACCCCAGCACCCCTGGACCACTGCCTCTGGGTGAGTGCTGCCTCCAGGAGAGGGGAAACCGAGGCACACTGCAGGGACGAGGCTCAGCGGGTAGCAAAGAGAAGATGCAGGAGTCCAAGCTCAGCCCCATGGACAGGACAAGTTATTTCACAAACCAGTGGGTAAATCCCCCTCCATGCCATATCCAACAGGTCCCTTGCAGCTTTGTAGCACAACCGTGCCAAGCACACACCACCAGCACCCCCCACCACGACGCAGCCCCAGGGCCCATCCATCCCTCCTGCAAGACCTGGGGCCATCCCACCCTGGAGGTGCCAAAAA
The DNA here is from genome assembly GCF_000699105.1 of Pygoscelis adeliae. Lineage (NCBI taxonomy): Eukaryota > Metazoa > Chordata > Aves > Sphenisciformes > Spheniscidae > Pygoscelis > Pygoscelis adeliae. The sequence continues at coordinate 29,120 of NW_008824987.1, read as the reverse complement.
ACCCCTTTCTGGAAGCAGCTGATGCAGGGTCGGCGGCCGAGCAGCTCCTGGAGTGCAACAGGGGCGAGGCTTGTGCTGAGGGTTGCTGTTAAATAAAAACCAAGGGAAAAGGGAATAAAAAACGCCGGGCAGGAGAGCAGGGTGCTGCTTCACCGCCAGCTGACCCCCGCAGCCAGCCCGAGCGATTTGTAAGAAAGGCTGAGAGAATTAGGAGCTCTCAGCCTCTTTTTCCGGCTCCCTCCAAGACCTTTATTTGTCCAGGAAAGGCTGAAGCAGCAGTAAGGGCAGCTGCGCATCCTGAAAAGAGCCGAAAAACTCCTGGCAGAGGCTTCTCTCCCCACCGGCACAGGCATCCTCCCGCAGCAGCGCGGTGAGCCCCGGCCCCGCATCT
>NW_008824987.1:26976-28585 GCF_000699105.1 Pygoscelis adeliae | reverse complement strand
TGTGGGTGTCCCAGCAGCAACAGGGGGGCTCAGAAATGCCCGGGAGGGGATGGGGAGCTGGTGGCCACATCTGGCCCCTGCACTGGGGGCGATTCCCGATGGATCGCTTCCACAGGGATATTTCCGATCACCTGCCAGCAAAGCTGACAGCCGCCTTCAGCAGTGCACCCGCCGTGGGGAAGCACCAACCCAGACGGCTGAATCTCATCCAGGCAAATTGAGGAGCGGAAGGAGATCACGCTTCCCTGCCGGCTGCCAGACCCCTGCCTGCAAACACCCCTGACCCGGTGGTTCCACAGAAGAGAGCTCTGCCAGCAAACCCTGCCTGGGCAGCACCCCAGGAAACACCCAGTCTTGGGGTACAGGGGCAGCATCTGCAAGCATGCTACATAAAGTTGCAGTGCTCGCCAGCCTGGAGCATCTCTGCTCTTGCTCCTCCGCTGGGGTCAGAGTTGTTTTGTGGGGGAGGCCCCCTGCTGGCTCCCCGCAATGCTCCCAAGGTCCCCCCTCCTCCTTTTTTTGCCACTGTGGGTGAGCAGCTCCCCAAGCTCCTCCAAGAGCCTCGAGGGGGCTGCAGATGCCCGAGAAAGCCCTGCCTGAGCCCCAAAAGTGCCTTGGCCACAGGCTGTTGGTGCGAAATGGAGCCAGGCACAGTCCAGAGACCTCTCCGGCTCCTAGGGTGTCTCATTTGAGCTGGACAGGGCAGCCCTGAGTCCCCGGAGATATTCTGAGCCTGCGGCCAGAGCTGGGCCAGCAGGAGGGGTCTGGGTGGTTCCCCCCAAACTGCAAGCAGCCCCCTGCTTTCTGCTCCGCCAAGCTGGCTGCCAGGGAAAGCAGCTTTGGCTGGGGCATTTGCAGAATGCTTTAATTTGGCTTTACACAGAAACCATCAAAAAAAAATATCCACAGAAACCAGCCCATGTCCCCCAGGGTGTGTGACCCCTCTTCTGCCTTGCTTGCCAAAAAAAGCCCCCAGCAGCAGGTGCTGGCATCCCCAGGGCTGTCACCGGGGCAGGCTGGGATGTCACCGCAGCTCGGCCATGGCATGGCAGTGATTTGGATGCAACTCAGGGCAAGTAAGCGCAGGCAGCGGGGCCCCCCCCTGCTCAGGCCGTGGGCAGGGGCAGCATCAACAGCCCCAAAACCCTTGCCCCAAAACCCATGGGGGGGATCAGAAAGAAACAGAGGGATGGCAGGGGCTGCACCCCTATCCCCACACCCCAAAATGATGCCACCTCGGCAGTGCTTGCCCTGTAACTCAGCACAGGCTGGGAAAGTGCCTGGGTGCGGGTCTAGGGGATAAGCGAGTGGATAATAGCGGATAAAGCCCCTGATCCTCCTGCTAAAGCAGCTCTGCATTAAGGAGACAAGGGGCAGGAGGGTTTGGGGGGACACACCAAAGACCCCTCGCCCTATGTGCCCCCCGCCACCCCATTCCCTACCCAGGGAAACAGCCTGCTGCAAGCACTCGCAAGCACAAGCTGTCATTTTATTAAGCCAGGAATAAACTCTAATCTTTACCCGTTTCGCTGTGGGGGGAACGTCACAGAGGACCAAGAAAGGTGGCGGCTGCGGGAAGGGGGGGTCCCAGCCGGGCACAGAGGGGCAG
>NW_008824987.1:23784-24989 GCF_000699105.1 Pygoscelis adeliae | reverse complement strand
CTGGGCACGGAGCCAGGGCCCGGCTGCAGGACCCACACATGGCTGCAGGTAGCTGGGGACCCCCTGTGCCCCCCTGGGGATGGGGGACCAACCACTGCCTCGCCCCAGTCCCTGGTGGGCTGCCTGGTCCCCTCCACACCACACACCTGGGGATCCTCTCCCGCAGGGCCCGGAGATGCTCACAGCATGGCTGGGGAAGGATTCCCCTCGTCCTGGCTTGCCACTGCCGGTATGGGGCCACAGGACAGCTGGGTTTTTGGGGAGCATCGCTGCCTTTGCACCCTGGGAATGCCACGCTCCCCTCAACCGCACAGCGCCCAGCGGGGACGCCGGCATTTGGGGACCGAGTCCCCACCACAGCCATACCCTACGTGGTTCATGTGTCCCCTCCCTGCGTGCACACACCACATGCGGTGCAGCCGCCCCAGCCCGAGGGTAGGTTTTCCTGCCTCCACTAGCCCCGTGAGCACGCCAGGTGCCTTTGCCCTCCCTCCCTGCTGCCGTATATTTCCCCATCTCCCTTCACCAGGAAATATTGGCCGGCGTGTTCCTCCTGGCAGCCTCATTTACAGTGGAAGTGCATAAGACATCTCCATTAATGCCAAAATAATTCACGGCAATTAATGGCATTGACCTTGAGCAGTGACAGAAGCTGAAGATGCCCCCAAGAAGCGGCAGCCCAGCAGCACCGAGGGGGGAGGACAGTCCCTGGGCTGAGCCCCCATGCACCCCTGACACCTTTGGGTGCTGCTAGGAGGTCTTTGCAAATGATGCTGGGGGATGGCAGAGGGACCAGGGCGAAGAAGAGGAGGGAGATGGGGTCTGGCCTGCAACCCACCACCCAGAGCCCCGCGGGAAAGGCAGAGCATCATTTTTGGCGACCGAAAAAGGCCCGGCTGCTGCAGCAAGCGGCCCCATGCCACCACCCAGGCGACTGACGCTTGTTTTCATAAAAATCCCATGATTTATAAGCCAATCTCCCAATTGCTTTGGGCAGGGGAGGGCTGACTCACGGGCCTGAATCCCCAGGGATGGTGAAGCAGCAGACAGAGCGAAGCAGTGGCCTGGCCATGATTCATCCCTCCCCAGCCTGCCTGGAGGGTGGCAGGGCAGACCCTCAGTTTCCTCACTCCGACATGGGCCCCAGGGTCGGGGAATTGGGGACAGTGATGGGACCACGCTGCATCCTGCCCCATTCATGGGAG
>NW_008824987.1:18383-23766 GCF_000699105.1 Pygoscelis adeliae | reverse complement strand
GGGGTGTTTGGGTGCCATCCCTTCTGCTTTTCCGCGGCGCCTCTGGCAGGTTCTTGGCACCGCCGCTGGGATATTTTTCAACTGTTACAGAAATAAGTATTTTTACCCCAGTTGGATTTTATCTATGGCTCAGGCTGTGGCAGGCGGAGGGGCTGGGGTGGGCAAGAGTGGGGAGCTGTGATCTCTCCCCTGTGCGAAGACCAAAGCCAGCGTGCCAGTGGGGTTGCCACTTGTACCAGGGAGATGCCAGAGATAAATCCTGTTATTTTAGCAGGAGCCAAGGCAGGGAAGGTCAAGATGCGACACCAGTGCAGGTCCCATCCGTCTTCGTGGGGACCCACCTGAGCATCTCCTGCTCTTTTGGACATACGATGCACTGGAAAGCCCAAGGATGGATTTCCCAAGGAGTTGCCCCAAAAACATTGAGGGATGTTCAGGCAGGGCTGGGTCTGGCTTCCCACATCACCCCCAGGCAGCTTAGGGACACCAGCTGGCACTGGTGACCTCCCACCATGTGTCCCGCTCACCCCGGTGGCATTGGTTTCACCCCGATGGCATCACATCTGACCTGACCGCAACAGCCCCTCGAGCCCCTGCACAGGGAAGGACTTTGGGGTGCAAACCCTACGGGCTGGAGGCACTTTGGAGCCACTGAGCTCTGTGCGGATAAATCCCAGCTGCGGGAGCAAACCCCAAGCAAGAGCATTTGTGCCGGGTTGGGCAGAAAGCATCCACGGTGCTGGGCAGCCCAGCCTCTCCCCAGTAATCCCTGGCTGGCATTTCACCTGCCTGTAATCCCAGGGCAGCACTAATCGCTGGGATAACAGTGCCCGGGACGCTCTAATCGCCGAATCCAGCCCTAATCCCTGTGGGAGTCACTGCGGAGGTGTCACGGCGGAGCCGTGTTGTGGAGGCAGGTGGGCAGTGGGCGCAGAGGCTGCTGTGAAGGCCCCCCTGGGTGATGGGTGCAGGGTCCAAGAGGGACGCCCCTTTCCCTTTGCATGGGGAAACTGAGGCACCCACAGGGATGATGCCCCCCCAAGGCACATCCGAGCTTTCCCCAGCTCCGCTGGTAATGCAAGGACGGGGCCATGAAAGGTGGCAGGGAGGGCTCACGGGGTGCAACCCCTCCCGAGATGCGGCAGCGTGGGGAAATACAAGCACTGAACCCCACCTTTTGCGGGGAGCTTTAAACAAAGAGCCAAGAGCCAGGGCTGGGGGTCTGCACCTGGGGGGACACCCTGGGCTGTTATTTTTCACGCTGTGACCCCAAGGACCCTCCAAAAAAGATAAATCACCTAAAAAACAGAAAGAATTTTTTAAAAAAGCCCTGGGAATGCCTCAGGACAGTGAAACCCTCAGCCCAAGCCTCCAGTTTTCCCATTATTTTCCAATAAAGATAATGCAGGCGGGGAATTTCCTCACCCGCAAGAAGCTCTCTCTGGCGGCGGCTGCCTTGTTAGCGGCTGGAGTGCTCACACCCCAGCCCGACATCTAATTCTGCACAGGAGTTGAGTGGCTGATCCTGGAACGTGATTAAAAATACATATCAACTCCCTCCCCTTCAAAGCAGTGCCCGAAATACATTTATATCATCCGCCTTTCCTTATATAGTTCTGATAATGACATAAATATAGAAATCCCGTAATTGCCATAAATTAATTTTATATTATGATTTCTAAGGCAAGGGAAAAAAAAGCCTTTTATTGTAATTAATTGTCCAGCTGGTTTCCTCGCGGAGTTTGTGGCTCATTACGTGGGTCCATGGCTCTGTCCCCCTCTTCCCCCCTGTCTCTACCCACTTGGGGACTGTCCCCATCACTGGTCCCCAGGGCCACCCCACGGGTCTCCTTCCTCCCAGGGTGATGCTGGCAGAGGAAAATGGATGGGAGAAGCAAGAAACAGGCTGAGATATTTCACCACTGAGATGCTGCAGGTCCTGAGCACACCCCATGGTATCTGTGGCCAGCAAATTGTTTTGACTTTCGGGTGCCCCAAACAGTGTAACGGCGCATTAGATACTGAATGTAATATTTATAATATTAAAATGAATATTTTAATAGCATATAAAAGTAACGGAAGGGCAAATCAAAGCAGTAGTGCCAAGCCCTTTACTTCTTGTGAGATAAAAATGTTTCATTTCAATTTTACTGTTTGGATTTGTCTTTGCCTCAATTTTTACGTTCCATTAAAATATTAATTTTGGGCTATATCATAGGCCTTTAATATTTTACCTGATATAACAAGTCAACATTATCAAAGCTGTTGGGGCTCAGCACGGGGCAATGGGGGGAATGAAATGGCCCCATCAGTAGGAAACCCTGCGGACTCAGCAGTTCAGAGGGGAACATCTCAATAGACCAGCAGTGATATTTTTTCCCTTTTCCTTCCAAAAATTTTTACCCCATGGGGAAATTTCTCCATTTCCATTTTTGGCTGTATTTCTGAGGAAAAAAAGAGGCAAATGCCAAAGCTTGGGTTTCCCTCGCAGGGCAGGACCAATGGTGTAAATCCCTGCGGCCAGGTGCCAGGCTATGCTTCGTGTGCACATGAGAGCATCCATCGCACGCTGAAACACCCCATACTAAAAGAAAGCATCCCGGCATCCTCACAGATGGAAAATTGATGAACACCACGTTTCTCCAGCGTCGGGGATTCAAGGCACCTAATTACAGCAGCTCGTTAGGAGGGGGCGGTTATCTTGGCAGTCAGGGAGGCCAGCAATAGCGTTTCTTTTCTTGCCTTGCTGTTTGCTTTTTTTTTTTTTCCAAAAATAAAAAAACCCATGGAGATTCGGGGGAGGATTTAGCGACTTGGATGAGTTCAAAAGCAGCTCCTCCGAAATCAGCAGTGGGCTGATGGCAGCGCTGAGGCCACAAGCACCCGGTCCTGGGTGCTGTTAGATGCGGGGAGCAGCATGGTGAGGACCAGTCCGTCATTTTGTTGTTATTTTGGAGGGGTTGAGGGGATTTGCAGCACCTAAATCAAATATCAAGCCCTTGAGGCGAGCGAGGCATCTGCAGACACCGGGAAACTGAAGGCAACAGGTTCTGCCTTAAACAAAAGCATGTTTTGTATCCTGACCTCGGGATTTCGGTGATGGCCAGATCCCGACCTGCCAATTGCCAAAGCCCCTGCGGTGCCTGAGGGTGCAGTAGGGCTAACAGGAAAACTCAGAGCACCAGTGGACTCAATGCCTGGGACACAGACCCTATAGCCCCTATGGATATACACCCACCTGGAGCAGGTGCATGGCAGGGCAGGCAGCAGGCTGGCAGGCAGGAGCAGGCAGGGTGAGCCTTGCCCCCGGCCCCGCTCTCTCTCACAAGGTTGATGAGTTTGCAGCTGGTTTCTCCTATGAGCCAGAAGGGACAGCCGGGATCTGTCAGGGGTGAGGAGGGACGTTCATGATCTCCAAACATCTCCGGAGCTGCAACCATTTATTTCTAGACCTTGAGCACCTGGAGCAGCAGCGAGGAGGCAGGGAGAAGGCAGGGAGGAGGCAGGAGGAGGCAGGGTGGGTGTCTGCAAGCCCCTGCCTGCAAAGGGACCCCACTCTTGGAGGATTTACTGCCACTCTCCACCCAGACCTCACCAACACCTATACAAATATATAGAACACATTAAAAAATGCAGAATCCTTCTTTTCCAGCTTTTCTCCCCATACTGTGCTGTTTGGGACCTTGCAGGGGTGCAGGAGAGCACGTGGTGGCCGTGGCTCCAGGACTGGTCCCCATCAGCATTCCCGTGCTCTCGCCGAGGGACACCCAACCACCCTGACTCACCTTTCCATCCGTGTCTCCCTCCCCCTTCCCTGGCTCTCTGGCCAAGACAGAAAGACAGACAGGGAAAAGCACTTAAGAGGAGGAGAAAAGCCCATTTGCTTTGGTTTCCCAGTCACCCCCTCGCTTGGCTCGGCTCAGGCAGTTTGATTTTCCCGAAGCTTTTAGGCCTCCCCCGGTCCCTAATCAGATAAGGGGCCGCAGGGTGGAGGAGGGGTGGAGGATTCGGGGCTGCACATCCCTTAATGGTGCTGCGGGGATGAGCTCACTGCGGGGCGCAGCCTTCCCACAGCCCTGGCATGGCCTTGGTGTCCCCTCCATCACGCCAAATAGCTCCTGGACAAGCCTCCTCTGGTGCATGTGTGCCCGGTGGGGCAGGATCCGAGCTGCTTTCTCCCCCCACCATCCATCTCCCCAGCTGGGATGCTCTGGGCTTGAACCAATCCTGGGCAATTTGTGGGCAATGGAAAGATTGGGCGGGAGCTGGGTTGATTTGCAGGGTAAGGCGTAGGGTACGGGAACATCCTGGGCAGCCCCAAATCAGGCAAGATGTGCTCATTGACGTGTACTGACCTGCAGGTCCTCAGCATCCTGCCACCCCGCAGCTCCCTCCCGGGGGGTTTGGCTGTCCTTAAGGTGGGTTCAGCTGGGAATTGCATGGAAAAGGCTGTTTGGCCACTTCCCCCGCTCCTGGGATGCTCAGCCCTGCGCCCACCACATCCCCCCCACTCACCCCTTGCCGTGTCCATCTGCCACCAGCAATCCCTCCCAGGGACGTGCATCCACCCAAGGCCAGCTGATGAACACTCCAACCCCTGCAAAATGGGTCCCGGTGGGATGCAGCAAAGACTGGCACTGTGCGATTATCCCAGTAGTGGGTTTTCACTGTAACCTGGGGAGAAGGCGGCAGAAAACTTACAAAAACACACACATGTCTCAGCCTCAAAAGGTCCCTTTTTGGCATGAGGAGAGCCATGGTGAGACACAGGGTGGGAGAAACGTTGCAAGAGTGGCTTCTCCACCGGTCCAGCCCTGGCATCGGAGCTGTGCATGCCCCACGGAGGTGCTATGGCAGGAATGGAAAGAAAAACTGGCCCTTCAGAGAGGGCAGAGGGCCGGGGGACCTGCCTGCACTTGGCTGTGGGCTGTCCCCTGAGGGCAGGAGACCTGCCTGCCTGGCAGGTGGCTGTCCCCCAAGCACGGGCTCGGTAAACGCCGGGGCTCACAGCTGGCCTGAGGTTGACAGCCTGGCAGTGGCCGAGCGGGATGAGATCCCACCAGCTCTCCGAGGCTGGGGTACTTACCAAAGGAGCATGAAAATGGCCAGTTCAGTTGAGAGCAAAGGTCCATCTAACTCTGGATCTGGTTGCTGGGATGGTCAGCTACTACCTGTCCAGCCAGCAGCCATCCCTCCCTGTATACCCTCTCTCTCTCCCTCCATTTACCTACCCACCCATCCATGCATCCATCCCTGTGTACCCTCTCTTTGTCTGCCCTCCCCTCCCCCCCTCCCTCCCTCTATACCCTCTCCCTGCCCATCTACCCCTATCCCTCCATCCCTCACCCATCCCTCTATCCCTCCAGCCCTCCGTCCACCCATC
>NW_008824987.1:0-18189 GCF_000699105.1 Pygoscelis adeliae | reverse complement strand
CGACACCACCTGCCAGGGCTGAGGACCATTGCCAGCTGAGTGGCGAGAGGCCCCAGCAGCAAGCAGGGCCTCCCTTTCCCCTTCGCTGGACCTGTCACAACAGCGCTCACTGGGGACGGAAACGGCAGCAGGGGTAGGCGCTGGGGGAAGGGCTGAGACCAGCTGAGCATCCTGCAGCCTGCCTTGTTTTTGGAGGCACTGCAGTGCATTTGGCTCAGTTTGCTCCTGGGCACAGCGTGGTGGCAGCTCCAGGGTCCCACCACCACCAGCGTCGCTTACAGGGCACCCATTGCAGAGTGGCCCTAAGCTGGGCATCCTGCTGCACCCCAAAAAGCACCCAAACATCTCCAAAATGTCAGACCCCAGCAGCAGGAAGGGGCTTTCCCCCATGCCCGCTCCATGCCTCCTCCCACAGGACATGGCGCAACGCCAGCAGATACCTCCCCGGGGATCTCCCTCCAGGGCTGGCAACTGAGTGCTGGAGCAGCTAATTGCAAGCAAGGAGTCATCAAACACAGCCCTAATTCCCCCCTGAGGCTCCCGAGTGGCTGTCAGGGCTCCGCTGCGGGCAGATGGGGCACCTGCCCACCCCGGCAAGTGGAAACCTCCCCTGCCCGCCGGCCTCAGGAGGCGAAACCGGAGCCCAGCTTTTATCCTGGAGCTCGGAGCCCCATCCCCAGCACCTGCCCAGCTGGCGTGTCCGGTGGGATAGTGATGGAGCAGCTGCTAAGTCATCTGGGTTAGCCCAAGCACTGCCTAATGGCCACCCTAGTAATGGCCAGGGTGTCCTGGGGGTACAGGATCCCATCTGGAGCAGGGCCCAGCGAAGCCCTTTCCTTCCTGCCATTAGTAGCTCCCAGCTGGGATTTGGGCAGCTCCCATCCCTTGTGGAGGGGAAGAACCCCCTGGAAGACCATTTAGGACCATTAATTTTTCAGGAGCTCATTTAGCAGCAAACATTTTCCCATCTGGTTTTGTGCCAAGTGGATTAACCCCTTCATCAGCCCTGGGGTGGGGATGGAGGAGGCAGATCCCGAATGGGAATGGGCTGCTGTGATTTGGGGGGAGGCGAATGCACGTGGAAGGCAGAGGTAGGAGCAGCGGCTGGATTCGACTCCTTGCTTTGCCCTCCGGGGCCGACAGCAACCTGCTGCCTGCACCAGAAGGACTAGCATCGTGGCCAGCATGGGCTCGAGCTGGCAGGGAGTAGGCAGCGGCAGCCCCAGAAGCAGCAGAAATTGGGTCTCACCCAAAATATGCCTGAAACCAGCAGGAAAATTCCTCATTTTGCACCTGGGCACCTGCCAGGAAACCCATGCAAAGGGCTTTGCCTGCATCCCCCATCACCTGCACTGAGCCGCTGGGACTGTAGGCAATCCCGTACCCGACAGAAAGGAGCCACCAGCCAGGGCTGGGAGGCGTCGGGGAAAATAGCATTTGAACCACATGCATTGCTGGAGTCTGGAATAATTATAGCACTGGGGTCAAAAGAGCCTCCTTCAACATCATTTCTCTGCTCAATATGCAGCAGCCATTTAAAATAAAATAAAGCCCCTAGAAAGTCCAGACGTGGAAGGGAAGGACGGGGAATGGTCAGGAGAGAGGGAGGATTTTCCAGTGGGATAGCTGCTGGGCTGTCTTGGGGGCAGGCAGGGAAGAGATCACAATTTTGTGGCAAAAGTCGGTGTTTAAGGCTTCTAGCAACAATTTTGAACTAAACACTCCTGATCTTGACAGTATCTGGCTAAAGATGACTCAGTATTTGGCCACAGGTGGCCACATCTCAATTAAAGCCCCTGATGTCTTCAGTGACATGTCTGATGCATCCTTTACATTGACCCCACTAATGGGGCTGGATGCGGGGTTGGTTTTTCTGATGTCTGTAGCCTTTTCTGGACCTCCTCGGGGGGTCTGATGGATGACTGCATCCTTCCTCAGCCTCATCTTCCTCTCCCAGAGCCGGGTGTGGAGGGCGAGGGTCCCCCATTTGCTTGGGGATTGCCAGGGCACAGGCTGCATTTCCCCAGCCTGGGATTATGCTTTGCAATGTCAAATGGCCTTTGAGGGCTCTGCAAGAGGTGGGCAAAAGGGCTGAGCCCCTGCCACCGACTTGCAGGGTGTCCTTTGTCACCTCCCTTTGCCTCACCCCTGCTCACCCCTGTGCACATGGTTTTGCATTTTGGGTCATTTCCAGAAGGGCACGGAAGGGCAGCAAAGAGGGGGCTGCATCCTGCCACCGTGTCCCGCAGGTCAAAGAGGTCCCACCGCAGCCCCCTGCCAGTCCCCCTGCCCCCTGGGGCTTCCCCCTCTCCTGCTTCCCCTCTCGCTCCTCCCAGCCCTGGTCCTAGCCCTGCCCAAAGGTGAATTTTGGGGGAGCAGCACTGATTTAGGGTTTCATGAGAGCCAGGACTCCACAAATGACTGGGATTTGCTACAAACTGCCCTGACCAACATGTCCCCTCCAAGATACACCCCCCCCCCCCAAAGCAACCATGCTGTTTGCTCCCATGGGAAAGCACTTCCCCATCCTCTCCAAGGACAGATGCCTAAGTCCCCCCGTATCATGGGGCACGGATGGCACAAGGGGCTGAACCCACAGCACTGACACTGCACAAGTTTCCTCTCCGTATCATCAGGCATCATCCTGGCACACACAAAACTCCCCCAAAAGAACCAGGCAGCAAGAAAAATAAGAATATGCAAAGGGCAGGCAAGGGAAGGCAGCGAGTTTCTGCTTGGCTGTGCAGGGAGGGGTCTGTGGTGCACAAATCGCGTCCACTCCCGTGTCTTCATACCAGTGACACTGAAGAGAGTTGCAAAAAAATCCATTTTCTTCACCCAGAATAGAAAAAAAAACGACATCTGCAGCCTTGAAAGATTTATGTTCCCCATCCAGAAGCCGACGAGACCACGCGGACTTCATGGAGGTGCTCAGTGCCAGGGCTGGCCCCGAATGGCCCTCCCAGGGCCGGGGGAGGCAGGGATGCTCCCCAGTGGGATGAATCCCATGGGAAAAGCCAGGCCAGTGGGGGCTGTGAGCACCTGCCCAGCCCTGCTCCATCCATTAGCGATCCTAATTAATTATCCCCCTCTTGCACTACCGCCTCTTAGTTGTATGCCTCTGAGACCCCAGGGCAGCAGCAAGGGCTGCAGCTGAGCAGAAGGACCCCAAAATTAACTGAGGCACCCTGAAACGAGCAGAGGGACACCAAATTGAGCCGTGATTTGAGCGCTGGGTCCATGCGGATGTGCCAGTTTTGGGTAAACCCAGAAAAAAATCCTTTCCACCCCAAAGAGAGCCCAGTGAGAGCAGAAAGGACCCGACCAGCCCTGCCAGCCCCCATCCTCCTTGGGGGCTATAGTCTCCCCGGTCTGGGAAGAGCCCAGCCCAAACTGAGCAAGCAGCCCCCTGGGGCCCTGCACCTCTGATAGCAATTAACGGCATCCCCTGATCAATGCTGGTCCTGGGCCCAAGGTTCACCTCCCCACCCCAAGCGAGCTCTGCTTTCCTCAGGACCGCAGGGCTTGCTGTCTCCCCATCTGCCTTCCCTGAGATCTCCGGAAAACACGCCGGCGCCGGCGTTATCAGGCCGGCTGCAAGCCAGATCTGCCAGAGCGTTAGTACCATTCCAGGAGCCTGCCGTCTATTTTTAATCCCACTAAAAAGCAGGCAATTTGTCACTTAAGTCTCCATCCCGGACTCCCACCTACCCAGACTGGAAGTTAGAGGCGGCTCTGGCAGCATCCCCTGCACGAGCAGCCCCAAAACCTGGCTAGAAGGAGGATGCTTTTATGTTCAGGGTCTGCGGTAGCAGGGTGGTCACGGTCCATGGGGCTGGGATCGGAGCCTGGGGCCAGGAACGGACCCTGTCCTAGTCCTTACCCCTTACTCCTTATTCCTTATTTCTTATGCCTTATGCCTTATTTCCTAATCCTTATTCCTTATTCCTCCATGTTTCCATCTGCCCATAATTAGGGGAAGAGGGAGAAACCATCCCAAAGCAGATTCCTCTTCTCACCTTTCTAAAACTGCCAGAAACTGGGGAAAAAATCCCATTTCCCATTGCTCTGCTGCCAGCCCATCTCAGGGGTGCAGCGTGCCCCCCCAAATAGCTGCTGCTCTTTGCAACAGCCCTTGAACCTTTGTGCATGCACCAGGGCTCTGCACTTCATCTGCTGGCAGATAATTTTGCTATTAATAAAATCTCCATATTTAATGTGGGGGGCAGTTTTGGGGGGTCCCAACTCACACCTTTGAGCCCCGTGGCATCACCCGGGTCTTCCCGCCTGCTCCTCTCCCGTGTGGGTCCTTTGCATCCCAGCAGGATCCAACATGCTGGGATGCTGAAACTGAAATCCAGCGGATTAGAAATCAAACACCCCCCCCAAAATGGCAAACCCAATCTGATCGCGGCGCAGCCCACCCAGGTGGGTGATGGCAGATAAGGGCCCGGTGCCACAGAAAAGAGAAAGCTCTCCAGGAGGAATATTAAACCTCACGGCGAATGGATTGGAGGTTTATCAGCGGCTTTTGATGGTAATAGATTTTTGTAATAACCCGACTTTATTACTGGAAACAATGTGAGGACACAAAGTGGCTTTGAGGCTTGTTAAAAGCATTTTCCAACCACTTTAACTCCCTTCTCCCATTGCTGGTGCTTTACCCAGGGATGCCGAAGGGTCTGGGCAGGGGATGGGGAGGTGAAGGAATCCTGACCCAGCCCAGTAAAACCACTTGATGCTTTCCTAGAATTGAGGGCACATCTCAGAGCACCTGCTGCTCAGCGGAGAAGGACACGCTGGTGAAGACACGTGTCCCTGAGGAACCGGCGCACGTTTGGGTGGCAGAGGGATGGGATGGGCGCATCCCACTGGAGCAGCCTCAGGACCCTGCCCTCGCCAGCCACTGCAAGCGGTGGGGAATACACCCTGACAAATAATTGAATTCCCTTTCCCCTTGACCGAATCCCAGGTTACATGCTTGACGGGTGATATTTGTACCTCTTTTAGGTTGTAAACTGCAGTGCTCGCATTAAATCAACGTCTCGGATCAGCCCTCCAGCCGTCCCCAAGGGATGCTCCATCCCACAGCATCCTCGTGATGGAAGGGGGAAGAGGAAGGTCAAGGGCAGCACTGCAGAGCGGGGCCAGTGGCCAAAATGCTGGAAACTGGGGATGGGGCTAGAAAAAGGGGCCGAAAAATCAAGCAAGGGCCGAGCTGGAGCCATGGAGAGCAGTGGGCATGGGCAGCAGAGTCCCCTGGCCACACGTTTCTCCATGACCGCAGCCGGCTTCTGGCTCTGGGTTTGGGCAAAGAGCCGAAAGAAAATCCCCCTCTGGGACCATGAGGTCGGATGCTTTGATTCATCCACATGGGGTTATTTTTCTGGTTTTTTTGGCCAAAGCCACTGAAGCTTGACCTTGAACTGGTGTCTCGTTTCCTTCTGCGAACCCAAAACTGCCATTTTTTCAGCAAAATAAAAATAGTAGCCAGATGAGCACTGTTCTTCTTCAGCACTGGAACCAAAGGCAGCTTTACTGGCATCCCAAATACCTGAATCATCTCCACAGCCCTGCCACCACCATGGGGTGACAGCCAGACTGGGAGCGGCCGATTTGCAGGTGCCATTTGGGGACACCCTCATCTGGCTGGGGACACCCAGGAGCTGTGGATGGGGACCCTGGGGAGGAAAGCAAAGCACCCAGACCCTTCCCATCACCATTACTCTCCCAAATCCATCTCTTCAATACATCTGACACCCTGTTTGGAGCCTACTCATGGGGGTGGTTGAATCAAGGACGCCCTTTGGTGTGTCCCAGGCGGCTCTTTGTGCTGCAGGGAGCTGTGATCCAAGCCCGGCTCCGACAAAGCGGCATCACATAAATAATATTGAATTATTTCCCTGCTGTTTCTGGGAATTGCCGGTTAAGGCTCTTAGATGGCACACACTCACAGCTCCTAATCTTATTCACCTGCCATTTACCCTGGGAGCAGAGTACGAAGCCGCCAGCCTTTCTGGGGTGCACAGATACAGGATCTCACATTGTTAATAAAAGGGAATAATTAATATTAATCAGAGATGCTGCAAATTGCACACCAGAGCCCTTCAGGCATGCAGAGTTGGGGTGCAGCAAAAGGAAAAATGGGTCTTTGCACCCCAAAATAGCTCATGGGATGAAAAGGAAGGGGAAAAGCAGAAGCCGAGCTTTGCTGTGCACAGGGATTAATCTGCTGCCCAGCTTCTAAACGTCATTCCCCAGATACTCATCTAAGCACCGACATACCTGCCTGGCACCTCGGAGACTCTGTGTCTCCAGGAGTCTCCACTGGGGATGAAATCCTTCCCCAGGATTTTTGGGCCCGAAAGACAGATCTGGTGACACCAAAAATATCTCCAAACTTGATTGAACTTTGCCAAGTAGCTCATGAAAGTAAATAAGAAGGGAGAAAATCTGAAGGTTTGGGTTTTGCATCAGCAGAGAGATGCTCTGCCTTGCAATCACTTCTTCTCTTTGAAGTGGCCTTCAGGGATGCTGGAAATACCCTGAAATCCATGCAGCCCCCACCAAAGGGTTTCCTTTCAGCTCCCAAAAAGTTATCATTTAATTAAATCCAAACCAAAATGCTTTGATTAGAGCCCAAGACAGAAGTGTCTCTTTTTTTTAAACCTTCCTATTAACAAAAAACCCCAAAGGCTGTTGGGGGCGGGAGTTCCTCGCCGGGTTTCAGGTAGAACAGTGATGAAACAGCATCAGGGATGGATGTGGTATCCAGCCAGGCATCATCCCCCGGAGGGAGATCGAGGAGGGGTCTGTAAGCAAAATCCTCTTTGCCACATTATACATTTGGCTAAATTTTGATTATTTTTTGGCTGGAAAGTTTAAAAACAAAGACCAAGATCTTATCATACCCATCTATCTCCCCCCGGCAGGGTTGGTGACCCGCTGCCGGCAGAGCCTGCTCATGCGGGGCTGCAGCTCCCTGCCAAAAATAGCGGGGAGAGTGCAGACACCTGCTTCGCAACTTCTCCTGACCTCAGCTCCTTTTTTTTTTCCTATTGATATGATTTTTTTTCCTGGCTCATTTCAAGCCCGAGTTCCCCAGAAGCTCCCTGACATCTACTAATATCCCTGAAACTGGAGCCCAAAGGGGCTGGGAGGCTTTGAAACCACAAACGATGCTATTTTCAGGCCATGATGGGATCAGGAGGGGTTTTCCCCACCCTGGGCTCGATGTTTGCAGCAGCCCTGGGGGATCCGAGGCATCGTCTGGGTGAGTTTGCCGCTGGCTGTTTTTGTATGGGGACAGCATGGCCCCATCACAGGCTGTGGCTTGGGGCTGGCGGGAGCCTCTCCAAACTGTGACAGATGTACCCGATGAACCTGGGTTTGCGTTTGCAGGCAGGAGAGAAGCTCCTGAAAGAGGGGTTGTGGGTGAAATCCAATTTGCCCCAAATAGCAGGGCTGGCCCATCCCAGTGGGGACCAGTGGCTGGGACTCTCTGTGCTTCGGGAGCCAGAGACGCAGCTGCGGGGGGGAAGACGAGGCCAGCCGGCACATTTTGCTGTGCCCAGCCGACAGCCCTGCCACCTTCTCCGCTTGCCTTCCCATCCTGCTAATTTCAATCACAGAAAACTCCATCTGGGTAAAATAGAAAGCCAGCATTTTTTTTTTCCTTTTCCTTTTTTTTTGTGCATATTGAGTGTGTAGTGGATGTAAACTGCGTTATCTGGATGGCTTGCTGGCTTAGCACAGCCTCCATTTTACCATACTAATGACTTTTTACACTCCAGGTAAAATCAGAACAAGACAAGAAGGTTTTAGAAAGCTCGTTCTGACAAATTCCTCACTGTAATTACTGGAGCAGAAAGAACTCATCAGCAGTACATGCCGTTGCTCCGGGCGCTAAAAGTCTCGAGTGGTGAATGGCCCAGATATGGAAACTGCATCCGCCGCTGCCGCCACATCGCTGTGCGGCACAGGGCCCACCCAGCAGGTCTCTGCGCCGAGGCGGTGAGTGGAGCCCATCGCGGCTTCCCCTGCCGACGGGATCCTCGCCGGATGAGGAGCAATTTTATACATGAATGATCCAGCATAATCCCCATCCTCCTGGGGCCAGGGACTGCTGCGGGGTGACAGCACTGCTGCAGGGTGTGCAGGGGTGTTGGGTCCTGCACTGGCCGGGCTCAGCTTTGCTGGTGATTAAAGACAGCAGGCTGGGCTTTGGGAGGCTGTTTTTATTCTCCGGGTACCCCTTGGGCTCTGCCTCACTTGGGGGGGGTGGAGTGCAGGGACTCCCCATGCCTGCTCCCAACCCAGCCAGCTCCTGCTGCTTGCCGAGGCTCCAGCTCTGCCCCAGCTGCTGTGGTGGGGAGAAAAGTCATCGAGGGCTTTTGCTTCAAATACATCGAAAACAAGAGGGGAAAATAAACCCCCTTCCCGGCTGGTGGGAAAACGTCTGGCAAAGCGGTTTGCTGGCTGCACACTGCACACTGCCAGCAGCCATCAGCAGGCGTGAAATACCCCCTGTTTCGCAGCATCCATGGTTCAGGAGATGCTCGAGGGCCAGGGTGGCCACAAAACCCTGGCTGGGAGAGTAAAGCCACCAGCATGTCCCCGGCTGCAAGAGGACATCGCACCACGGCTCACCGGCTGGCCGGCATGGGCTGTAGGGACCAGCATTGGGATGGAGAGAGGGGACAAGGCAGTGTGGGGGGTCCCGGCACCATCCCAACCCCAGCCCCCAGCCCCACATCTTCACCTCCGAGACCTGGTCCAGACCAAATGCCCAGATACAGACACCCTCATGGTTGCACCTACGAGGTGCTTCGCTTGCACAAACAATAGTTTGGCTAGGAAGGGGCTGGGAAGAGCTTTTGAGGCATTTGGGGGCTGCAAACATGCTGCAGATGTGCCTGTCCCGCATCCCAGGTCCTGCCTGTGCCTGGCCCAGCAGGCAAGGCAAATCCATCACGGCTTTGCTTTTACTGCCCTCTCCAGTCCCCCTCCAGCTAAGGCAGCTCCCAGAGAGGAGAATAACCTCAAAGCATGGGAGAGGGGGGCCCAAAGTCCAGGGCTGAGCCGTGGTGGGACCCCCCAGCTCTCCCCCCAGCCCCAGGGATGGCCAAGGCAAGTCCTCCCCATCCTTGACCCTCTCCCAGCGCCCACCCCCATGTCAGGGACCACGGTGGCCCAGGACGATCCTCCTGTGTGGCCGGGCTGGAGGCTGGGGGCTGTTGAAATGTCCCCCTACATAGGGGACATGGGGACATGGTCTAGGAGGGGACCACAGTGGCACACGGGCTGCCCATCCCCTCCCCTCCTGCCACACACACACACCCCCCCACTGTCACCTAAAAGGATTAGTCATTAGGGATTAATAGTGGATTAGACACCCAGGCGCATATGGCTTGGACACCGAGGGCAAAGCATTAGCACGCAGCGCGGAGATGGCTTGGACCCCGAGGGCAAAGCATTAGCACGCAGCCGAACAGCGTGGCCAGGGGAGGGGCAGCTTGAGGGGCAGGTTGGGGGGCAGGCAGGCACCTTTCTGCCCCACTGGCTGCGGCCAAGAGGCAGAGGGTTTCACAGGCACCAGGGCAGGAGGGGGATTTCAAGCCCGGAGGAGGGCAAGCATGGACTGAAAGCTGGGTGGACCCAGGGCAGGGGGAGAAGTCGCCTCCAGCATCCCCCTCCCGGGGCCAGCTCCTGTGCCCTGGCTCCGCAGAGCACCCCAGGCTGAGCAGCCCACAGCAGCACTGCACTCCCTGTAAGCTCCCCCAGCTTGGCTCTGAGCATCCCCTGGGAATGCTTGGATCCTGACCCACTCTCTGCAGAAGCTCCCCAGCTCCATTTGCTGCCATCAGCGGCCAAGAACAGAAAGGGGGGGGGGGGGGCTGCGGTGCTGGTGGGCAAAGATGCTCTTTTTGGAGCATCCTGAATCCCTAAAAAGACTTTTTTGCAGACTTTTGTTGGATGGCTGTTTCGGAGATGCAACACCCAGGTCATGCACGAGTTATCCCTCCCCTCTCCCACCCAGCCCCGCAGCTGGGAGCTAGGAAAGCAGAGTCTTTCCTTTCAGGGGGCTCCTTCCCTTCCTTTGGGGTCCTTGCACCCTGATCTTGGCACTGAGCCCGGCTGCAGGCAACGCTGTGCCCCCCGCTGCCATTGCGAGTCCCCACACGCCCACAGAGCGGGGCTGGAGCAAACGCAGAGGATGGATCCCTTTGCTCTTAATCTCTCTCTATCTGCTAATTAAATATTGATGGTAGTTAAATATTCATAGAACATTTTGGCTCAGAGTTTTTATCTGTCTTCAGGCATACGTGAGGTCTTTGATGTGTTATTTTTCTGGTCCCAGAAGCCTCCAGACTTGTCAACACTCTTTTGAGGTTTTTTTCCCCCCTTTCCACACGCGGCTGGTACAGGGCTTCAGTTCTTTCATTCCCAGATTCTTTTCCCTCTGTATCCCCTTTCCTATTTTTTTTTCCCTGAATGGAGCATCTCATCTTCCCCCAAGGGATGCCAGCCCCGGCAGAGCTGCTCTCCATCCCCTGCACACCAGGGGAGGATGGGCCAGCAGCAGCAATGGCAGTACCATGGGATGGGGCTGATCCCCCTCCACCTTCCTCTTCCAGGCTCCTGGATTTCTCCCCAGATGACTCCCGTGGGGCTGGGGGTGTCTGAGAGCCTCGTGGTGTCTCCAAAGGAGAAGGATCTGAGGCCATGGAGTGGTCTGAGACCTGCTGCTCTCAGTGCACCTCTATCAGTCGGGAGAAGCCCCGGTAAGTCCCTGCCGGCGGGGTGACCACGTCCGGGCCCCGGGAGCACCCGGGCAGCAACCCAGGCTGGGAACCCCAAGGTGATGGAGAAGGAGCACCACGGCCCGGCCAGGCCATGTGGTGGGACGGCACTGGCTTCCGTTCCTTGGGCAGCACTGACATCTTGTGCCAAACGGAGGAAAAACATCAGCCAAGGCTTGGAGGGATGCAGAAACTCCTCCACTGCTGCTGTGCCCCAGGCCGGCCCCCCAAAACCCTGCTGTGCCCCCCCCCCCGCCCCGCCCAGCCCAGCAGTGCCAGGGCTGCTGTCTGGCAGGACCAAAGGGCTCCCATGCGCCAGCACCTCGCCTGGCTCGTGGTCCAGCCACTACCGTGAGCCCCGAGCGAGCCCCAGGGTTCCAAAAATGGCAAGGGCCAGTGGGACCCAGCCCTCACCCCAGGCCCACACAGCCAGTGCTCATCCTCATTGCTGGTGCCGCATCCAGTGCTTCTCACTTTTAATTTTCCCCGCAGCAAACTCAGCGGGATGGCAGGGAGGAAGGTCTTTCCCACGGCCGACCTGGGAAATATTTGCAAAAGTATTTTAGGGATATTTCCAAGAGCGACTCATGCCAAGGGGAAAGGGTGGCCACGCCGGGGCTACTGCATGGCCATGCCAGTACCCACTCCCCCGGCTCGGAGCGGTGCCGGGGGAAGGATACACATGGAAAATACCCTGGGGTGGTCCCGGGGGAAATGAATTCGTCTTCTGCTGGGTGTCTTCCTCTGTGGGCAAGTGGTTTCCAAAAATACGTGTGAAAACTAACAGTCACTAACGCTGTAAAAGCAGATTGTAGCTGCTGATAGCTGCAGCCTGGGAAAAACACCACAGGGACCCGGGGCCGGGTCACAGCGGGATTCAGGGTGGTGCAGCAAGAGACCCCATGTCCCAGTGATGCTGATCCCCATTGCCCATCGCTGCCTCCCCACATCCCGCCGGCACTGCTCAGCCTTGGGTCTTGTGACTGGAGAAAATCCAGAGAGCCCAGCAGGCCTCTAGTGTGAATTTTTTTATTATTTTTGACCCGAGCTCCTGGGTGCAGAGGATTTTATGAGCATCTTACTTGCTCTTTTGGGGTTTCTTCTTTTTTTTCCACCATTAAATGCTGCTTCTTGCCTTTCAGGTTGCTGGGAAATCATGAGGCATGTGCAACCTGCAGAAATCAGGGTGCAGATAAGGAGGCAGATAGTGCTTTGGGTTTATTTTAGTTTTAAACTCTGCGTTTTGAAAGGCCGAGGTTGGGGAGCGGGGGAAGAAATCACTCAATTTGAGCAGCCCAGCCCTGATCATAATCTCAAGCAGAGGAGTTTGGTGTGAAATCAGCTTTTCAGCCAGGGCTGGTCCCTGTGCAGAGGCAGCCAGGATGCCGGGGGCCAGAGGACACGGGAAATGAGTCAGGCAGCACACGGCGGGGGACTCTGGGGAAGGGGAAGAGTTCAGCCCGGGATGGCTGGGAGAGGATGAAACGCCGGGGGACAAGCCGTCTGAACGGCACAACATGGGTACCACAAAGCCCCTTCCCCCAGTTGGTGTGGAAGGGGACCATCATCCCAGACGAAAGCTTTTTGCCCTCGGGATCAGCTCTGCCACGGGTGCCCTGAGTCCCCCACCCACCACTTTGGGTTGAAAACCTTTCCCTTTTGGGCTGCTTTCCCTGTTATGGGGACAGTGGGATGTAGGGTGACCCACATCCCACTGCCTGGCACTGGCAGAGGGGAAAGAGGGTGCTTCCCTGGCACAGCCGCCAGCCAGGAGCAGGGCACAGACTCCAAAATAAAGAGAGGGCTCCAAAACCCCAGAGATCTACATCAAAGCCACGTGATGCCATTCGTTTCACTGGGTTCCTGGTTCCCACAGCCAGGGAGCATTGCTGCTGGCCTTTCCCCGTGCCTGGGTTAGGTGGGTGAGGGTGAGATGGGCTGGTCCAAGCCCGGCGATGTGGCTGCAGCTTCTTCCAGCAACGCCTGTGGCATGTTCACCATTGCTCCCACGTGAGTAACATGTCTGAAATCGGGGCTTGGCCGTGACTTTCTTGGTGAAATCTCCCCTGGACAAGGACGGCAGCATCTGTTCCATCTTATTTCTATAAGTTTGCATCTTCCGACAGCAGGAGATGGGCCCATCCCCGCAGCCTCAGGGTGGCCGGGTACCAGCCAATGCCTCAGAGGCTGCACAACCCACTCCCACCCCGGCGAGCAGCTTTGGGGATGAGATGCAGATCCCCGCCAAGTTTTCCAGCCTTGGATAAAAAAAAACCCTCTGCTGCTTTTTGAAGAAAGTGATGGCATCTTGGCAGGAGCCAGCTGGGCTATGCAGGGGCAGGGGTGGTGGGACTATGAGCCACCGCTTCCTGGGGACAGGCGAGGGTGGACCCATCTCAATATAAACCATCTCTGCAAGCAACTGGGGAAGTCCCGGGTGACAGGGGCCAGGCAAGGACCTTAAAAAAGGAAACAGCACCCACGGGGTGTGCATTTAGTGGTTATCTCACCATCAGCCCCAGCAAGGTAATGGAAAAGCTGATCCGACCAAGACAGAGATTTAAAAGGGAGAAGAATAAATCAAACAAATCCTTTATAGAAAACAGACCTGACCTGGCAAAGCTGCTTTGATCACGTTCATGACTTTGGCTGCCCCAGCTGCAGCAGCCATCCCATCCTGCGGGTGCTGCACTTAGATCTTCTTCCCCCAGGCTTATTGATCCACTGAAAAGAGAAGCGCCGCAGCATCAATAAAGCATCTGCAAACACGGCTGGAAAAGCAACTCTCACCCAGGGGCGAGCAGCATTTCCAGGGGGGCTGTGCAGCCGAGCGGGCATCCCGATGTGCCTGGCAGTGCCCATCCTGCCCCGGCAGCTCTCTCTGGCAGCCTCAGCAATGCAGCGCTCTGCAAGACGAGGCTGGGGCTGGTTCTGAGCACGGAGAGTGACTAAGCACCGACACACTCCCGATGGAGGCAGTGGTTTCCCCAGGAGCTGCTTGTGCTTTCTGTTCAGGGACGCAGAGAAGCCATGGGGAACAATGCCTGTGTGGGGCAGCCGTGGGGTGGCCATGGGGTGGCTGGGACCACAGAATCCACCGCTGCCCCCCGGGGCTGGTGGGATTGAGACATCCTCATCCCCCCCAGCAGTGGGAGATTTGGAGCCCCTGCAAATTTTTTGGAGGGGGCAATGAGCGCTCAGCCCCCAGCGGGGTCCCAAATGTCTCTGCCAGTCCCCAGATTTGCCACCTTCCCCTGCGCTTCTTGGCAGCAGGAGCAGGATTTGTCCCATATGTTTTGCAGGTGCCAACACCTCCCACCCCTGCCGCAGGGCTCAGCCCTTCTCCCTACTGATGCTCCCACCACACCAGGGGTGGTGGGAGGAATGTAGGGATGAGGCAGCATTTCCTGGGGTCCCCCACCTGTATCCCCCACATTTCCCAGAGGCATTTTCCCAGCCATGGGATTTCCTGGTAAGCAAGGGTGTTAAAAGTCAGGGCTGGCAGAGCCCTAAGACCCCATGCCATGGCCTTGGAAGAGGGGGCAGGCGGAGATGGAGGCTGGTGCCCTGTCCCCAGTGGCTCTCCTCCTTGCCATGCTCTGCAGCCAATCTCGGAGCCAGAGCTGTGAGTGCTGCCAAGGAGCCCGCCATGAAATGGGGGACGAAAGGAAGAAAAAGCGTGTTTTTCAGCCCAGACCACATGCGGGATTGGGGCACCCACAGGGCCACCCCAGAGCAGAGACTGGATTCGCTCATCACAGCAGTGGGTCTGCCCATGTCCCCTGCCCTTCTCTGCATCAAACACGGGAGGGCTGATGAGCTGGAAGGGGGTGAAGACCAGTTTCTCCTAAATTCATCAAGAGCCACAGGAGCACCTGGTTTTGGCTCTGGCCCCTCTGAGCCCCCATGGACATCCCCAGCTCCAGTGTCAGGTCTGTGAAAACCCAATAAAGCCCCGTCCTGGCTGATGTAGGGAGGGGAAAGGGGAAAGGGCCCTCCTGAGACTCAGGTGGGCCCCAGGGACCCAGGGGTGCTCAGGGACTGCCAGCTCCAGGGGCCCAACCAGGGCTGAAAATCCCCCGTGCTCCAAAATCCCTCATCCGCAGGGTCTGCTCGCCCCATGGGGCAGACACTAGCACCGGGGCTTGGGACGGAGGCATGTTGGAGGTGCCAGGAACATCATCCCCGGAATTCCCTGGCCTGATGTATCCCAGTGTTTTGCATGGGAGTCTTTAAAAGGGGCCTTTCCCAGTCGAATAAACCCTCTTTTGTTTTCCTTGTGCTTCTGTTTCATTTTCTTATTGCAGGGAATATTTCCTCACTTAGGAGGTGACATTTATCCCAGCTGGGCCAGGAGGTCCTTGGTGCGTGGGTATAAGAAGGGGGATAAGAGGGAAAGGATGGATCCAGGAAGGGAAAGGCAAGCCAGGCAGCTGCACTGGACCGGGACCAGAGGCATCCGCTTTCCTTTGCTCCCCAGGGTCTTCCCAAGGAGAGATTAAATGGGAGTTGGGGTGACGACGGGAAGGTGCTCTGCTCTGCCAGCTGGGCATGGAAACATGAACCCTCCCTTGTCCACATCCGCCAGCCCTGGGGCATCGCCCAGCCCTGCTTGCGGCACCCCACTGTTACCCAGCACGTGCGCCCCAAAAAATTGAGGCTGATTTTTGGGAAAAGGCTTTGGAGAAGAGCAAATGGAGGATCACATGTGGTCCCACCATGGAGGCAGCCCCCATTCCCATCGGAGCAGGTCCCTGCCTGGACCAGCACCCCATGCCCTCCACAGCCGGGTCTCCATGGTGGGTCTGCACTGCAGCCCAGGGTGGCCAAACTGTCGGCAGGGTGCCATCAGCATCCCCAGCCCCGCGCGGTGGGATGCGGCTGCCTGCACAGCCAGGCTGGTGGGGATGCGTGTCTGCATCTCCCCTCTGCTTCCCACCATTCGCCAGCTGCTGGCAGCTGGGATGCGCCCTGGGATTTGCCGGGGCTGGGGGGAGAGGGGGCTTTTTGGACAGCTGTGGCCAGGCAAAATCCACTGGGGGAAGCCCCAGACTGGCCTCTGCCTTTCCCAGCTCAGCACAGCCAAGAACATGAGCTGCTGCTTCAGCGCTGGGGGGAGGGAAGCGGAGCCACCTGCCTGGCCTCTCCTGGCCCAGATGGGCCCCAAACACCCCCAAAACCAGCAGAGAGCTGTGTACATGCCTGGTGCAACCAAACAGAAGCTGTTTCTCTATGTCTTTTTTCAGGAGGGGGATAGTAATTGGCCGTTTGTCCCCTGGGCCGGGATGCAAAGTGATAGGATGCAAAACTTTGCAGTGCAGCGGGAGGACATGGACCGTCAGGAGTTTGTGCAGCTGCTGGGGACCCTGCAGGGTGCTGAACCCAGCCCTGGTCCCATCCAAGGGAGATCCCCAGACCCTCTCCCCCCCCCTGGGGCTCCTGCCATGGGGCACGCAGCCTGCCCAGGGGACGGGAAAGCGGAGCCAAATTTTAGGAGCAACCCAACCACTGGCCCTAATGCTGGAGGCAGGAGCTCAGGAAAAATCCCAAGGCCATCAGGGGCCAAAAGCACGGCCCGGGAGCAGGTTTTTCCCTTCCTGAGGCTGTGCTGGGAGGGGATGAGTATTGCTCACCCTCTGTGCTTTGGGATGTGGCAAGGGACCAGGTCCTCCCCCTGCCCACGCAACCACTGGCCCTGGGGGAAGCCAGCCCCACTGCTCGCCCATAAAAGCAGCCCAGTGGCCCTGAACCCAGCAGGCAGCAGCTCTGCCCCGGCACCACCAAGCAGCCCTCCCGCAGCCCGGCATGGCGAAGGCAGCCGGGGTGGTCTGTGCCGTCCTCCTCCTCACCACGCTGTGCTGCCAGAGCCTGGCTCAGAGTGAGCACTGACACCCGCTCCATCCTCGTGGGCTGGGGGCTGGGGGCAGCCCCCAGGGCCATGGGGACGTGTTTGCTTCGTGCATGGGGTGCAGGGGGGCTCCCCACAAAGAGCCACCGTGCCCATGGCGGGGGGGCTGAGATGGGAGGTGGGGGTCTCCAGGCTAAGCTGAGCTTCCGCTGTCCCCCCAGGAGCCCCAGCCATGCCAGACAAGTGCTGCTTCAACTTCCAGACAAGAAGGATCAAGAGAGACAACGTCATTGACTGCTACCGCACCAGCCCCGAGTGCCCGCACCAAGCTGTGATGTGAGTACCCTAAACCCAGCCCCGGGGGTAAAGCCCCTCTAGACCCTGCCAGACCCCGTGCCTTGGTTTGGTGGGTCCACTCCTGATCCTCTGTGCCTCCAAGCCTCTCGGAAACTCAGCGCCAGGGTCCCCGTACCACCACCCCGCTAACCCCGTCTTCTCTCTGCCCTAGCTTCAGGGTAAGGAGCGGGAAGGAGATCTGTGCCCAGGCGAGCAGGGCCTGGGTGAAGAAGTACCAGCAGAGCTTCCAAGTCAGCTCCTTCTCCATCCCCAGCTAGCGGGGCGGCCGGAGGCAGCGCGAGGAGTCCCCTCCATGGGAGACGGGACACCGCAAAGGCGACCCCTTTTCAGAGGTGGCTGTGGGGACATCACATTTGGATACAGCAGCTCGTTAGGGACATCCTCGCCATCACGCTGTGATGACCCTCACCACCTCCCTGAAGGCAAAGGGCCTTTGCCATCCTCAGCATCCCACCAGGATGGGGTATGCCGACCCAGCAGGGTGCTGGGGTCCAGACCCTCCATGCTCTCAGCTGTGTTTTGTGTGCAGGCAGCTGCCTGTACCCCTCGCAGGCGGCAGCAGTGTGTTGGTGAGGCTGCACTCGCCGGCCTGGCAGTAACAGAGGGGTTAAGGGAGACCAGCCTCACGGTTATTTTTTGTACAACACACTGAACAGAATTAAACGTGATCTCACGCATGCAAACATCTGGCTGTGCAAGTGTCTTGGGAGCACGCAGATCCTGCTGCCAGCATTCCTATCCGGGTGTTAAACCACATCTGTAAGCACTGGGGTCAGTAAGGAGCTGAGAAGAGCCGAAGCCCCAACCATGTCTCTGCGAGGGTGGCTGGGGCTTGCATGGAGCCAAACCATATCGATGCAGGCTTTGGGGAAGCCACCAGTGAGAGGGCCAAGAGGCAGGCTCAGCCCGTGAGGAGGGGGCTTCCCATGCTTCTCGTCAGCTATCCTAATGAGTGGAGACCCCTGGCCCAAATTCGATCAGAGCTGCCCCTCGGGGATGCCTGGTCGGGCGCCACTGACAGCCCACACTCCCGGGATGCCACGAGGAGATGTGTATGGGCACTGCCACTGTGACAAGGCACCGTGAGAGGCCACCATGATGGGCAGCCAGCGATGGGTCTCAGGGTGGGCTGGGGCAAGCCCAGCCCCTGCCAAGCCACTCACCCCCGTGCAAAATTGCAAG
>NW_008824986.1:18534023-18544015 GCF_000699105.1 Pygoscelis adeliae | reverse complement strand
TCCCAACTTTGGTTGTTGCTTAACTTTTGTCTATGGTGATGAAGGGGCCTCTTATCAGACTTTCCTTCCTCTTGCAAATACCTCTGTTCATTTCACTTACAAAGGAGAATGTTAGATTTTATTCCCCGATTCTTTCTCTACATAATGATTTCCTATCATACAATCATTAACTCCCTAAAATTTAGCAAATAACTTGTTTAATTGTGGGCAATTACATTCCTGTCTTTTCAGTGTTTATAGCCCTTCCACCAGCGTACCTGGGAGCCATATGAGGTTAGCTAAGCAGACTAGTAACTGCAGCTGCTATTTCATCTACTAGTAGTTACCAGTTCATCATATCTGTCTTTTTTCAATCAGTCCAACATGAGCACTGTCTTTGCCTTCTGCAGTTTCCCTAGCCAACTAAAGTTAATTACACACTAAGAATCAGGTGGACAGATGCTCCTCTGTTATCTTTTTTTTTTTTTTTTAAACTCTTAGGCTGTTGTCAGACAGAAAATATTCTCTGCAAGAAATTGCCTAACATCCTCATTTTATCCATGGATTGGAAAGTTCTTCATCTTTGTGTGATAAGTTCATCACCTGCATCTTTCCAGCTACAAGACAAAAGTAGTCTTTGAAAAAGTTCTGCTTTCTTTGCACCAAAAAGAGTTTCATTATCTCTCTCTACCAATGAGAGGCATATCTTTTGCAGGGATTTTAGTTCCTAATATAACTGAAAGGGAAGAAGTCTGTATGACTCACAAGTGTGGATTTTTCTCTAATATTTTTAGCCTCCTGTTATTTTTTTCTGCACATCACAGTTTCCCAGGGTTATTGATAGCCATCTGTTTCCCTTTTTCAATGTGAACTATAAATTGCTTTGAAAAAAATTAACTGCGTCCCTTGCACATTAAACTAGAATCAGGTTTTAGCTAAAGTCATTGTTTTTCCTGATTTGTCAATTCCTAAAATTAAAAAAAGCTCTCAATTTTCCTTCTCATTCTTCTTTCCATTCCTTCTCCTTCAAATGGTTTGGCTAATGATTTTTCTTTCACGCAGTGAAGCTGTGCTTTCTTTTGCAGCACTGTGTATCTGTGTGTATTTTTGCAAGTGTAATTGTTGCTTCTACCTTCTGTTTGCTCATGTGAGTGTAAAGGGGTCATGAATACTGGTCTCTAGCCAACCACCAGCTTCCAGTCCAGTGAGTAATTCATCTTTATCCATAGCAGTGAAGCACAGAATAAAATTATTTTGTTCCTTGCAACAGTTCTCATATTACAAAATGGTTCTGACTTTTTTTTCAAATGATGTCATGGCAGGGGAGTGTGAGGGTTCCCCTGTGTGACTCCAAAGTGAAGCCATGATGTTTCTTTCTACCCAAACACAAAATTGTGTCCACCTGCTGAGTGGCTCCCCCAGACTTGACTTACACTGGGGCAGACCTACGATCTCCTAGTATCTGATTTTGGATATGTGGACAGAAAGCAACTGGGAAGCATTAATGTGTGTCTTCAGGCAGTAGAAAGAGGTGATTACCATTTTTTTTTCAGTAAAAAAAGTGACGTGTTAAAAAAATAATATGGGAACATGAACAGATACATGCCAGATCTACTCTGCTTAATGACACGCAGGGTTGTTTGGTATTAATCTTTCACTGTCATTTCTAATCGACAGCCTAAAACCAAGCTGCACCTTGTTATCTGCTCAGTTTTCTTTATTTAAATTGATTTTCTTTTACCACTTTAATTATGATTCACTTTGATCAAATCCCAATAAAATCGAGTTTGATTTTAAGTGAGAATTACACAGGCTTTTAGGTTTGTTTTTTCTTTTACTAAAATCTTTAATAGTTGGGGTTTTGACATCTTTCCTAAAAGAAAAGATGCAAAGAACATTGTGTCTAATAGATTCAGAATAAATCAATTGATCTCCACATACTGATGTCACCAATTTGCCCATGACTGCCACGGATGAAATCTTAGTTCCATTAAGGATCATTAGTTTCTTGAATGCATTCATTATTCAAAACCACTTGTTAGTTATTTTCTGCAAATAATTCCACCTCTGGAGCTTGTGGGGGGTGTGTGTCTTCTTTACTCACTTAACATTAAAATGTCCTTCCTGCCTTTGGTAAGACAAAACTTCCAGTGATTTGAGCAGAGATTAATTCTCTCTTCTGAATACCTACCCTCAGACTAGCATCTCTCCAGTTTTTAAACACTTAAAATGGGTTATGAGTTAATCTGAGCTATACCATTTTAGGGTTTATGTTGGTTAACAAGAGATTAATTTTGTTTCACTGATCACTCAGCTCTTTGGTGAAACCAGAAAATCTCTACCACCATCACTCACACTTTGAGAATTACTTTTTCAAGATACTTCCTTTTTAATCAGAAGTTCTATTCTCAAATAAACAATATTATAGTTGTCACTATATATATAGTATATATATAGTATAGATATAGTATAGATATATATAGATATATATATAGTATAGATATAGTATAGATATAGTATAGATATATATAGTATATCACTTCAGAAGCTTCAGTAGCTGAGAATTTCAGTGGTAGCATTTCTGACCTTTATATAAAAATTATCTCTATCATGTAGCCATATTTTTCAAATTATTTCCCTTGGATCATAAAGGAAATGTCAATATTTCTCTGTTTAGCTAGGGGGTCATATTCTGTTCTGATTTATAAAAGAACCAATGAAATAACTTTGTTACTCAGTGGTTACACTCAGCATTGAAGCCGGCATAAGAGAGAACAGAATTGATATACGTGAATTTCTTTGGAAAAAGATTTATTGCACTTTGCAGTTTGTTGGTGTTCCACACTTATAATTTTCCTGAAATTGGTTATTTCTGCTTTAAAAAAAAAAGCACAAAACAGTAAGACTTTTTAAATTAAAAATAAAAAAAGAAAAACCATAACATTTCTGTGTCTTGTTGTGTGGATGCAATTTAAATGAACAGACATGTTTACAAAACGTCAAACCTAGCTGCAGTCATTTTCTTCCTAGATTAGACGTACAAAAAGAGTCAGAAGACGAATTTGTTCTTTGATTAATGTTTCTGGAGTTATACCAGAGTAAATTTTGCACTCCCATCTCATTTGAAAATAAAAACTTCATAAATTTCTGCTGAATGCACACTGACTAAGCATGAGTTACAAAAACTAAAATAGTCTAAACTTGTGATTTGAATTTCTTCAGTCTGTGAGGGTGCTGTACAGGGCCAGCCATACAAATCTGGAGCAGCCTGAGGGTGCTCTCCCTTCTACGAGCTGCGATTAACCTTTAGTTTTCCATGGAGTAATGGGCAACAGATAAAGAGGAGCAATGTATCCTCTACAGTTTATGGCATGGTTAACCTTTGAGCTGCACCAACCTGCCTCACCCAGACAAGGCTGTATTTAATGGCAGGTAGTCCTATAAATCTAATGTGAAGGGAAACATATGCATTTCAACACAGCTTGAGCTGAGATTTGATCTCTTTTTTAGCAAGGCACTACATGTTATCAAGACTGGATCTGAGTGCATAATGCCTTTTCAGATCACTGGTGAAAATAAAACAGACAGAAAATGTTTCCTCACACTCAGACTAACTGGATGTTGGTGCAGTTTGGATTTTATTTGTATCTTGGTCAGGCAGGAGGTTGATTGTTTTGTTTTGTTTTAATTTTCCACAAACTGAAAAAAAAACGGGGATGGAGGGAAACTGGGTGTTACAAACCATTTAGTTTTAAATATCCCACTTTGAAACATTCCCTTTACACATTGAAATATTGAAATGATTTGGGGATTTTTTTCAAGTAAAAACTGCGGCAATTGTCATTCAGTGTTGAATGACAGTGTTTTTTCAAGGTTTGAAAAAAAGACCTTTTGTTTCTTTTCCTTTAAAAACATAAAAAGGAATCGTTCTGGTAGGTGGGGAGATGTTTTGAACCAAACCACTCATGCAAATCGGTGTGGAATTGCACACAAAAAAGGCAGCAGTGTTGCTGAATAGATGTTCTCCAAAAATTAGGGGAAAGTGTTACTTGGTAAGACCTGCTCAGCTGTAGTCAGAGGCTCTCAAGGGCACACACAGACCTCTAGTGGATAAATACTGCAGAGCCAAGAGGTCCAGAGGGCCAAAACCATGACACCTCATGCATCCTGTCCCCATTGCGTGGCCCGAAGTGGTTGCCCCCAGCCACCCCACTCCCTCACTGCCATCAGGCTGAGAGCCAGCCCAAGCCATGTCAAGAGGTCTGTCCACACAGGGAAAGCGAGCGCCATGCCTGGAGATTGCCCTCTCTCCCCTTCCCCAGGGCTCGTTTATTCCCGTCCTTCCAATCCATGGACACGTCCTGAGAACCCACATGAAATCCCTTAATAAACCTCCCATAATTCAGAGGCTTATCACAGCCTTTCAGAAGCTTTTGAAGTTCCCCCGTTACTGATTTTCATATCAAGAGCCCAAATGAAGCTGCTCTTGTATAGATTTGACCGAAATCAGGTTGTTTAAAGGAAAGAGAAGCTTATAAGGAAATAATCAAGCAAGAAGCAAAGTCAAATTCAGCTCAAGACTGCAGACGTTTAAATCTTGCCATAGCCTTTGGGAACATTTAGACAATTTCAACGTTTGGAATAAATGTGAGCTAGGACTCTCTAAAAAGGAAGCTGTAGCAATGCTTTTTTTCACACTGCCCCATCTTAGTTTCTGAAATATGAATCCAAAACCAAATTGAGAGAGAAGAGAGGATTTTTCACAAAAAAATTTATCAGTCATAACTGAGTTGTAAGACCTTCCTCTGCTTTATTCTCTTTTGCTTCAAAACCTTATGAACATTTAGTCCTAGCAAAACTTTTCATAACCTTGAACTTATTCCGTAAGAAATAGAAACCTAGTAAAATATCCCAAACAAATTAAATGCAACCAATTCTTTGACATGCAAAATGGATTTCAGTTTTGCCCTGCTGTGGTCTTATGTTTCATTATTATTAAAAATGTCAGCAGTGTTTTACCTGTGGGGAGCATATTTTTTCCTATTTTTCAATCTTACTCAGTCTGTTACTGTGTATTTTACTGTTCATCATCAGCCTCATCAGCAGAGGCTGGCAGGACGGTGGGAGGTGAGGTTTTTTCAACAAACTGGTGCTTTTTGCTGAATGTTTCTGTAGGTGTGGGTGTCACAGGGGAGCTTGAAGTGAGATGAGCACACACCACTTCCAATGAGCTGCTTTGAATGAGATGTTCCAGTGTAACAAATATATATAAGTACAAATATCTGTAAATAGTTAGAATGCAGCACAGTTCCTTCTAAACCCATATCCTGATCATTTGCAAAGGCCCAAATCCTAATTCCTTTGAAGTCCATGGGAGCCTCTCTTTTGACGTTATCAATAGACAAATGAAGGACACCTTTTTTTCTGATGCTGGGGATCCAGACAGAGGTGACCATGGTACAGAATTGGTGGGTGACTCTTGTTTCTGGAAAGGAAAATAAAATTCTTTTGATATTTATCTAGAAGTCATGGACATTTTCTTGCCTCTCAAAGAGGCCTAGCTTTCCTTACTTTGTTTTTCCTATATTAAAGACTCAAGAAGAAAGTAATGCCTTAACACAAAGAAGGAGGTTGTCTTTATGCAACCTGTGACTGAAGAGGAAGAAATATTTACTTTGCTTTCTTAATGTTAACAAACTGCATCATTTGACACACAGAGACTAGCTTTGTATGCTTTGTAACAAATTCCATGGAATTGCAACCCCTATGTTCCCTGGGTCTACAAAAATCCCTCCTAGGTTTAAATTTCTTGTATTCCAAAGTTAAATTAGGGGACATATATTATTTGACGTTTGTTTAAAATTCATTGATTTTATACATGTTCTCACCTCACAGTGATTTAGTAGAAAGCAAACACAAATAGGCATGAACAAAACAAAACACCATTTTTTATATTCTAGCAAATATTTACTGTGAAAACAGTTGAACTGTTGAACTGTTTACACACCTTTAGAGTCAAACATCACCAGCTTGGATCTGCTATTCCACAATCCAAGCAATATCTATCCTAAGCAAAATGACCTTCAGTGGAGTCACACAGCTAAGCCTCCCGATTAAGCCACCTGCTATATCAGTTAGAATCCTAAACTACGAAATGCAAATTATTGTACCAGTAGCATGTTTCCTCTTATCTCTGTGAGTTACTGTACTGTAGGCAATGTTCATTCTAACATAATAAATCTCCACAGAGTTGGAATTTAATGTACTCCATTGCCTCAATGTAGCATAGGTATAAATATCCTGGAGTCCTTGTGCTACAACCTGCAGAAAACACAGCATTGGTGTTACACAGCTACTATGCTAAATAAGGTTTCAATACAGAAATAACATCCCAAATGAGCTGTGGTGTGAACATCATAAAACATGAAGGACTGATTTCATCAGTAACAGCTCTTCATTGGCTAAATATATTTAACTTGTTATTTTCTGTACAAGGTGGCTCATTCGGCAGCTGTTGTGATTTTTATGAGTGTTACGATTGGCAGAGACAAGGAGCATGTTATGGGCTATGACTCAGAAGAGCTTGGATCTGTTCCCAGCTGCTCCAGTATTCTGGTAGTCCCACCAGGTCGGTAAAAGCTGTCTCCTTGGCAGCTTCAGAGCCCATGACCTAAGGTTTACATGACTTTTGTTCTTCCACAGTGGTTGAGAAACAGCCTCTTCTGTACTCAGTGACAGAAGCATCCCAGCTGGCCACCTTTTGTCTCACCAGCCCAAAAGATCAGATCCCTTCTTAGAACTTGCCAACTAGATTGGGGTTTGGTCTGAGTCTAGGTCAAGGCATGAACTCCACTTTGGACCCAGAAGTGGATCTACTTCAGCCATTCTATGACCATTCACCTGTGAATGCTACACTGGTAGGATTAATAGAGGGAGACATAAATCAAGTGGAATTTGTTTTAAATTCTGTATGGCTGGAAAAATTCTGAGACCAGAATTCTTGAAATCTTCTATGATTCTACGTTACTATGAAAATGGAATCAAGTGTGTCAATGGAGATAGTGAACCATATCAGTGTGATCTACCAAACAGTATGATTCCGTAATTCCCTCAAATTCAGGAGCAGAATTCCCTTTTTAGACTCATGAGGCAACTTGCACAGGCAGCATAGAGGAGACCAGAGGCAATCGGTTAGTGTTGTCAGCCTTGGGCCAAAGGACGCTGCCACCAGTGTGAGATCTACTGGTTCAAACAAAAAGAAGCAAAATATTGAGATCATGAAACTCATTTCACACCGGTCACTAAACATGCCTTAGGGGGATGGGAAAATCATTTTGCTGGAGCTGAAAGTGAGAGTTGTTAGATTTCCACTCAAATAAAGGAGATTTTCAACATTATGCTTTAACTTCACGGTTGAGTTTTCCTGCATAACAAGTACCACTGGGATTCCCCTGCACTGACATTGAAAGATGCCCCATTCATTCATAGTCAAAACAGGATGATTCAACTTTGTACAGTTTGAATGTCAGAACTCCCTGTGCAGATGCAATTCATCTTAGCAAAAGAGCCCTTTTGTCAGTAAAGCTTATGTCACTTAGGGAAGTGGGTTTATTACCAGGAAAAGAATTATTTTGGCTACACAAGTTGTATCTCCACTACCAGAAATTTGCCACTACAAATATACTAACCAGACCTTTGTAGTGAAGAGTGGTCCTCAGTAAGGCATTCCTTGAGAGAGAGAGACTTTGGAGACAAATGATCTTACAAAACTGATTAGTGACCACCAACACAATGGGTCTGTAGATCTGTCTGTTTTCCATATCCATCCATTATCTACATTAATTATATTATCCCTGATCCTGCAACTGAATATCAGAGGCAGAAAACACTCCAGAACAATTAAGTTTTATTTTCCCCTTTATTTGCCTGCCTATAAAGAGGATAAATTCCTTTGTGTCATAAGGAAATAGAGGTTGCACTTAGAATAGGATGTGAGTTTATGTAGTCGTGGGTTGAATGAGGTACCGTTTGGGGAGAAATCTGTCTTGTGAAGGGCTGTTGTGAGTCACTCTTCAGAATTTCTGGCATCTAAGAAATGTCTTTGGATGAGATACAGTTTGGTCACACACGCTTGGCATAATAGAGCGGGTTGTTCTGCCTCATACAGACTTGTGTATAAACCCATGCCTACACACATTCCACCTCTCAGTTTACCAAAATTTAAATGTGAGACACAACATTATCTATTTAAATACTGAGAAACAAGGGGCATAAAAACTCCATTCAGGACATGAACTTAAATTGCCACTGGGTCCTTTCTGCTAAGGAAAACAGCTCTTCTGGTAAACTGGAGCTGATGATTCAGCAATTGCCGGGGAAATGGCCTCTCAGCAGTGAAAACTCCGTGATGCGAAGATCATTTTGAGCAGGGCTGCCCATGAGTAGCACTGACTGGTAATGGTCCTGTTTTCTGTGGGTCTGTGAAATGATCCAACAAGCACACTCAGCCTTCCTTAATGCAGGGGACGGTTTCTGGTCTACAAGCTATCCCCAAGCCCTGGGGTGAGAGGGGAACCCTTTTCTGCTCCATCTTTGAGGCCAAAGTCTCTTTTTGGCAAGCTGCCTCCACCTGAAGATGAACTCTTCTCCAGGCATCTCCCCTAAGGGATTCACAATTCCCTGAAGCTCATTTTCCTCCCAGCTGTATCCTGATTTGTCTGCAAAGCAGACAATCTGGAGCTGTATAAACTCCATCACATATCTGTTTTCTATTAGATTAGTGGTAGGCAGCCTTTGGCAAATGAAAGGAAACCTCAGACTCCTTCCTTTCAAACTCCAGAAATTTGGCAATCTGCCTTACACCTTAAAATGACATGAGCAAGATGCATTACAAGGGAGAAACACTGGAAGAAGAAGAAATAAACTCCCTCCACCCCACTGTTAATCAAGAACAGATAATATTTCCAGGTCTGGCACTGACAGGTCTTTGGATATCTCCATGACAGAGGCAGTTTCAGTTCTCCAGTTCTCATGAAAATCCCTAAACCTATTCAGTTCAAGAAAACAAAGTCCTTAAAATCCATGCTTTAAAGCTCCGCATGTCTCATCTTTGACAGAGGAGGTATGTGGATGTGTCCTGGAAAGGAAATGCAGGAATCTGTGTAAGATTAGAGTGAATACTAAAGAGAAACATGATCCCTGGCAAGGGGAGGGAGGGATACCTCATGAACAGGTTCATTAAGTGCATGAACTTTTTCTTCCCTGTGAGACTTTCAGCCAAGCTGCTCATGCTGCTATTCAGATGCTTTATAGCCAATGAAATAAAAAGCCAAGAGATCCTGTCTATCCAGATTGCAACGTTGCTTGCTAACATGATGTCTGGGTACTGTTGAGACCTGGGTCATTGCAATCATGAATTGAAAACAAAGCCAGAAACCCCACACACGTATTTGTAAGACAGAGTGCGGTTGTCTACCTGAATTCAGAGTTGTTGCACTGTCTGATTATATTCCCTATTTGCATTTTAGCAGGAAGCATTTCTTCTCAGTGCCTTAATCTGTTACAGACTGCTGCTATCTACAATCATGAATTGAAAACAAAGCCAGAAACCCCACACACGTATTTGTAAGACAGAGTGCGGTTGTCTACCTGAATTCAGAGTTGTTGCACTGTCTGATTATATTCCCTATTTGCATTTTAGCAGGAAGCATTTCTTCTCAGTGCCTTAATCTGTTACAGACTGCTGCTATCTACATAGTGCATCTACACCAATGCACACAGCATGGGCAGCAAACAGGAGGAGCTGGAAGCTATAGTGCAGTGGGAGAGATATGACTTAGTTGCCATCACAGAAACATGGTGGGGTGACTGTCATGATTGGAGTGCTGCAATGGATGGCTATAGACTCTTCAGAAGGGACAGGAGAGGAAGGAGAGGTGGTGGGGTGGCTCTGCATGTTAGGGAGTGTTTTGATTGTCTAGAGCTCAATGATTGTGATGATGATATGGTTGAGT
>NW_008824986.1:18529217-18531148 GCF_000699105.1 Pygoscelis adeliae | reverse complement strand
ACAAATTGATGGGCTGATGGTTAAACATTGGAACAGGCTGCCCAGGGAAGTGGTTGAGTCCCCATCCCTGGAAGTATTGAAAAGACGGGTAGATGAGGCACTTAGGGACATGGTTTAGTAGGCATGGTGGTGTTGGGTTGACTGTTGGACTTGATGAACTTAGAGGTCTTTTCCAACCTTAATGATTCTATGATTCTATGATTCTATGGGCTGCTGATCACTGACTGCTTTTCATTCCAACAATCAGTTAAGAAAGAGACTAATTATTCTAAGTGTCTGCTTTGAAAGGCATTCACTTTATTCTTCCCTTGAAGATTCTTCAGAAAGTGGTGACAGTGACTGATCCCTTAAGCAATGGGTTCATTATTCTTACCTTTTTATTCTGAAAGTACTTCCTTTGTTTTCATCCAGTGCAGTCATTTTCACATTCTTAAGTTGTTCATAAAGTTTCATCCATGTGTTTGCAAGCCCTCAGGAAGCTAGAGTAGTTGTGCATCGCTCACTGAAGGCTTTATCTACCCTTCAGATCCTCTGTCATGGCCAGTGTAGCATTGGGTGACAAACCACTACATGTCCCTGAATGCAGGCTCAGCTGTCAATTGTGTTACATGTTTTGGAGTCAGAAGGAAACATCTTTTCTCTTGTCAACTGGCATCAGTTTTCATAGCAGTTCACTGGCAGATTGTAAAAGTGAATCCTCTTTGTGACCTTACTTCAGCACAGAACCTTATTTTCCAAATGATTCAACAAAGGGTATACGGCGGCTTTGCAGCTTGGCAGACTGAAGTATTGCATTTCACAGTGCGCTCTGCACAGTCCTTTGGGCCCACAGGCAGCCTGTGTCTCCATACTCGATGAGTGTGAAGACAAGTTCAGTGAAAACCTGATTCTTCTTTCTCATGGCTGAACTCACCAAGCGCAATGCACTGCACCTCAGCAGTTTAATAGTTGCTGCCTCACTGCATACAGATTGCAGTCCTCTCCAGATGTTTGTTACATTGCTTTGATAGATAATATATCAGGTAAGGTTCATTTATGACGGGTTTACTCTGAACTTCATCAGCCCCAAATGCTACTGTTCTAACAAGGGAAATTAAGGTCCTGCTGCAATCTCATTCTCCCAGATCATTGTTAAAATGAAAGGGTGGACTGCTGCAGTTCAGTAGTGATTTCTGTCTGAACTTAAACATTGGTACTTGTCAACATGGTAATGTTGGGAAAAAAAGGATGGGCATCGCTGTAAGAAAAATATGGATGGAAGGAGAGAAAAATAGCAGATATAGAGGAGTAATTTGTCAGATGCAAAAATCAAAATGACTTTTCAAGGAATTTATGCCTGCTCAAACAAGAAGCTAGTAACAGACTGGAATGTAGCCCAGCATATAAATTCAATAACCAAATCAGACTCCATAGGGACCTTACAAAGTGCGTGTTAACCTCTATTGCACCAGACTTTGTGCCATCTTCATTCTACATACAAGAATCGTCCCTTTCTGCCTTTCTCCACAGAGCTTAAGCTCAGTGCATTGATACCCAACTGACTTTGAACCCAGTCCTGTGGCTGGGAGAGTGTCTCTGGGAAAGTACTGGGAGCCCCTGAGCTCCTCTTGAAACGTCAGCACCTTGGAACTAAGTCCTAACTAGAGTGAAAAACATCATCCCTTTCATACACACCTGTGGGATCTAGCGGGAAAAAGGTAATTACCCAAATTGAAAGGGGCCTAGAGCACAGAGGTGACCCTTCTAGGGTTGGTGGTCTCTAACACATCAGCTGTGCTTGGCGACTTTATCATGTTCAAAGACATCATAGTACACTTTATCCCCTTAGAATGGTGGTGAAACTGTGTCGTGGTTTAACCTCAGCCGGCAACTGAGCACCACACAGCCGCTCGCCCACTCCCTGCCCCCCTGGGGGGCTGGGGGAGAGCATC
>NW_008824986.1:18525344-18529061 GCF_000699105.1 Pygoscelis adeliae | reverse complement strand
TGAGAAAAACTTGTGGGTTGAGATAAAAACAGTTTAATAATTGAAATAAAATAATAATAATAATGTAATAATAATAATAATACACAAAAGCAAGTGATGCACAGTGCAATTGCTCACCACCCGCCGACAGATGCCCTTAAGAGCTTCCTGTGCGATTTGGGTTGATTCTGTTATTATCAGAATCAATTTGCTCATTACCAAAAGATCATCTCATTGAACTAAGTACATTAAGGGCCAGAATCTTGGCTGGTATGAATTAATCTTCCTTCAAGCCAGTGAGACTGCAATTTTAGACCCCTACAAAGTGAATATAAACTGCTACTAAATCAGAATGTTTGCAATTTGCAAACTAATGGAAAACCAGGCCCAGTAGCTATGTAATTTCTTTCACATTATCTCCCCATAATTGGTGATCCAGCCTGAGTAAAACCAGAACTGATCCGATTATTTGGAATTTGGTGGGACTGAAGGATTTGCTTTGTTACTGTTTTCAATGGTGTCAAAACTTGTTTTCCCAAACATTTTACAATATATCAGTCATCCTTTACATTTCTTACCTTTATACTTGTGTATAAACCCATGCTTACCCACATTCCACCTCTCAGTTTACCAAAATTTAAATGTGAGACACAACATTATCTATTTAAATACTGAGAAACAAGGGGCATAAAAACTCCATTCAGGACATGAACTTAAATTGCCACTGGGTCCTTTCTGCTAAGGAAAACAGCTCTTCTGGTAAACTGGAGCTGATGATTCAGCAATTGCCGGGG
The DNA here is from genome assembly GCF_000699105.1 of Pygoscelis adeliae. Lineage (NCBI taxonomy): Eukaryota > Metazoa > Chordata > Aves > Sphenisciformes > Spheniscidae > Pygoscelis > Pygoscelis adeliae. The sequence goes on along the minus strand of NW_008824986.1, from coordinate 18,528,288 downwards.
AAATGGCCTCTCAGCAGTGAAAACTTTGTGATGCCACAAGTCACATCAGTTAATGGGAAGTGAAAGTGCAACACCCATACCATTAAATACCTTAAATACAGACTCCAAACTCCTGCACTACAGCTTTACTGGACAATAAAGTAAAAATTATTCTTTGTCTCCAGGCAAAAAAATCACATTGTGTTTCTCTGCCTGCAGGACTATCTTCTCTACCTCATCTCCTAGTCCTGCAATTAAGGGAGAAGGAAGGCATTTTGATTTGAGTGTAGAAGGTCCTCTTTGGCCATCAGAGATGGGGAGGACAATGCCTTGTGGGGAATGAAGGAAGCAAACATCGTAGTGCTTCAGGAGGATGATAGCTCCCAGTACTACGTATTTATGGAGGATTTGGAGAATGAGGGTAGAATAACTCAGTAGATTCCTGAGGACTAGATTTCCCCAACTCTCTTCATTCCAACATTTAGGAGCCTAATCAAAGCCCTGGCAGGAGGACATCTCTCTGCTTATTCATACAGCCTAGGTTAAGCCCTGTCCAGTGGGCCAGAAGGAGAGGCAGAGAAAAGTCCTCAAGAGGTTTCCTTCTCTCCACCTAAAGTAAAGGGGACAGATTGCCATGCCATGTCCGTCTGGGCCTTGAGGGAGATAGCGAAGAGAAACCCAAACTAGAGGAAGGAAAATTAGAAAAGAAAAGGTCTGGTTCTTTGAAGGAACACAACTCCCCAAACCCAAGGAAATTGTTCCTGTATGTGCACGAGTACAAGTACTTATCCCTTTTACCTCGTGTATTTTCATAAGCAAAACATCTGGCTCTTCTTTGGCGCAAATAACTTCCGATATAACTTGCATTTGTCCTCTTTCTCTGTATGTATAATATCTAACTGGCTTATTCACTGGGGTTTCCATAAATTTTCATCAGTGAGTTGGTTTTTTCCACACTTAACTTCTTTTGTTGGTTCTCTCTTTTTACTTTTCCCTCCCCCACCTTTTTTTGTGTGCAGAGGCTTTCTTTGAAGTATCAGTATTAAAAGGCCCTATGAGCATTTGCCTGCTTTCTTTGTACTTACGCAGTCAAAGCTCAGATCCCTCTCTTTTTTATTGGCATTGTCTGCACATCCTCAGAGAGTGGGATGTTTTAACGGCCTTTGTTATTGAATCTTAGTAGCAAATGCGCTGAGTGAAACTGGAAAGGAATTGAATCTTCTTGCACACACATGTGCCCACACACACATGCACATCTAGATCTGCAGCAGTGTAATCCTCAGTGGCCCACTGGTAGTACAGCCAGGATATCATCAATTACAATAGCCCTCATATTGTAATATCCATATGATGCTCATCACACGTAGCTAGGATATACGCACTAAGGCATGAAACATGAAATATTTGTACATACAGAGCTAAACTTTGCAGACAGCTCAGAGTTGAGCCTGAAATGCCTACACATGCCCAGTAGGGTCCATTGCAGCAAAAGAGTTCCATTCCCAGCAGTTGCCACATTGCCACTTTCATGACCTCATTCCCAAAAGTGTTCCCAGCCAAGTGTGAAAGTCTGACTCCCTTTTCTAATGTCTAAACTCTCTCCTCATGCTCTTCGTTTTTGGTAAGTCTAGCCCTCACCTGGTACTAGCCAGGGCTGTACTTTGGAAGAGTCTGACCGAAGGAAACGCTCCCCAGGACCAAGAGGGCAGGGAGAGGAACCTCCAGGGGTCAATAAGTGAGATGTGCCCTATGCAACATGCACAGATCCACTTTCCAGCATTTGAACTTCATGAATGCAAACTATCTTAAAAAATCCGTTAAGGAAAGAACATGTAAAGCTGCCCTTGTTCTTTCTCCTTTCCTTTCACTTTATCCTGTCAGCACTGCATATATCAAACTGGAGCTCTGGGTTTTAACTAGGCTTTACTGTTTCATCCTGCTTCATGAATTTTTCAGTGTTTACATTTATGCTTAATATAATAAGATTGATAATGCAGCTGCCTGATAAATTCTCATCCAGGCTTCTCAGCTAGAGAGATGTTTATTCTTTCTCCCTAATTTCTGTAATATCCAAAAGTTCATTTTCACCTTTTGCATCTTGATGTTGTTTTTCATCTTTCAGATATCCATCTCCTGAAATAACGTGTTCAAGGTAACAACATTTACCCAGTGGGTTTATATGACTGGAACTCAGCATGCTGCCTACACTGGTGCAGCTGGGTAGCTTCTTCCCAGCCATAGGTATGTTGGTGGAGCAGGCGGAGGACCTCGCCATGAAGAGCTCTGTGAGCCGCGGTGCCACTGCAGTGTGCCGACTGTGTTGTTCCCACAGAGGGGGATGGCGTCATCCACATACTCAAAGTCCCACTAACTTTCACTAGTGAGAAAAAAAAAAAAAAAAACAGAAAAAGAAAAAAAGAAGAGGCAGAAAAGGGGGAGATTAGTAAAGAAATTATTTACAACCCAGAAGACTGCATGATCTGCCTCTTTCAGCCTTGCAATCCAAAAGCAACGGTCAATGAAAATGACTGGCAGCAAAATTAAAACAATATATAAAAGGGAATAAGTCTTTTATGCAGCATGTGTTGACTTCACTGCCATGGGAAATCAATGAGACGCACAGTTTAGTGGGATTAGAAAGAGGAAGAGGATGTTCACATAATCAAAGTGCAGACTAAGCAGCAGGAGGATGTTAGATGCAGTATTTTAGGGCTCAGCATCATTTCAGCACCCTCATCACCACTACCACCACCATATACCCCCCTCTTTTCCTTCCTTCCTTCCTTCCTTCCTTCCTTCCTTCCTTCCTTCCTTCCTTCCTTCCTTCCTTCCTTCCTTCCTTCCTTCCTTCCTTCCTTCCTTCCTTCCTTCCTTCCTTCCTTCCTTCCTTCCTTCCTTCCTTCCTTCCTTCCTTCCTTCCTTCCTTCCTTCCTTCCTTCCTCTTCCTTCCTTCCTTCCTTCCTTC
>NW_008824986.1:18518605-18525332 GCF_000699105.1 Pygoscelis adeliae | reverse complement strand
CCCTCCCTCCCTCCCTCCCTCCCTCCCTCCCTTTCCAGATGGACTGAAGTGAGCAAAACTTTGGTTAGGTTGCAATTAAAGACCCTCTGTAACAAGACAGAGCAAAGGGAAATTCTGTCCCAATAGGAAACTGTCCCCAGATACATTTGTTGAAACATGTAATACTTTTTCTGGAAGCATTAGAAGTTTTTCACCTTGGACTCATAATCAGTGGGGGAAAAAACCCCAACAACGAAATCTTAAAAATTTTGCATTGTGGTCAAAGAGAATATTTCAGATGGTATAATTAGATCTCATTTCTTGTCATTTCTTACTGGTTTCTAATCAGAGAAGCCTACCTGGTTCTTAAAAAAAACAATAAAATCAGTTCAGATCATAGCATATTGCTGAGATATTCTTAATGACCCAGCTCTGGAACAAAAAAAAGTACTTGCACACTTGCCCAGCCCTCAGCATCTTGGGAATCTCCTATATGTCAGCATGACTAGTCATTCACTGAATGTTAAATATGTGCTTAAGTGAAATGCTGCCCAAGGGCCCCTTAAGTAAGGAGATTTCGGCTGTCTTTTTCCAAGGAAGCTCATGACTTTTGCATGGTCACTATTGCTGTGAGCCATCCCAGTTAAAAATAACACAGATGGAGCATGTGGATGTGGGATCCTTTCAATCATTTATGGATCAAACACAACACTGTGCCTGAGAACCAGCTGTTTTACCTTTGCTGGGCCCAAAAACTGTGGTTTTTTTTTTCCCTGACTTAGTCATTATCACTTCAAAAAGTATGTGGTTCCTTGGTTTAAATGATCTGATGGAGATCAAGGTTCTAAAAAAGTTAAACAATCCTAAGCTTGCTTTAATATTACGTTATTAAAGCCTTAAAAATTCTCAAGGGAAAACAGGTAGAGATATAGATTCATTGACTGTAAAGAACCAGTAAAAAGTCCTGGATAAAGATCAGGAACTGTTGTTTGTTCACTAGAGCTGATATGACACTGGATACACTCTTCCCTTCTCTTGTTATCTTCTGGCCCCACCGTATAAAGCTGAAGGCACTGAAAAGCATGTTGCGGCCGTTGGTGCCTGCACTACATGTTCTGCCTTCCTTGGTGCTACAATATGTGTAAATGGCAAGACAAAATGTCTCCTGAATCCTTTTCTGAGCCAATCCCACAGTCACTAAATTCACGTGCCTCTTCCTGGGGCTGTGAATAACTGTTCTTGTTGAAGATGGTTCACAAACTGATTGCAAAAAAAGCCCAGAAAAAAGATAAATGCATCGCCATGCACCACACAAGCAAAAGATGGAAGGAAACGAAACATATGGAGACACGAAGCTTGCTTTTGATTTGGTTGCAAAGGAAAGCCTGTGGCTCAGATGTGTAAGATATCTCATGTTTTTACTCAATTTTATTTAGGAGTTGGGAGGGTTTTTTTTTTTTTTTTTTTTTCAAAAATTCTGATGGGCTGTGTATCATTAACACAGCGTCAGATGACTGCTTCTCAATGTCATGCCTGTATCTAGGACTGAATTAAAGAACTCAGGAAAACTGCAGGCAAAATGTTTGGTGATCCTCAGATAAGTATCGATGTGTACATAAACATTCTGTCTCTCTGCTGCTTAAAGAAATAAAAACCCTGATTAAAATAAGCAAGTGATTTAATTCCAAATTTTATCTCTGTATTTATTCTTGTCATAGTGAGCTTGTAAAAGCAGCTTAAGATGTGCTTTTAAAGATTGTATCTGAGTGCTGATATTTTCTAATATGTTTGAGGATAATTGAAGCTGTCACCTATTATTATTAATCACACCCTTGGGTAAATGTTTTGACAATACAATTGCAGGGCCAATTAAAAAACATAAGAAGTTGCAACTCTGACACTTTTCTGTCACTGCTGTTAATGATGGCATCACTGTTAATCTAGTCATTTGAGCCTCCAAATGTTTACAGTGTTTGCTTAAGACTCTCTGCAACAAGAAAGTTTACTCTCCTACTGGGGTGAGAAATGTTAATGACAGAAAAAGAATATTTTAAAGCTGTCTTGATGTATAAAGATGTGTTATTTGGAAGTTTTTTGAGTGTTTCTCATCCTGGTAGGATATTTTTTAAGTACTGGAATCTTGTGGGAGAAAAGTAAACTTTGTCTTAATATTCAGAGTTTTTCTTAGACCCTGACTTAGAATAATCTTCTTTATTTTCATACTTTAGCCTTATTTTTAAAGAAGGGCCACATGCATAAGCCAATTGATACTCTCTGGAAGACTGCTTAGATTAAAACTGTTCCAGGTAGGAACAGAGGTTACCTGTACTATGAATATGGCAATAAGCAATGAGTCTTCTTGTCATAAAGAGTTTAAGGTTGTAAATATAATTCCTGTACCAGGTCAGGATAAAAAAGCAAAATCTTGGGAGCCTGGGGCTTTTTTTTGTTTGGTTCTTGTAGGGTTTTTTCAGTGTACCAGGCATTCAAGGGAAAGAATCAATTCTGAGAAATCAGAATTTCATATATCTGTAATATATTTTATAGTATTTTTACTTACAAAAATGCTAGAGTTTGAGATAACTGAGCTAGAACATCAAACAAGTTCACTCTGACATAACATTGTTTGCAAGATTGGAACAGGACATGTTGGCAAATAAAAATATGTATGTTCCAAAAAGTCCTCTGGGAGGGATTCACCTGAACTGCTGCTGCTAAAGGACTGTTTAATCTAAGAAACCACAAGTTCAAGTGTGTCAGTGCTTCCTAGCAAAAAGCAAATCCTCCAAACCCTCCTCACCATCCCTGTCTGCACATTTCTACCTCACTTAACTTGTGGGAATCCTGCTCGGGGACCCTCACGTGCTGCCACCAGCAACACCACAGCTGACACTGTGACACAGACTGGATTGCTAGGAAAGAACAAGCTCAGATTTCAGATCTGCAGCCCAGTCGGACATCAGACTTTCCCCATGACACAGGACACCTGCTAAAGGAAGCCACGGCCGTGCCACGCTCTGCTCATCCCCAGCTGGGGCACGCTGGGGAACCCTGCGTGCATGCTGACCACGGCTGAGTAAACAGTAATGCAACTCTACTGCTCTTCGGTGAACAGATTATACCCAGCTAATGCTTTGCCTAGTCCTCACATTTCCAGCTACACATTCTTCCCTCCTACCCCGGCCCCAGAAACTGAGGGCCAGGTACCTGCTTGTGGAAATGCAGTGCTGGGGGTGAGGGAAGGGGACGCATCTAGCACACTTCTGCTGGGCAGGGGGACCCCTGGGCTGGGCAGACAAACCCCCTCCAAGCCCCTTCCCCTACTCTGTTACCACTTCTTTTCTTTCCTTTCTTCTTTTCTTTCCTCTTTCCTTGCTCTGATTTTTTTTGCCTGTTTCCATTTCTGTTCTTTTTCTCTAATTCTGTATGTCTTGTTTCTGGTTTCTGCACAGACCCTGGTGGCACATTGCCGTGGGGTACTCCCAGAGATGGAAAGCCCAAATACCATTCCTCCTCCTGAAAGTGCTTGGGGCTGCAGCAGCAGAGCTTGGCCTGTGAACTGTTTAGTAGGACAAGCAGCCCTGCATGATCAAAAAAGCACTCTGGCAGTTATTGAAGCTAGAAGGGCAAGTGATTGCCCTTTCTTCTAAGCCCTCTTACTGCCCTCCACAGAGCGGTGGAAGTATGCTTCTGCGGGGGCAAGGCAGAGGTGAGCTGCATACAGAGCTCTCCTCTCCCTCCTCTTCCTTAGAACTTCACCCCCTGTTGAGTGGTCCAAACCACATTGAGTTAATTTTACCTGAAGCATTTTGCAGCCAATTTAGAAAGGTCGTTACTCCCACCTTGCACGGGTGGAACCAACTCCTGTTTCAAAGATGGAGGTTAGGCTCTGACCCAGTGAAGATGAGCTGTAGGGCTGCTTACTGTGGGTCATATCTTAATCGCACAGTTCTCAAGCTCACAAAACAAAACCAGCCCTAACCTTGTGTATTGCACGGGAACACTGTTGGTTTCTCCAGTGCAAGACCTGGCCCAGCCCATGGAGGACCATGCTCATCCAGAAACACTTTCCTTCAGTTAGTAGCTCCCAGGTGTCAGGTCAGCTTCAGCTCTCAGAGGCAGAGGTGATACCATGACCTCCTCAGCCGTGGCTTTCCCCACCCAGCCCTCTCCTGAACACTCTGCAGTAATTCCCCCATTGTCAACACCCAGATACAAACGTGCAAAATTCAGACCAGGCAGATCTAGCATTTTCACTGGGAATGTTTTTTTGCCCCTGTAACTCTGTTCACTAAAAGCAGGCAGGTTTCCAACCTGTCCTCCACCTGATTTCTGTACCGCTTCACCCTCTCTCATCTCTTCCCCTTTCTGCTATTAAAGAAGACCACAGCACTTTCTTTTGTAGGAAGCTGTAGTTAAAAGTTACGGTTGCCTTCTCAGTGTGTGTTTCTGCTAGAAAGACTTAACTGCTCTCTGGGGCCAGTTTTTTGCACTGGTGCATATGTATTACTTGTAGCACGAGCAGACCTGGCCAAGCATAGCCTTCCCTGCTGTTAGCTTTCTGTTTGCATTATGACTTCATTTACTGCTGAAATTAAACCTGTGTGTGCATGTATGTGTGTGAGTTGTGATTTCCCTGGGAATATTAGCAGGGGTTGAAATTCAAGTGTAACTGTGGAAAGCATTAATGATTCAGTCCTGTCTCAAAACTCCTTTTTCCTTTTCTTTTCCTTCCCATCCCCTTATCAAGTTCAAATAGTAATCACAGGCAGCATCTCTTCCTTCTCCTGCACTGTGCTAGTCCCAATTCATTGTGGGCCTGCTCCAAAGTCAATTGAAAGACACCCAAGGACGTGCATATCCTCTCATTTGGGACTGCCTATGAAAGATGGAAACTGAGATGAGTACACGCCGCTGCTGCTATCACACTCAAAGGAAAGATGGTTGCAGCCAGCTACGGGGGGGAGGCAAGTGCAGAGCACAGAGAGTATCAGATCTACTGCTTAAAAGCAGCAGAAAGAAAATGCAAAGCATCAGCTGAATAATAACGGAGAATCCTGAGTATTTAAACTGAGACATTTTTAAGCTGAGACTTAGCCATGAGAGGCTGCTCCTCACCTCCACAGTGTCAGCTTTGCACACCTTCCCTTGGAGCTACTGAGCCTTTCTGCCATCAGGCCCTCACTTGCTGGAATAGATAGAATAGAATAGAATAGAATAGAATAGAATAGAATAGAATAGAATAGAATAGAATAGAATAGAATAGAAGCATCTCCCTCTCCACTTCCCCTCCTCAGGAAGAGTAGCTGGGCTTCAGGCTGGACCTTCACTTCCTAAGAGCCTCCCCTCTTGTGATGGCGAAAAAGCAATTACTCTAAGTTTGGGCAGTTGGATACATGGCCTGACTGTCAGTCCTCCACATCAGACTCCAGGAGACATGTTCTTGGAAGGCTTTTAGGTTAACAGTGGAAATGGATTTGGCTGTACCACAGCATGGTGCAGATTACAAATCCTCTATTGCAAAAGACCCTGCTGAAATCAACGTTAGAGTGAAGTTTGGCTTGCCCTTCTCCCTCCAGGCAATGTAAGTCCTTGCAACACCCAGGAACTCGTTTTAGTGCAGGTTCCCTTTCCCTATATCTTGCAAAGAAAATGGGGCTGCCTGACCCAGGGGCTGTGAAGCCCAGTCTGAATTTGAGGCACCTAAAACGTAAAGGCTCAATCACTTTTGCTCTGCAGTCTCTTCAAGTGGGAATGAAATTACTTCCCTCCCCCTCTCTGTTTAAAGGAATCAATGATATTTTCTGTCCTGTCTATCTAGAGAGAGCAAATAATTGGAAGAGAATTGATCTTTTGAAGTAACAACGTCAGTACAGCCTTCTTTCTCCCCCACCCCTTCTGCCTAATTCCTACTTCAGCAGAAGGAAGGTTTATGAAGGAAATTAGTTTCACCATTTGCATACACCAATATATTTAGCTCGTGGCTGTGCAGGTTCAATTAACTCAACTAACAATATGGGTGAAATGAGGTTATTGGATTATACTTGTAGCCAATTAGAGTTGCCACGGTTGAATTACTCCCTTTCTTAACCTTATTTAAAGTTAAGAAAACATGTTGATGATGAGTCTAGATGGTTTTGCTCCCTCTGGCTCCAAGAATAAAACATTTCCATTTCCCCCAGAGATGCCTTAGAATCAAAGACAGTCTGCATATGTGGATGGGTACATTTTATGGTCAGGTACAGCTACATTTGTGCATTTGGTCAGATCAGGACTGATGTTTGAAAGCAAACTGACCCCATTTGTTGTGCTTGTCTGTACTTCTTCCAGGGAAAACAAAATTGGAGGATGCACCTATCTCACCCCAGTCCCAAATGGGCTCTCCCTGAGTGGGACCTGAAGCGGCGGTAGTATGAATTTCAGCTCCTTAGCATCAAAGGCTCAATGGATGCCCTCCTAATGCAATGTAAACATGGCTTAATGTTTTCTGAACAGAGTACAGTTTTTTTTTCACCTATCTCACCCCAGTCCCAAATGGGCTCTCCCTGAGTGGGACCTGAAGCGGTGGTAGTATGAATTTCAGCTCCTTAGCATCAAAGGCTCAATGGATGCCCTCCTAATGCAATGTAAACATGGCTTAATGTTTTCTGAACAGAGTACAGTTTTTTTTTCTCTTGTGTCCTGGTTTCAGCAGGGATAGAGTTAATTTCCTTCCTAGTAGCTGGTACAGTGCTGTGTTTTGGATTTA
>NW_008824986.1:18517472-18518415 GCF_000699105.1 Pygoscelis adeliae | reverse complement strand
CAACCCACAAGTTTTTCTCACTTGTGCTTTTCCAATTCTCTCCCCCATCCCATCGGGTGGTGGTGCTTAGTTGCCAACTGAGGTTAAACCACGACATCCTGTAAATGGTAAAGGCCATTTGGGTTCACAAACCCATTTCTCTCTTGCAAGGAGATTTTCCTGATAAAATTAAAGGTGAAATGAGGTTATTGGATTATACTTGTAGCCAATTAGAGTTGCCACGGTTGAATTACTCCCTTTCTTAACCTTATTTAAAGTTAAGAAAACATGTTGATGATGAGTCTAGATGGTTTTGCTCCCTCTGGCTCCAAGAATAAAACATTTCCATTTCCCCCAGAGATGCCTTAGAATCAAAGACAGTCTGCATATGTGGATGGGTACATTTTATGGTCAGGTACAGCTACATTTGTGCATTTGGTCAGATCAGGACTGATGTTTGAAAGCAAACTGACCCCATTTGTTGTGCTTGTCTGTACTTCTTCCAGGGAAAACAAAATTGGAGGATGCACCTATCTCACCCCAGTCCCAAATGGGCTCTCCCTGAGTGGGACCTGAAGCGGTGGTAGTATGAATTTCAGCTCCTTAGCATCAAAGGCTCAATGGATGCCCTCCTAATGCAATGTAAACATGGCTTAATGTTTTCTGAACAGAGTACAGTTTTTTTTTCTCTTGTGTCCTGGTTTCAGCAGGGATAGAGTTAATTTCCTTCCTAGCAGCTGGTACAGTGCTGTGTTTTGGATTTAGGATGGGAACAGTGTTGATAACACACAGATGTTTTAGTTGTTGCTAGGTAGTGCTTACACTGGCCAAGGACTTTCTAGTTTCCCATGCTCTACTGACTGAGAAGGCTGGAGGTGCACAAGAAGCTGGGAGGGGGCACAGCCAAACTGGCCAAAGGGACATTCCATACCATGTGACGTCATGCTCAGTACATAAACTGGGG
>NW_008824986.1:18512881-18517297 GCF_000699105.1 Pygoscelis adeliae | reverse complement strand
TGCTTTTCCAATTCTCTCCCCCATCCCATCGGGTGGTGGTGCTTAGTTGCCAACTGAGGTTAAACCACGACATCCTGTAAATGGTAAAGGCCATTTGGGTTCACAAACCCATTTCTCTCTTGCAAGGAGATTTTCCTGATAAAATTAAAGTCCGTTCCATTTTCAAGTGCTTGCAAATGAGAACTAAAGACAAACTCTGTATTAAGCCCTGGGTATATCTGTTCCATATTTCTGACAAGGACTTTGTATCACTCCATGAAACCTCCCCAACATCATAGCAGTATCACTGGTTCTTTTTAGAAAAGGCCACAGAAGATGAGAGCCACAAAAGCAAGCTCTCTCTTGAGGGAAACAAAAAGCTTTTGATCCTGTGCAGTGGTGGTTGTGATGTCACAAAATAAACTGATGATTCAAAAAAGGGAAACAAATTTTTTGATCAGAGGAACTGGTTTACTGGATGAAAAAACAAACTTTATGTTCAATTTTTATGTAGTTTTGAGAAATTTGTTAAATATTTTAAAGTTAATTAAAGTTGTTTCAAAAAGGAAAATTCCAGTGTGTCTTGAAACGGCCCAGACATCTACCTTGTTAAAAACATAACCAAGCTTTTCAGTGTCTTTCAGAATAAGCAAATTAGCTGAAACTGTCATAAATGGAGGAAAACATTCGAGTGCTTCCAAACTGTATTTCATTTCTCTTCAGAAAATGTTGGCACTTCTTTTTTCCCAAAAAAATATTTTCACTCGGGTCTGTTTTGGAGGCTCTGTATAAAGTTGTGACAGGAGAGAAGTGATTGTTCACCCTCACCAGTAGCTCTCTATGAAGATGATCCAGGCTCCCTCACTTCCAGTGTTGTGCCCATCCTGACCAGCCAAAACTTGAGGATGGGAGCAGACAGGATTGAGCCTGCAGAGGGAATTCGTGCCATTTACCACCGGGTTTCCCTTAGACAAGCCTTTCCTCATTTGCCTGCCAACAGGAAGGACAGACTTCGGGTTGGGCTGCTGCACAGCCAGAGGTCAGAAAGGTACTCGATATACCAGATCAGCCCAGGGGTGACAACCCCCCCATGGTCTCTCCTTGCTGGCGGGACGCCAGGGTACTTGCCCATGAATCAGCCCATTCATGCTCTGTCCCGCAGTTACAGTGCCTTTCTGCCAGTGACAGACAGGGGCCACCGGCAAGGCCGCATTCTCCTCCTCTCCACCACACATGGCCATTGTCCTCCACAGATGCTAATGGACTGGGAAGCTTCCTGAGCTACAAGCCCTCTCATTGTCCCCTGGAAGTGCTTTTTCTTGTCTTTCTCTTTCAGCTGGAACTGGCTACACACCATTCACTTCCCAGACATAATGCTGCCCTTTGTGGCCGTCTCCAACACGGTTTGGGGAATGCTGTAACGGGGACAGGCCCAGAGCATGAAAGGAAGGGATTGTGTTAGCTGAAGTGCCTAGTTTTCTGGATAAGGCCACGGGGCAAGAAGGCGCCAGTCCTTAATGAACTTTGCTGGTTGCCTCCTCTTACCTTCCTCCCCCTCCAAGACTTTACCCTCTTCTTCCAACCCCCAGTTTAAATATAAGGGGAGTTTTAATGTACCTAATACATCTCCTGCATGCTTCTGAGCTTCAGAGTAAGTGAATCTTGTACGTCCAAACTACGGACAAACTATGATCTCTATTGTAAACTGAGTGGCCTATTAAACCACCAATGCCCTGAGCAAAAATTGTTTTCAGTAGGGAGCTTCTACATTGATGAGGGGACAAAAATCTCTCTCTTCCTAATGTTTGAATTTCTCACTGCTCCTGGGGCTGCCAGAATCACTCCTACGAGGGGGCTGCCCTGTCTATCAAGCTGGAGTCCCTGTTATGTCCTCCAAGCAAGGAGATGGTAGCACAACACATGCTGACCTCCCAGTGGATCCAGACAGACCCTGCTGTAAAAAAAGGCCTCCATACACAAATAATGAATGAGGATGTTGTTCCTTGGGAGCAATTCTGCTCTCTTGATAAGTGAAATGGCTTCAGTGTGATTCAGGGCAGGGAAGAGCACAATCAACCATCCATCCGCAGTACTGACACACAGCACATTAACCAGCTAATTTTTCACTGCATTTTCCTAAATGTTATCTAAAGAGAACAGCAAAGACATCAGAGAACCCCTTTATTAACTGTTGTTAATAAACAACAGTTTATTAATCACTCACAGTAATGGCTCCTGCAGGACAATAAACACAGTGGAAAATAATCTGGCTTTTCCTAAACCCTGACTTGATTCAACATAGCTTCATGGGAACATGGTATGGCCGTGTGTCCAAATTCAGGCATACTTTATGAAGGTGTTCTGTTTTTGTGAAACCCAGCAATAACAACCCTTGTGCTTTAGATGTTAAGCTGATCACTGTCTGGGGGGAAAGGGATGTGACCCTGCAGTGCAGCAGGGATAGCTGTACTGGTGTCCTCTTCTATATTGCACTGCATTGACAACCAGCATGGAAAGGGCATTGCACTCACCTCTGAATTGCTGTGGGACATGCAGTGTTTCCACAGCAAAACCAGCAGGCTTTGGCAGGACTGGGAGTTAATACCTGGGGTCTCTGTCTAGCATCATGTTCTCCTTGGCCTAAAGCAGAAATAAATCATGTCACCTTCTGTGCCTGGTTTTATTCTGGTCTTTTCTCTGGCTTCCTGGAGTTAGAAAGCTGACCTCCTCTGATGGGTCCCACTTTATTCCCGACTCCCAGTATTTTCCAGTGGAAGGGTGGGAATTTGCACCAAAACATCCAAACTACAGTTCTGAGTTGCCGCCTTCTCCTCAGTTCCACTTGGTACAAGCTGACATTTGTTTTCTCTGCTATGCCAGTGTATGAGTGAAGTGCAGCTCAGATATCTTTGTGCTGGAGAAAACAAAGAACATCCCAGACCGTGTTCATAACAGCTTAGGACGTCCCCAAAGCATCTTAGTAAGCTGCTGGTCTATTTGTGTTTCTTTGGTTGTCTATTTTTTAAAAGGTCGCTTCTTAAATCCGAATGTTTTCCCTTTCTCTTTGTAAGTGCAGACAACGATTTGTGAATGATGGTGCTGGGAGTCCCTTCTCAGGCAGGTTTTGTAATGCTGCACCTCAAAGAGCTTTGCTTGCTCTTCCTTGCCACTGTGAGCCATGTCATCAACATTAACATCTCCCCAGTAGGCTTGATCAGCTCATGCCCTTCAGGAGCAGGCCAAAGGGGCATTCCTCACCCTGGAGAAGCTATTTTGAATACTGAAGTGCTTGCTGAATGTCAGTTTAACCCAACACTCCTATGTCTATTTGCTGCCACCACCTTGGTTTTTATTTCAAGTAGATTAGTTTAATGATCCAAGTGACCTAAGCCTCTTGCTAAAGGAGATTCAGATGATGTCTGGGGACACCAAGGTATGAATGCTAGGAAAATGCAAGCTTGATAATTTGGACATGCTTTATTTTTCCCTCCACTCAAACAGAAAAAGACCATCTGGGGCATCAGATATTCATTGTGCAAGTGAGAAATTTGAACCCATCCGAATAATTCTTTCACCCTGAGGAAGGGATATGAACAACATGAACTACAAGCAGTGCACTACTCCCCAGCTACAGTTTCCCATCTGCTGTTGTAAAGCTGTGGTCCTGAAGGTCCTTCTTTTAGACACTACAACTAAGGAAGGGAAATTAAAAGGAATTTCATTCCTCTGTTTTCCTCATGTCCCCAGCCCAGCTCCTTAAAAGGAACCCTGAAGGAGCCAGCATGCTCTTCCAGCTGACCTTGGGGAGGGGTTTTGCTCAAGAAGCCTGGGGTGGTGTCTCCTGCCTTTACACTGTGCCAAAACAATTCTTGTCTTGAGCTTCTTGAAAGCGTGGAGACTGACTCTGGTTTTAATCTCTGCCCAGAGGGAAATACAGTATGAAAGCAGGAGAGTTGGAAGGGTCTGTGAGAAAGATCCATGGATGAGATCCATCTGCAGGTCCTGAGGGAACTGGTGGATGAAGTTGCTAAGCTACTATCCATCATATTTGAGAAGTCGTGGCAGTCCTGTGAAGTTCCCACTGACTGGAAAAGGGGAAACATAACCCCCATTTTTAAAAAGGGAAAAAAGGAAGACCCGGGGAACTACAGGCCAGTCACTCACCTCTGTGCCTGAGAAGATCATGGAACAGCTCCTCCTGGAAGCGATGCTAAGGCACATGGAGGACAGGGAGGTGATTTGAGACAGCCAGCATGGCTTCACGAAGGGAAAATCCTCCCTGACCAACCTAGTGGTCTTCTATGATGGAGTGACTACATCAGTGGACATGGGAAGTGTAACAAATGTTGTCTATCTGGACCTCTGTAAGGCCTTTGACATGGTCCCCCACAACATCCTTCTCTCTAAATTGGAGAGGTATGGATTTGATGGGTGGAC
>NW_008824986.1:18511275-18511632 GCF_000699105.1 Pygoscelis adeliae | reverse complement strand
GCCAAGCTCGAGAAGTGGGCCAATGTCAACCTCATGAGGTTTAACAAGGCCAAGTGCAAGCTCCTGCCCCTGGGTCGGGGCACCCCCCAGTATCAATACAGGCTGGGGGATGAAGGGACTGAGAGCAGCCCTGCCGAGAAGGACTTGGATGAAAAGCTGGACGTGAGCCAGCAAGGTGCGCTCACAGCCCAGAAGGCCAATCGTATGCTAGGCTGCATCAAAAGAAGCGTGGCCAGCAGGTCGAGGGAAGTGATTCTGCCCCTCTGCTCTGCTCTGGTGAGACCCCACCTGGAGTACTGCGTCCAGCTCTGGAGCCCTCAGCATAAGAAAGACATGGACCTGTTGGAGCGGGTCCAG
>NW_008824986.1:18501874-18511054 GCF_000699105.1 Pygoscelis adeliae | reverse complement strand
TAAGGAAGAAATTTTTTACACTGAGTGTGGTGAACCACTGGCACAGGTTGCCCAGAGAGGTGGTGGATGCCCCATCCCTGGAAACACTCAAGGTCAGGCTGGATGGGGCTCTGAGCAACCTGATCGAGTTGAAGATGTCCCTGCCCACGGCAGGGGGGTTGGCCTAGATGACCTTTAGAGGTCCCTTCCAACCCAAACTATTCTAGGATTCTATGAAAGTAGAGAGTGGCAGGTACATTTGAAGTATCCTGTGACTGCTCTTGCTTATAACATGGTACAGGCTACTGTGTGCTGTCTCCAAACTCACCTGGTGGGCATAAAGGTCATTTTAATTACAATGGCACATATGTTCTTTTATCAGGTGATCGCAGAAGCAAAACACATCACACTTGAACTGCCACATGGTTTTTGAGTAGTGTCAGAAAGACCTGGCAAAAATCAGATAAGAGAGTGGCTGGAAGTGGGCACATAGAAAATAGGCATCTGGGCCTGCTTTTCTAAGCATGGTCTACTGTGAGTTGGGTCCCAATTTTAGTCATGCACAGCATCAAGCTACTGACGTATTCTATGTGTCGATGATGGGATAATGGGAAGTTAGGGGTGGTGAAAATTTAATATCCCCCTGCAAGTCCCTTAAATGGGACTATTTATTTCTTACTGCCATTTATAATGCTCCCATATGTTGGCACTCACACATCAGAGGCAAAAAAATGAGATTAATAACAAGAGAAGACTAAAAAATAAAACACTTCATTGGACTCTCAAATGCCTCCTTTATATGAAGTTGCACTATCTAAGGAGTGACTCACTGAACACAGAAATTTGTTAGCCTTACATACCCTTTGTTTTGCATGTGTGATGCTGTACTCCTCAAGTGTGTCATCCAAACTGCTTTTCATGCAACAATAACAAGGTGGTGAAGGGCTGGAATCTGATATCTCTTGCTCCTTGGACTCTGCACGATGGTAACATTTATCAGCATTTTGCTGGTCTTCCCAGAATCTGAACTGATTTTGCATATGAGAAACAGAGTGCACCAAGGTGCAGGTCAGGACCTTTCTCGACCACCACATCCCAATGAGCTGCTGCAGGTAAACATTTGTATTCTGAAGTGAGTCTTGTCTTCAGTGATGTAGCTCCACTCACATCTGTGAAGCTGTTATGTTTTTTGTCCCGGGGACACCAAGGTGGCATTCACAGCCAAAATACATGGCTCTTAATCTTTGTGTGGGAAAATTACATATGGACAACTGTGTTCAAAATCACAACCAACATCTGTGTAAACTGAAAGAAAATTGAAGCTGTGATGTCAAGCTTGTTAAAGGAGATCAGACGAGCTTTCTTCTTCCTTCAATATATAGAGAGTACATGTCCCTCCCTAGGTTTCGAAATGTTTTACCGTGAAATTAATATCATTATCCTCAGGAGTTAAGTGCTGTAAAATTGTAATTCTTTACATTGAAATCTGAGACTCTACAAGGTAAAGTGATGCACCTGAGGTTATTTGTGAGCCAATTGCATCAACAGAAGTGAGTCTCTGCAGTCCCAAACCACCTTCTTTGTCAAAATGAACATGGACTAATTTATGGGGTTTTTTAAGCATTCATCCCACTTCAGCTTCAGGTCTTCCATTTTTTGTTGTTGGATTGTTCAAAATGATGGGAATTTACAAACCATAATGTAGTAGAAAATAGAGGGGAAGGCAGTACTTTTTATGCCAACTATCAATTCAGTAAGATTGTCACTTTATCCAGTACCAGGTGGTTTTTATTTAAATTGCCAAATATGTGGCTGCTTGGTGGGCAGATGGGCGATCCATGTGTTTGTGTCTGAGGGTAGGCAGTGTATGTCTCTCTGCTCTTCGAATATTTCCTTCTCCGGAAAAGAAGGTGGCAATGTAAAGGAAATCATGACTTTCTGAAAAGAGCCACAGGGCAACTTTAAGTCCCACAGGACTCAAAGAGATCAGAGGAATTGGAGAAGGGAAATGGTGTTTCTGGCACTTCCCACAGCAGATCTCCATTTTGAGGCTTCTTATTCCCACTCAGGTGTTCAAGAGTCAGGTTGCTATTTGCACAGCACTGCCACTGACATAAGAAACTCAGCCAAACCCAGTCACACAAAAACATAACGTGGAATTTGTCAGTCTCCTACCAGCTAACATTCCTAGCGGTCAGATAACACTGCTGCATTGCATACATCCAGCCCCTCAACCCCCTGCTGTAAAGAAAGGACTGGAAATGTTTAAAGTATTTGAAGTGGGAGTAGGTAAGGAGAAAAGTGGATAAAATTCAGGGCATGTTTATGTTGTGGCCATGGTGAGAATCATGAGGTAGCTTTAAATTACTAGGCATCTATAATTGTGTCAGTCCAGAGCTCAGCAAGGGCTGTGAAGCCTTCTGTAAAATCAGAGCAGTATCTATGCAGATGCTACCAGCACCTTGAAAACTAATGCTGGTATGTCTAGATTGAGTGCAGAAAAAGGTCAATTCTGAAAGAGGAAAAGGTCTGAGTCTGAAAGAGGAAGATGCAATATGCTGAAGTGCAGCTAATATATTTATGGCTGAAGTTTAAGTGATGCTCATTCCAGAAGGAGTTATTTGGGAACTGGTTGGAGTTAAGATGTAGAGAACGGACAATGGAGACCAATCTTGTAATGGGTGAGGGATAGATGAAGTGACTCAGGACAGCCTCCACATTGAGCTGAAGATACTCTCTATCCAGTTTCTATTGATCCATCCTCTGGGTTACTCACTTCCTCCATGATGAACCACAATTACCTAAAAGGGATCATTTACAGCATCAAAAGCTGAGTGGAAAAAAGGCATCAGAATCTGACTCTGGTATTCACATCATAACTAGAAAAACTTTCTCCAACCCATGACGAAGGTTGAAACCATCAAATTTTCTTTGGAAAAGGGAGCACACACTCATGTGTAGCTCATAGGCAAGCTCACATACTTTGAAGTTCACAATGCCAGGGCATGGAAAGTAAATGCCCCGAAGTTTGCTGTTGATAAATGATTGTGCTTCTGAAATGGTAATGCAAATGCACTGAGTCGTGAAATGCAGCTAATATAATTAATCTTGCAATATTGTAAATCTGTTGGAGACAGATAACATGAGAATTTTGCTCTACTGTTTCACACTACAACAATAACCAATAAAGTAGTGTTTAGAAGGAAGCCTGGAGCCTAAATATTTCCAGGTGACTTTGGTGATTCAAAAAAAAAAATCTGTTCACATTACCTTCCACAAAAAACATACATTATGCATAACACCAGCTTGCTCCACCCTAGAACTGCTACAAGAACTACCTGAAGAGTAAAGATATACTCTATACTATGTTCATTTTTTAAAGAAAATTTAAACAATTGTATGAACATCTGAGGGCTTGGGAGATTTGTGGGTTTGGGGGTTTGTTTGTTTGGGGTTTGAGCCATTGCTGTTAGAACATTCATAACAGCAACTATTCTCCAGTTATGGATCTCAAAATTGATGACCATTCTTTATGAGAACTGGATTTAGGTATATCTCAGTCTATTTCACAGTCAATAAGTTCCCTTATTTCCTGCATTGCAAATTACCTTTCTGCAACTCCTCTTGCTGATAGCCAAGAGGAACATCCAGCTGCCAGCACAAAGGTTGGACAACTTTCACTTTCCCAGCCTTTGATAAAACTTGCTTAGATCAGAGACAAACGAGCATGAAGGAAACTTACACTGGCATCACAAAAGAAACATATTAGAGAAGCTTGTTGCAAAGTGATCTTAAAGATCAAATCAGCCACAATATAGAAATAAATAAACTACGAATCATGCATGCAGACGCTTCATAAGGCATTTTGAGAGACACATGTGCCGTGGCTATGAGGGGACAAGACAGGTCCACCCCAGGCATGCAGAGCTCTGAGTAACATTCTAGAAGGCAACCAATCTCTGGTACTGTCTGGGGGATGCCCCACAGGGACTGGTCTGGGGCACTGAGCAAGGGGATCTTCTATGAACCAAGGTCTTGCTTTGGGTTTGCCCCAATGGGGCAAATTCTCAGCCGCTTGGTGCCACTCCTGATTCCCAGTACTGCCTTCTTTGCATTCCAGAGCAGGTGAAGGTTCACTGGTTGGCTATGTGGATTTCAGCATCTAAAATACATTGTGTGTTGGGGAGTGGGAGGACAGCATGGTAATTGTTGTACAATCTCCAGGGGTCTGGACATGACAGAATAATTAACAGCTTTGAAATGTCTAACATCAGGTTGGCTCAATAATGTCATATAAAAAAGGTAGCAGAAACACAGAACTGTTGGGTTAAATTCTTATTTACAAATATTTTTGCTTGAAAAGCTTTCAGTTAATCAGAGCCAGTCAATTATTCTGACTGAGATACATTCAAACAGCATGATGCAAAATGAGGGATTATCACTAATTGTATTGCACGGACATGATGACGCTACTGACGAGCTACTACATCTTACCAGCCCCAGACCCAAAGCAACTAAGAATCTCTTCCGTGAAACATCACTTTGCTGGACTCTGCAAAAGGAGAGGATTGCCTCTATAATGGTCCATATATTCATACACACTCCCAGCTCAGCCTTGCAAACACATTTTTCTAAGCAGCAAAAGGGGAGATGTTCCCCTGTGAGAAAGGGGAACATTGTGGCTATTGGCATAACTTTCACACGACCAAGTCATGATCAAGAGACAGTCCTGCTCAAGGCTTTGTTCCAGACAATTTCTAGCTCTTATCTGAAAATTCAGGACTGATTTTCAGCACATTTCTGTTATTTTCACAGACCCTGAGCTCAGGTGTTGGGCATAGGATTTAAACAGGCTTGAGGTCTGCATGTGTTGATGAAATTGTTCTCATGCACTCAAGAAGAGATTTAGCTATTGGTGTAAACACAGACCTCAAAGAGTCAGGGAGGCTGAACTGACTAGTTGTGACTTTTTGCCTTTTATATTAGGTCTAAATTTTGTTTCTAAGATGTCAGGAACTGTGTTACAGCCTCTCATGCAACAGGGGTTGTCTGCTGCCTTGAATCACATCACACTGGATTGATTGACCTGAGTTGTCCTCCTCAGTCGCATGGATGATTCTTATAGAATCATAGAATCCTAGAATAGTTTGGGTTGGAAGGGACCTCTAAAGGTCATCTAGGCCAACCCCCCTGCCGTGGGCAGGGACATCTTCAACTCGATCAGGTTGCTCAGAGCCCCATCCAGCCTGACCTTGAGTGTTTCCAGGGATGGGGCATCCACCACCTCTCTGGGCAACCTGTGCCAGTGGTTCACCACACTCAGTGTAAAAAATTTCTTCCTTATATCTAGTCTAAATCTACCCCCATTTAGTTTAAAGCCCTTCCCCCTCGTCCTGTCGCAACAGGCCCTCCTTAAAAGTTTGCCACCATCTTTTTTATAACCCCCCTTTAAGTACTGATAGGCTGCAAGAAGGTCTCCCCGAAGCCTTCTCTTCTCTAGGCTGAACAACCCCAACTCTCTCAGCCTTTCTTCACAGGAGAGGTGTTCCATCACCCTGATCGTTTTCGTGGCCCTCTTCTGGACCCGCTCCAACAGGTCCATGTCTTTCTTATGCTGAGGGCTCCAGAGCTGGACGCAGTACTCCAGGTGGGGTCTCACCAGAGCAGAGCAGAGGGGCAGAATCACTTCCCTCGACCTGCTGGCCACGCTTCTTTTGATGCAGCCTAGGATACGATTGGCCTTCTGGGCTGTGAGCGCACCTTGCTGGCTCATGTCCAGCTTTTCATCCACCAGTACCCCCAAGTCCTTCTCGGCAGGGCTGCTCTCAGTCCCTTCATCCCCCAGCCTGTATTGATACCGGGGGTTGCCCCGACCTTGACTTCTGAAATAGAAGTTTCCAGGTCTTGTAAGAGAAAGCAGACAGCTTCTGCTCCAGCTAGTTTTGTTCTTCAAAAAGGGGGTCTTGGGTATCCAGGTTGGGTAACATCTTCCAATAATGATACAGCCCTTACTTAGAAATCTCTCCCATCACATTTCTTCCTTTTTAGTCTCATGAGGTCTTGGGTCTCAGCTCTACAAATAATACAGATCTGAACCAGGTAATTTCTAAAACATAGTGACCCACATTCTTCAAGAAACAGGTGTCTTAGGCCTGCTACCACTGCCAAATAAAATCTTCTCTAGTTTAACCCAGGGTGTGGCTTCTCAGCATAAAGGTGTTCCTGAAGTAGCATGAAACTGGCTGGACAGTTGCTCTCCCTACCCTGACTATATGCATAGAAACAGGATTGTGAGAAGAAACAACAAAAAGGGAACAGGACTTCAGGCTGGATCCATGCCACTTCAGTTCTTGGCTCTTGTTTTCAGTCTCTTTGTGTCTGGTAAAAGCGGAGCAGCCTCATTTTGGGATGGACAACAAAATTCAGAGTACTGCCAAAATGAGCTGCATTACCAATCCCAACCTGTGTTATCTTCATGCCTGCTGGAATGAATACAGCCTTTTCATAGCACCATGGTTGGTACCCAGCAGGAGAGTGAAGGGCAGGTAATTTCACTTTTTTTCATTTCCAAATTTTTCATTTGGAAAATTCACCATGCAATCATTCTGCGAGAGCAGCAGTGCGTAGTTTCCCTATTTCTCCTTTTTTTTTTTTTTTTACTGTGTTCTTTAATTGGATACATGCCCGAGTACTTTTTGGAGACTATGAATGGACGCCGGGATGGACATGTCTGGATCTATGGAGGCAAAAGGGGTGTCGGTGATTCACTTGTAATCAGCGTCTCCCATGCACTTAAATGCCTACAAATTCCAGGAAGAAAAAAAATCTACTAGCTCAAGGGGAAAAAAAGCACTGCTTTAATATTTCATTAAAGGTATGACTCCAAGCATTCAATGATAAATGCAGAACTAATAATAACTATAATTAACATCTCTCAACATTGACTGGCATCTTCACTCTGAAGGATGGCACCACTCCTCCCAGAAGTGAGCACACCCATGGGACATTACCACAGTAAGCTAATAATTAGTCTGGGAGTCTCTCAGAGCACCCAAGGAAAGGCAGTAGTGCCAATCTTCTGCCACTGCAAACCTGCCTCAGTTCCCTCCATTTATGCTCTCTCTTGCTGTTCCCTCTCTGGTAGCCTGGTGGTCAAGTCTAGCTCTGCAACTGGCTTCTCTGGTATTTCTCCTTTGATTTTTCAGTTATGTTTCTGCCTGGGAGTAAAGCGGAGAAGTTAAGAAATTTGGGTCCGTGGAAGCATTCAGACCTAACTTTGCTCCATCTCCCATTTTCTGACCACACTACCTTTTCAAGGACCTGGAATCCAATTTCCAGGCCCCTTTTCTCTGTAACTGGACTCTGGCAGCCACCGCCTCTCCTGTCACTTCACCCTGCTCTCTGACCTATACAACTACTCACCAATTCAGTCTTCCTCCCAAAAGCCTCTTACAGGTGATAGTCCAGAGGCAGCTCCATGTCTACAAGGTTTCTGGATCCCCAAAGAAAGGATCTCCATGGCCTCCTTTCTAGCTAGTGCCATATTGCCAAGCTGTCTTCCTCTCAGATGCTGAACTTCTCTTGTAAAGCAGAGCAGGGCTAGCAGAACGGAGTATTTGATCCCTGTTGCCCTTGAAGGCGCAGACCACACGTGAGACAAGGCTTTATAGCTAAACCAGATTAGAGTTCATGTAGGGGAAAAAAAAGTGTCAAGTCTCTTTCTCCTGCAACGTCCAGTGTCATCTTTTATTCTGGCCACATCCTGAGTTTTTGGAGCATGAACAGCCACCAGCAGAAATGTTATCAGTGTCATTAGGCCCAGGAACAACAAAGGTATCTCAGCATGTTTTGTTGTCGATCTTGCTTGTATCACATGCAAAGCACACTTCCTGTTGTCATTTTTCTTCCCTGGCAATCTGATATCTTCAAGGAAGAAAATCAATTCTGAACAGTGAAAATTCCAGGACAAACATTTTGTTGAGCAGTTGCCTCTTTATCTAAGCTGCTGATACTTACAGAAGCAGCATTAATCACAACTGTTTAGGGAAATAAAACCTGAAGTCCTCATTCAAGGCCCAGTTCTGCTTGTCTTTATTCATGAAGAGCTGCACTGTGCTCTGTAATCAGTTCCACAACAACACGTTATGCTCCTCTATTTCCTGCAGTGCTCAGTAACACAGTAATATCACAGGACATGGTTGCCATTCAGCACAATCAGGCGTGTACAATTCACCATCCAGCTTTTGATGTGGTCCAATGTCAGCCAAACCTGAGAAAGGCTAACGTAAAGCGAGGTTGGTTTGGGTCAACCCCTCCCTCTCAACACCTCTGCATCCTCTGGGGTCACTTCTCACCATTTTGCCTGTGCTGCCCTCCGAATGCTGTGTCCTAATTAACTTCAGTGCAAGGATCCAACCAGCAGGAAGCTTTTACTAACAACTGCTAAAAAGTATATGAGAAGGTCTCCATTTTCGTCTTGCCTGCATTGCTGTAAAATGGTGACAGAGCTTCCCATAGCTGATGCTGAAGCATTTTTAGCCTTTCTCGAGCAGCAGCCGAGATGCAGCTCACCACAGAAACAGCTGAATACTCAGCAGCTCAACTTTGCTTTTCATCTCAGCAGTCTCCAAAGAAGTGTTTGCAGTGTCAGTGCTTTCTGTGATACACAGATTTTGGATGCTGGCTGTTGCAAGCAGCAAATATTTGCTCTTTAACTTCCTTTCTCTAACTACAGCTGATTCATGGTACAACGGTGCTTCCTCAGATACAGAAACTGAGGAACTGGGATCCCTAAAAAAGACATTACATCTGCCGGCTTTTTGTATTCACCTTGCATTTGGGACTTAAAAATTCATCCAGATAAAACAAGGGACGCTAACAAAATATGTTGACTTCAGGTCACTCCCTTTCTTTTCAGATAAGAAACCAACCTGAAGGGCCTCAGTGTGAACTGCAATTTAGCAGTAGGACAGCAAAATAGTTTTGTAGAAAAAGGGCTTGTTCACTTTGCTAAGAATTGTTGGAACAATTTCTTCTTCTGTTATGAAAGCTGACAGGGAGCTTCTTTTAACCTGTCACTCAGTCAAAAACTGTAGCTGCAAGATGTGGTTATTTATCTTCATTGGAAAGTTGAGAACTTTTGGGGGAAAAGTTCCCCAAAAGCATCCCCAGAAGCAGACTCTAGAGATGAATTTTCAGTTC
>NW_008824986.1:18497514-18501810 GCF_000699105.1 Pygoscelis adeliae | reverse complement strand
AAATCAAGCCTCGTTATGAATCTGGGTCCAGAGAGAGAGCAATCATGTTGAAAGTAGAAGCTGCAATTTAATATATGCAGTAGATGGGACTTTATTCCACACTCAGAAAAGGGAATGTGCTGCTAATGAAAGTATATTAAAAAAAGAGCTAAAAAGGGTACAAAGGGACCCTTTTTACATATGTGTAGAATGTGCCTCGTCTCTATTGAAATTCTCTGTTAAGAGAAGCAGCAGTCCTCTCCTTCATTTTCTGCTCTGACCTGCAAGTGCTTCAGAGCGATCCATTCTTCTGGCGCTTTAATGACAGAGAAAAAGTTAGCAGTGAAGAGCCAGGCTGGTTAATGAAGGCAGCAATTTCCCCTTTTTGGCACAGCTGCTTATCAGGGGATGCCCAGGAAGCAAAGCATGGAGGATGCCTCACAACTATTTCAATCCAACCCCAATCCTGTATTTAGATCTGGAACTTCTGAGGAAAACTGGTGGATTAGCAATGGGGTCATTTAGACTGTAGTCTGGAGCGTGGGATACCATGCCTGCCTTTCCCATGGGGGGATCTGGGGGACTTTAGTGCATCCTCAGGGCCAACAACTGGGGCCATGGCACAGAGTCCATCGGTCCTGTAGCTTCAGCACAGAGAAGGAGAGCAAGATGCAATATTGGCTGCTTTGCCAGAAATCTGCAAACATGCCTTGACACTCCAGGACAGCTCTCCCAAATACATTGAAATGCTCTCCCCAGGATATGCAAGACATGTGGAAAGACCAGGAAGTTACACATGCCTACAGGATACCCAGACCCTTTTGGGGCTAAGCAAAATACCCAAGGGCATCTCAGATGGCACTGGTACCTGAAATATGCCTTTCTGATGGAAAGTGGTACAAATCAAATAGTAACAATCAACATTTTCAATTGCAATGATCAATACAGTCACCCAACGTACGGTGTTCAGATGGTACAGTAAGAGATTCACACATTTCTAAAATAATTATGTTTATTACTTATTAGCTGAGAAGTAGGTGAGATCTGAGGAGTTGCTAAGATTTCTAAGTCTGGATCCAAAAACGTTTGTTCAGGCCCTGGTTTGCACCCATGGTAATGGCTGCCTTACTCATCACAACAATAAATGCGTCCCTGGTCACTCAAGCTGCAGAATCAATTGTATCCTGGTCACATCACTTCATGTATACCATAGGATATATCATAGGCAATCGGTGTTACCATGCCACCCCTATGGACCATCTGGGCTGGATTATGTGATCCTCTAAAAAGAGGTGTTATCCATGCTTATAGCAAAAGTCAGCACCAGCCTCCCAAATATTATGATCTAGATTGAAAATACCAATGATTTAGAGAGAAAAGCAGATATCATCTTCTAGGAGAGTGATGAACAGAAAGTAAGTAAAACTCATAGAAACTAGGGTCCCAAGATCATATTAAAAACAATGGTAGGGTAGGAATTGGACTTTGACATTCTGTTTAGAAATGGACCAAGAATTAATTTTTAAATCCATGAACAATTTTTAAAGTTGTAGAATAATTTTATTTGAGGATTAATTAAACCATTCATCCTAAGCCAATAAATATTTCATTTCAGTGTTGATAATTTAAAGGAAATTAAAAAAATAAACAAGATCTGTACCAAATTTTTTGAATAGTTCATGTAAAAATGTTGGAAAGAAGCTACGGATTTAAATGGATTTTAGGATTCTTGTTTTTTCCTCCAATCATAAACAGCTGTGGGAAAGCAGCATAAACTTGTTCATTGTGTCTGTGCCATAAAATCTGCATTCTCTGCTTTGTTCTGAAATTCTAAGTGTGAAAAATAAGCTTCATTTTATAGGACACCTTAGATAATTGTCCTGGTTTCATCTGGGATAGAGTTAATTTTCTTCCTAGTAGCTGGTACAGTGCTGTGTTTTGGATTTAGTACCAGAATAATGTTGGTAACACACCGATGTTTTAGTTGTTGCTAAGTAGTGTTTACACTAGTCAAGGACTTTTCAGCTTCCTGTGCTTTACCGACTGAGAAGGCTGGAGGTGCACAAGAAGCTGGGAGGGGGCACGGCCAGGGCAGCTGACCCAAACTGGCCAAAGGGACATTCCATACCATGTGACGTCATGCTCAGTACATAAACTGGGGAAAGCTGGCCGGGGGGGCCGCTGCTCGGGGACTGGCTGGGCATCGGTCGGCGGGTGGTGAGCAACTGCATCGTGCATCACTTGCTTTGTGTATTATTATTATTACTATTATTATTTTTATTTTATTTAAATTATTTAACTGTTTTTATCTCAACCCACAAGTTTTACATTTTTTTCCCTGATTCTCTCCCCCATCCCACTGGGCGGGGGGGAGTGAGCAAACAGCCACATGATGTTCAGCTGCCTGACAGGTTAAACCACAACAATAATAAAGACTGCTGCCTCATAAAGGCCAAAATTTTATTTTACGATACATACACAAACAGCTTCAGCTGCTTGTTTTGCTATGTGTTTGCTGGCAATGCTTTTGTTGCTCTAGATTAATTTTTTTAAAAAAATCTTCCAATTGAAGATTAGTTAGATTCAAACTCTGTCGGAAGATGAGGTATTTCAGCTGGCAGAGAACACAAGGCAGAAAATTATTATAATTTTAAACAGAAGAAAGAATGGAACAGCAAGGCTTTCAACTTAAGAGAAAAGTCTGCCTGCTGCAAGCAAGTCTTTTTAGAAATAATTGCCTATGATTAGCGTTTTAAAATCTGCAAAATCGCTGTCTTGCTATTGAGCAGAGACAATGCTGAGTTGAAACAGAAATGTGTACAGGAAAGAAAAGCATTTGGATCATTTTATTTCTATACTTACACCTGGACGCATTGAAGCTGTATGTGTCTCTTGGACATTGCTGCCAGCCGGAGGGCTTTGCCCACTGCAAAGGCGTTTATTGCTCCAGCAGATGACTAGCCAGAGCTTGGAGCTGCTGGCCTGCTTTTTTGGAAGGGAATCTGTTGGTAACTGTGTGAATCTCCTCTTTGCCTGCCTTGATGAGCCAGAAGTGTTAATCACAGTGGCAGGATTCAGAGAGGCCAACCACATTATAATCACTGCCTTGTTTGCAGGGCCTGTGTACAGTGAGCACTGGGGGGTTACTGAGGCCCCTAACAGAAAAACAGGGGTTGTACCAAGGGTATCCCAGCCCAGTAACCTGCCTTTGACATTGGCTAGTAGTGGACTTTTAGGGAACTGGTGTGCCAAACAAGTTAAAAGGTACCATTTCCTGAAAATCTTTTTCAGCTTCTGGCAATCCACAGTTTAGAGATTTTCTGAGCGGGAATTTGCCTCAGACTGTGATGAATTAATGATGAACTGATCTCCAGGAGTATTTATCACTCTCTGGGAACATTCCTTCCATGGATCTTCCCACTGCTAAAACAAACCCCACACTTTTTCTCCATCTTTGGCACATTTTCCACCATCATTTCACCACTGCCTTCACCTGGCATCCACCACAGACCAACATCACAGTCTTCTCCAGATGAGTTTTCAGACGTACCCCCATGGCTTAAACTGATGGGTTAAGGCTGTCCCACTCCTTTCCATTCAATGATACCCCACATTATTCATTCACTATAAAATTAGCATGTCTAAAACAATGACAGACTATTGGAATCCTGCAGAGTTCTTTAGCGGCATTTGGATTATCCCATGAATTTTGGTAGTACAATTTGAGGTTGGACCTAACCAGTCTACACCATGAAGAAAAGGCAGCCTGATTCCATATATCTGAATGCATATGCCACACTGGGCAGCACTAACGAGCATCCATGTCCCCGCAACCCAACTGATGCATGCATTACTTTGCTAAACCCCTGAGCAGTTATTCTTTGTTATTATCCTGACACAGAGAAGAAGCTGTGTATAATGTGGTAAGGGATCAAGAGACAAAATGAGCCACAGCCAGCCTGCTGAGCCCATAAATGCCTCCAAACAACAAGGCAGTGGAAGAGAGAAAGTGACAGCTATAACAGCTACAGTGTGCCTGTGCCTGTATAATCCACTTCCATCAAACTAGTTATTGAACAAACACATAGCAGGAAACATATAACAAGATTTTGACAAGTTAGCTAGTACTTCTGCTTTTGACAGTTAATAGATGATTGATACTGTCCCAAACACATAGGAAAGCTGTAGTTAGCAGTGGAAATTGTGTTATTTCCTGTATCTCTAACGGACATGAATGCAAGAGTGTAAAATTGCATGTTTTATTTATGCTTTTATTATATAGAAAATATAAGACTGTTTAGTAATCCCCTTTCCCTA
>NW_008824986.1:18488718-18497493 GCF_000699105.1 Pygoscelis adeliae | reverse complement strand
CTACTGTGTATGGAGTATTGTCCAGTTGATTAAATGAGATTTATTCACTTCACTCATGTGTTTTATTGTTATTTTTAGTTCAGAATCAAAGCAGGAATCGTTAATTCCACCAAAGGAATGCCAGAATTCATCTTACCATGACAACACTCACTTTTATCCAAACAGCTCCTGAAAGGGAGAACTATTTTCTCCACAAAGGTGAACCTTGCATAGCACACGTTTAATCAGGAGTCACGCAATGAGTAATGGAGCGCTATTTCCACGGTTTTCACAACAAATGAAGAAAATGGACAGCATATCCCTGCCGAGGCAAACCTCCTCGGCAAAACTGAGCTGAGAAGTTACATTTCGAAGTCCTGAAGTGCTGAATTGACCTCCCAATTTAAGTATACAAATAGTCAAATGGGTGTCAGCGGGCTCAGAGACACTTTCGTATCCCTCCCAGCCTGTAAAGGGCTGCAGGCAGGTAGTGAAAACACCCACAGTGAGAAACAGGTTTCCCAGCATCTTTCACAAAAGCAACTTAAGGGATTGCAAGCTTCCTCTTCCAAGATAAACACCACTTTTCATAGCCTGAGCTTCAGATAAGAGATATTTTGACGTAATGAACAGCAATCAGGCAGGAGAACATTGTTTCAGGGAGCTTTGAGTCTGAAAGAGATTATATCCCTCAGCTCAGGACAGTGAGCAGGGGGGCCAGCCCAGCCCAAGCATGGGGGTGTGAAGGGATGGGGTATACCGTACCACACCACCCCGTCCCCATGGACACCAGTACTCACTTGTCTGCGCCAAGGGAGGAGCCCTTATAAAAATTCTTCAGTTTGGTCCCTACTGCTTTCCTGGAGCTCAGGATACTGGAGGGAAATGTATGAGCTGCAGTAAAAATAAAACAAGAAATGGTGTCGTCTTTGCAGTTAGAGGCATGAAGATTATTAAAAGCAGGTGTGGGTGGTGAGACTTTTTTTTTCCCCACAGCCATATCATGATTTTTTTGCCAGCAAGACTGAAAGCTGTTAAAAAAAATAAGAAAGAAAAAGAAAAAAAATAGCAGAACAAGACAGGAATATCTTCTTTTTAATCTTCTCGGAGACAAGGCTTTCCTTGCAAACCAGGTGGTTGTTGGTTCTGCCTTTCAGCAATTTGCAAAACCCATTGTAGCATCATTGTATGGTATCTGCACATACCATTTGAGAGGCTGAGATTTTTAAGAGTGTGCAGAGTCATCTGTTTTCCCAGAATCGCTCTTGTAGCAGAGACAATTTGAGGGAAGACCATTTATTAAAAAGAAATTGAAATGGCTGACCGAAAGGTTTCCTTGAAAAAAAGAAGAGCTTTGGAAGCTTAGGTAGGATTTGTAGCTGGGGAAAAAACCTCACCATGAGCAGAAAAGCCCCTGCAGGTTTCACCAGAGCAAAGCAATGGGAAGAAATGAGACTTTGCAAACCCTCATCAGTAGTGTCTTCTCCCTCGTCTAGGTACTTTCCCTGTGTTTTGTTTGGGAATCAAGTAAGGTGTGATTACTCAACAAGCCCAGATGGGGCATCAAATATTTAAAACCTTCCCCGCCAGTGTCCCCTTCTTTCAGTGTCATTTTAGTCAAGATGGACTTGCCGTTTTCACATCACCTGTCCTTTGAAGCACTGCCATCAACAGCATGGGCCCAAGGGACTGCGGAGACTGGAGGAGAAGTAGGAGGTTTGCTATGGGCCAGGAAGTTTGTGTCCTATTTTGAACTCATAACCAAGCAAACCCAACAGCGAGGGGAAGGCAGGACCCGCTATTTCAGACAGTCCTGGCTCTGGCAGTGCCTCTCTATAGTCCTGAGGCTCTTTGGCAGCTCCAGCCCTGTGCAAGGTCCACCAGTTTGCCGGCTCCAAGAGAGGCATGAATTCAGTTTGGCATGCTGTCAGGTGTCATCCATGCTTGGCCACAGCTGCACTGATAAAACTGGAGGTTTTCGCTTCACAGGTCTCACTTGCCAAAGCTTGTGCTTGGGTCATGCTTCATTCTTGGGATGATGGGACATAACTCTCCGTCTGCTTAAGAAGGAAAAATCCAAAACAAAACAAAACAAAAAGCCCTATGGAAAAACAGTTCCCTTGAATGTAATCATTAAATCTCTAAATACAGAAGGCATCAGAACAACAGCCAGAATTGATTCTATTTAAAACTTATGAGTTTAAGTTATAGCTGCTGATTTTGATGGGACCTGACTCATAATTTTTTGAATATTTTGCATGAGTTGTGCCATAAACTCATTTTCATAAAAAGAACATGAAAAATATTAGAAGTACAAAGGCAAGCCACATCTGAAATTTAACCAAGAAATCTATCTGTCTTCATCAGATCTGCAGTACTTTAGATCTGCAGTGTTTATGAATGGCTGAAAAGAACTGAATGGCTGTAGATAAATTACCCTGAAAGCACTCTAAAATGTCAACACCCACCAGAGAAGAAACTAAATTCAATCTAATAACATAATCTGAACTAGCAACGCAGGTTAATGACCTTCTAGTTCACTGTATAATGGGGCACACATCTTACAAGAATAAATGGATTGTAGAACATAACTATGTATACTGGAATTTCATAAATAAATTATTATAATGCTAATTGGGACTAAATTACCATGTTTTAAAGTCATCTAGTAATTAAAATTTCTAGTGGCTCAGTGCCTAGTTCTTTTCTGTTGTGGAAAAATATTTTCTCTGATTACAGTACTGGCAAAATATTACTGACACAATTTCTGCCTAACTGTTTTGATCCCCAACACAAACTCCCTCCAAACCCATTATCTTACATTGAAAATGTCTGGAGGATTAAAGGAAGACATTGAATGTTAACCCTTTAAGTCTTCATAGGGAGAGATGAATTACCTTGCTTTAATACAGCATTAAGATGCCCATTATAACATCATTCTTTCAGACGCTTATCCTGTGTGGAATTTAAAATATGCAATTTGGTCCTATGTAGTGCTAACACAGCACTGCTGATGACATGGGAGGGTCAGGGATGGTACGGGCAGGTGCAGTGTAGGGTGTTTGGGTTCTGACGTCCCGCTCCACTCTCCCTTCATTCACACTGTTAGGTCCTGTCTGGCTCTGTTTTCTCCCAGAATTCAGGAGAGCTCACATCCAGCAACTGCACTTTGTACAGGAGCAGCTGTGAGGCCCAGCTTTACTGTCTGTATGTTAGCACAGATTCTGTCACTTTGGCTACTTAGGTGAGATCTGCTTGCTGTTCTATTCTTTAAAGACCACATTAAAAAGGCCAATATGCAAAGCAAGATGTACAGCTCAGCCTGAGATCTGATGCTTTCTACCAATATAGAGTTTACTCTGTTTAATCAATAGGAAAGGATTTGGGTCTTATAAAATGAAGCGTTAGCAAAACCGAAGCCACATCAAAATATTACTACTTGTGACACCTAGATTATCCCCAAATATCCTCAGGAGCACTGTTCTCACCAGGGCTGACCTGATGTCCCTCGCACTCCAAGGGTTTTCCACAGAGTTGTCTTTTCAGTGTCGGAGCCTCTGCTGAAGCTGTTCACACAGCAACGTGCTCCAGAGGCAGTCTGCTTTCTTTTGTAAAGGCAAACATGACAAGCCCAAAGAAAGCATGAGAGTAATCTAAAATCTTTTACTCCTAAATACAGCATTAGGAGGTAGAGGAAGCACTTGGCTTTCTGAGCCAGCCTTCACGTACAAAGGGAAGGGGTCAGGAGGAGAATATCCTTCACTCCCAAAGGGCCTAGGTGGGATCATGACTTCATTTGGGGACATGCAAAGAGACAAAGTGAAGGCTGTGTGATTATTGACACTTTGTAGGTGCAGATGTGAGCCTGGAGGAATGATTAATCCAGTCACACAACAAAGCTGCTATCAGGCTATTTTTCCTCCAACTAACACAGGCTACCTCAAAGTGTAAACTTTGTCAATTTTTCTTAAAGTCCCTTCTGAATCTAGGGCAATAAATCAATTATCATTTTTTGAAGCCTGAGTTGCTTCCAGGGCTGCAGTTCCCTTAGTGGCAGCCCCTTTGCCTCCCACAGCAGTGTGGTGTGCCAGGGTAGCTCCTGTCCTGGGTCCACTTCCCTTGCACCTACCTTCAGGAAAGCAGAGATGACAGCAGACTGACCAGTAACAGTAATGAGATGAAATCCTTAAAACCCACAATGAGGATATTACAGCTCTTTGGTTCTGCAGGTCAACTGATGTGTTTAGATTCAATTGCCCTCTAATGTGCCTTAAGCAAGCATTTTTTTCTTTATTTCATTGCCA
The DNA here is from genome assembly GCF_000699105.1 of Pygoscelis adeliae. Taxonomy (NCBI): domain Eukaryota; kingdom Metazoa; phylum Chordata; class Aves; order Sphenisciformes; family Spheniscidae; genus Pygoscelis; species Pygoscelis adeliae. The sequence continues at coordinate 18,493,210 of NW_008824986.1, read as the reverse complement.
TTATTTTCTCTCACCTCAATTCCTAAGTCTTTAGGCAACTGGGAATAGATCAGAAAAACATCAAACACCATAAAGATTTATTTTATCCATTTGCTTTTCAGTGTTTAGTACCTTATGAAGGTGCAAGCTTGATAAATGTCAGAGGGTTTATTCAGTAAAAGCATCCAGAAGCTTGGAGTCTTATCTGGATTTCTGGAGTATGCAAAATTGGATTGCCAGTCTCAGGAGACTAATCTCATATGGGATTTTCTAATCCTTCTGTTGGCAATTCCAGCCTGCAAATGAATAGGAGTGGAAAGCTGTTCACCCAAAGCTATTTAAATCTTGAAAGCTTCAGCCTCTACCAGTGTGGCTATCTCTGAGAACAACCTCCTGCTGGAACCACAAACTATTCACAGCACTTCATGCAAACATACAACTATTTCAAAAACACGATTACAGCTGGTTCATTGCCTACCTCCGCACCTGCTTTTCTATTATAAATGGCTTATAAACCCATTTATAACGGGTTTCTGGGAAGGATGGTCTGCTTTGCATAGAAAGCTTTTCCAGGATCAAGGTGCTCTGATGGTTACTGACTTGGTTCCAATTCTGGCACCACATTTATTCACGCCCATTCGTTATGAAAACAAGACCTCTTCCTTGAGCTAAAATAACACCTTACCTTTGGCAGGGAATAAGCAGAAGTTCTGCAGAGATCCTTTAAGGCAGAAGGCAGCATTAAGCATCCATTTATTAGTCATCAGTTATTTGGTGTTAAGAGGTTAAAAAACTCCTCTTCCCTTGCCAGGATATAATTCAACTCTTTTGAAATAATTAGCAAATTATTATCTCCAAAAAAGTGTAATTCTGATTAAGTAAGGCTATTTTTCTCCTACACTGTGCTAATCACTGCCTTTCACTCACAAACAGATACAACCACCTTGGATAACTAAGCCGTACTGCGGCATCAGGCCCCAAATAGTGCAAGCAGGAAAAGCATTCTTGTGCTTATCTTAATTTTTCCTGCATAGCTCCCTGCTCGGTGGAAACTGTCAAGCCCTTCCTCTCCTCCTCCCACCCAGGGACAAATATCTTGCAAATCAATAGTCATTCCAGACATTGTAGTTTTAGTTAACAACATATTTTATTAAATTAGGGAACCTAGCACTGGAGCTGCTCTTTTTTTTTAAATATAAATTATGAAAGTGTTTTCTTTTTGGCTTGGGTTTTCAAATTAAAATGGAGATGCATTTTTTTTCTCAGAGATGAAACACAAGCCTTCACATTACAGCTTCTGCTTATGTCAAGCTGCACGGGTGAGTCAGCAGAGGAGTGGAGAAGAGAGCTCTCCCAAGCCTACCAAAGAGGGACTGGAGTCTCAGGAGGCAGGAGGAGCTTTCTCTAAAGCCCTAAGGTTCTGGGGTTTGAATTTGAATCTGAAACCATTCAGGGTTGGATTTCAATAATTTGTAGGAAATTAGTAATTCTAAAAGAATAATCCACAGAAAACCAAAGAGGAAAAATAAGACTCTGGGAAGGTGCAGCACCATGTAACAAATGAGGAGACCTCCACATAATCCTACATGGTAGGGTACTGGGGTTTTACTTCTTGTGTTCACAAGGTCCTCAACGTGGTGAAGCTCTGGTGTCAGATACGGCATTGCTGTAAGCCATAGTTAGGATGATCAGAAGGGAAGAGTTGTTTAAGAGATCTCTCTCTCTCAGGCTCTTCCATCTCCTGCTCTTCCTACCATAAGAAGACATCAGGTAGCTGAGTAATTCGGGTAGCTGGATAATTCAGCTACCTGGATTTTACCAAATAGATAGCATTAAAACTTCTGTCAGCACTCACTGAAATAAGCTCCCTTAAGCTCATAACCATTGCACAGCATCTTTTGTGTAATCATGGCAGTATTTTTCTCTGAAGAAGGAAGCAAAATTTTAACACTATCAGAGGTAGTTCCTGAAGATGAAATAAGGCAGCTTTCATACTACTGAATTTATGCTCCATGCCCGTATTGGTATATTGGATTAATGGGGCTTCAACAGAATGTCAGTATTTTACTTGACTTGAGGTTCATAACTTCGTACGCTGAGTTTCAGGGTCTGTTCTTCAACTCACTGTAATTATAACTGGCAGGGGGAAACGCTTTACAGATGACCCTCCTCCCAAAGTGACATTCCCACAAATAGACCTGAGCTCAGTGTAGTTTGCAGCACTTAGGCAGAGCTCTGGACTGTATCACAAAGTCCCCTTTAATAGGTTCGCCTCAGCAGATGTAAAGTCCTATTGAATCTTAAAGGAAAGATCATTTGAAAGGCCTATAGATGTTTCACTGATTGCTTGTCACTGAAAGGCAGCAAGTAAAAGATTTGAGCAAAAGGGTCCCTAGGAGTCTCAAATCTGTAAATCTGTCAGGCTACATAGCCCCTGTGTATTTAAAATTAGGGTAGTTTAAAGAATTCATCTCTCTTAGAAGGACATTGTGCATATTATGCATAGCATCCTCTGCTATGCTGCTGGTACCCTGTACTTTTTTCATGACAGAATCTGTTCATTTAATCCGCTCCCCTCTGATTTAGAGCTTGATAACATATGCCAAGTCATCAAACAGAAATTATCGCTAATAGATAACTGCCAATCAATTTCCATTATGCCCAACAAGATGTGACTGAGCCTTTTTTTTTACAAGACATATTGATTCGCAGAGCTGATTTCCCTGTCATTTCAAACATCTCCATGGGATATTTCTATTGAGCTTGCTGTACGCATTTGCTGCAACGAACCAGATGCTTATTTTCTCTCTGGCCTAAAGATTATTTATTTTGCTTTTTGAGTTAATCTGAAGGCCATATATCAAAGGACCCTATCCGTTATACAAGAGAAAAGTAAAAGCCCAAAGGATAAACAGAGGAGGACACAGATTTAGTATTGAAATAGTTTAACATTACATCATTTCACAGCTTTCCATCCAAGCTGCAAGACATTTCTGTGGGACATGAGATTATTTGCTGGCTGGAGTATGGTCAGGGTAAAATGTGGCCGTGGCAATGTGGGTTGTGCTTTCCCACCTGGTGCAAGAGTGCTCCAGAGAGGTTGGGGAGATGCTGCCAACTACCTGGCCCCTGCTATGGGACTGAGTCCACGCAAAATGCCCCTTGGAGTTAGGAGCTGTCATGAAGGTGATCACGTGCCAAGCATCTAAATGGCTTCCTGATTGGGAATGGCTCTTGCCCTCTTTCTTGGGTGCACAGCTGGTGCTGAAATAAGGGAGAACCATCATAACGTCCCTAAGTAGTCACAGGAAGAAGGAAATAGAGGAATACCCTGTCAATGGGGAGCATTTGGGACAGAAAAAGGTGTAGAGTGTCCACCTTCCCTCACCAGGTTTCAGACACTTCAGTATCTTGAGGGTGAACATGAAACAAGGGAGCAAGAGCTGCCATTATTGCCTGTGCTACCAGGATGCTAATGTCTTTGGTGTTGGAGAGTTACCTAGGAAAGTAGCCCAACCCTTATCAGATGTTTTTTAAACCATCCATGGGCGAGCTGCCATCGTATGATGGATCCATCTCTGCTTTACTTGAGGTGACTGAGTCAGGGCAATTCCCATGAGGGAAGGCTAGGTTAGTGAGACCCTGGACTATGCAAAGTCTACTTTGTCAACAGTGTAAAACTTTGCCCACCAAATCCAACACTAAATGACATTGAAGGTGAGGAGGAGGGGAAAACAAGCCCTTCCAAGCTCTCAGCAGTAGAGAATTTCACCTTTGAAAAACAAAATTGATTTGATAATCCTCTCCAAGTAAACCTTATCTGTGTTTTTTTAACGTGAGTAACACTATCTCTAACCCTTCTAAAATCTACTAACAACATTTGACTCAGTGACTCTCCTAGGGAAGTGAATTTCACAGCTTGACTACTTTTTAATTCTTTGAAACCTGCAAGCCATTAATTTAATCAAATGAACCATTATTCTTCTGTTCTGGGACTTAAAAGAGAGGACTGATCAGTTTTTCACCCTGTCCATCAATCTTGCAAAGGAAATTACTGTAGAGTTTCAATTACAGGCAGACACATTGCTTGGCACTTTTTAGAGTGAAACTAGGGAAAACCATGGCAAATATGTAACATGGAGATATACTGCCTGTGTTGGGGGGGATCGTCCATTATTAAAATTAGTGGAAGCAAAACCATGTCTGTGGATGGTGCTGCTTCTATTTCTACCATACTCTTTATTTCTTTCTGTCCAAGATTCTTCAGGGAAATCTCCCACACCAATAAAAATACTTCCAAAATGCAAATATCAATACAAAGACTCGAAATGCCCGAGAAAGCAGACCCAAGAATGCAGTGGGAGACTATGTAAGAAGCCAATTAAAAAGGGAACTGAAGCAGTGGGTGGTAGATGAAAGTATGTTGGATGAGCGTGATGCAATCTGGCAGTGTGCAGCAGATCTCTGCTCTCAGGGGCATATGCCAGGACCTCTTCTTCTGTAGCTCTTTACC
>NW_008824986.1:18486187-18488635 GCF_000699105.1 Pygoscelis adeliae | reverse complement strand
CCATGCAGTTTACTTCTTAAATTAATTTGGAAAACATCTTTTTTCTGCAACAGGTAAATCTTAAAATGTGTGCGCCCAATAAAGACTGAAACAGCTTTCAGGGCTGAACAGTCCCAGACACAAATGGCACCTCTGATAAAAGTTCAAGACCCAGAAATGCCAAGAACATCTTCAGTGCTAGTTCTCAGGGAGCTGGAAAAGAAGTTGTGAAATGTTTTGAAGAAAGAAATTAAATGCTCCGTTCCACTTCTGTAACTGGGCTGGGTTTATGTATGTATATATATGTACGTATGTGTACATATATTTCAGCATTGCAAAACCTAGAGGTCTTACAGGAAGAAAGATTGTGGTGGAAGAAAATTGGAAATGAATTACTGTCCTAGGGAGGACAGTAAAAGAGTTGAAGTATTAAATGTCCTTGCACAGGGATGTACTGAAAATATTGCATCTAAACTATGCTAGCTGTGTCTCTGCTAATGTAAATAAATCTAGGATGAGTAAGGCAGGTGCTTAGTTTAAAAAATAATGCTAAACAGTAAAGTCACTAGGAAGAGAATGGGAATTAACTTAAAGTAATAAATGTGTTGTTAGGAAAAAAAATCCTTGCAGTCTAGTGTACTCCTCCATAAGAATGATGGGAAAGCAAAATAAAAGGACAGGTTTATAATAGCACAGGCTGAGACTGCGGGCTTGATGGATCCCTCTTTGGGTCCTTGTTCCTAATCACACATGATTTGAAGTGATTAAATTACATGAAAAGCAAATCCTGGGGTCCAGCGCTTTCCTCTTTTCCAGGGCCCCAACACGAGATACAAGGTACAAGACAGACCTGAAATCTATTTCTGCGGGAGGTTTAAAAGCCTGTGAGTAAGAATGGGGTGGAGATGGAACATGTTCTCTGAGTGGAAGCAACTTCAGCTGGTTTTTCATTAGTTTTCTCTCACACACTTTGAACAGTTAACAGAAACATTTAGGATACTCCATAACTGAGTGGCTTTGGGGGAATTAAGATAAGGATTTGTTCCTGAGGACACCTTAGTATTTCTACAGTAATTGGAAAGGTTTTGGTAGAGGACTGGGTGTTTCTTTTCATAGGAAAACACCCTAAAAATCTACTTGGTTTGCACATTCAAAAGAAATACAGCTTTGAGTGTGAAACCAGACAGTTGCAAGAAGTTTCCTCTGGTTTAAACAGAATGTTCATTTCAATTATCTCTTCTTACTTCTACCAAATAAAACACATTAGAAACAATGCAGTCATAATCTCTTTTTTCATATGCATATGTACAGGAAGATGCTGCTCATGGTGCTCTTTGGGCCCAAGTGATCAATTTTGGTTGGGGGAACTATATTTTCTTTTTGCTTTGTACTCTTTTGGGAACTACTGTGGGACAAAAGTGTGGGAGCCTAAAAAAAAACAACAGAAATGCCCTTGAGATGACAGCATGTGTGTCACTCTCTGATTCACCTCCCCAGGTGACAGCACTTGCTGGCACATTGGCAGCAGCTGATGAAAAACGGGACACCTGGCTGCCTCAAAAACAGGCCCGGGAACAAGCAAGGAATTAGATCTGGTTTTGAGTTATGATTTGATAGATCTGACTTTAAATTGTATGTGGTTTCCCAGATGCAAAGTGGTGGCGTCAGCTGCAATTCCAGAACCGTGGTTAGGCTGTGATTTGTGCATTAAGATAGGACCAGACGTACTTTGTTTTATATTTAACCAGAGATTGAACACAGCCCTTTGAGGACAAGGTTGTATTGATTCTGGTAAGCTTTTTACTGTCTTGTTTTTGAAATTTTTCCAAGAATCAGACTTCTGGGAGAAGAGAAAGATCCAAAATCCCAGCAAGCATCTCCCCCATGGATCTCAAACCACACACGCAGCTACTTTCTTCTGTTGCATTTCACACAAAAACAACCAACAGGTTATTCTTGTCATCATGAGTGAGTTACCTGAAGGAAAGGCAGCAGGTACTTCCCTTGTTCATTACCACTTTTCTCATGGCTAGGTACTGGGCACTGGCTATGTTTTAATCTAACACACACGCCTCATTTTTCACCTGATTTGGGCAACATCATCTGTTTACATGATGATTCTCTTCGCTGCAGTGATTTTATTTTATAGGAGATTACTTGGAGTGCCCATGTAAGTAGGATATTGTTAAATCACAACTGCAGTGAATCACATCTTTCACCTTCTGAGGCTAAACACATCAGCATCTTCTTTTTGCTCTTGTAAAGTAGACTCTGTGTTCCTGTGGTCACCTGTGCAGACTTCATCTGTTTGAGTTCTTCTCTCCTCCTTAGCATCTGGGATGCTCCAGATAAGGGTCATTATAGGGTTCTCTGCTAATCCTCTCAAAAAAAATTTGGAAAAGGTTTTGGGAAAACCTTGCCTGATAGGATTGCATTTGCATTTTTATAGGCACATCTCATTGCTGGCTT
>NW_008824986.1:18465753-18486161 GCF_000699105.1 Pygoscelis adeliae | reverse complement strand
TTCCCTCTCATTTCCAGCTGGTGACCTCCCCAACGGGTCCATCGAAAGAAGAAATACCTTTCATTAGTTGCCGTATACATGACCTTGCAATCTGGGCAATTACATTTCATCCCATTATATTATTCTAGCCTGGTTGTTCCAAAATACCAATTTAGGCTTCCTCCACACTGGCAAAGCTTTTCATCTGTGTTTCACCAGCACAGACCCACTCTTCATGCCAAGGCCATTACGGAAAATATCAAATATGATCAGTCCCCAGAATGATCCTTGAAAAAACTTCACTCCAATCCAATTAGCTCCCCTTCCAGCACAATTTGTCTCATCAGTTTCTTTATCTACCTGCAATTCATCTATTCATCCTCCTCTTCTCTGGCTTGCCTACTCATGTCCCAGGCAGCCTTGAACCCAGAACTTTGCTGCAGTCCGGGCAGATTAGTTCCACTGCCTTTCTCTGGCCTAAAAGAAATAAGGTTGGACAGAGAGATCCCACTAGTCTGCAGCACTCACCTCCAGTAAGCCCGAGTTACCTTTTTGTATTATTTTCCCATTTATCTCCACATCTTTTAATTATTCTTTCCTTCAGTTTTGCCCTAATGCTCTCCATACCTTCGAGGTCAGAGTAACACCCTGCTGCCTGCTCCCTTCCCTCTCCCTGCTGACCCTCTTTTGGACACGATGTGTGTCAGTAGTTGCCTGTTTGGCACTGAAACACTCTCTTCCTTTAAAAGTCTGTGACTGCATTTTCTGTGCCAAAATCTCTCCAAGAGAGAGGGTGTCAGATGTCCCAAAGCTCAGTCATATTGAGTTCTTCTGAATTCTTCCTTCCACCTCAGATGTATTAATTTCCATTTCCTATATGCTCATTCTCTGCAGGAGCCCTAACCATGCCTCCATATTCTGCATCTTGCAAAGAATTAAGTCAAAATAGCCACTATACTTGAGGCCATATCCCAGTTACCTCTAACCTTGTTGTGTCATAACCTATGTCCTCATTCCTTGCTATCTTTTTATTTACAAGAATATTTTTATTTAAAAGAATCTGTTTTACTCTAATGTGAGAAAAAAGATTCTCAGTTTCTGAAGAAAGTAATGTAGATTCTACAGTTTTTAAGCAATCTGTGAATATGAGCTAAACCAGTCCAAATTCATCTAGATTAATAACACCTAATTTCCTGGCACTTATGAATTTCGATGCTTAAGAATAGTTTGAGATATTAAATATCCTTCTTTTAATTTATTTAAAGATACAAAATCTCTCCTCCAGGGGTGTAGAAGATCTTATTAGCCAGTATTTATAGAAATTCTAGATAGGAAATTTACCCCTTGGAACTGCCCTAATCCTGAGAGGGATTTAGGGGCTGAAGAAGCTCTCAGATGCATCCTGCATGTGCCATCAATCAGACTCACTCTGCAGACTCTGCTTGACCTATTAATTACCTCAGTCTCAATAACCAGAACCTCTTATGAAATAATAATGTGTTGCTCAAGCAAGCTGACATGTTTTAACCATGTGTATGCCAGCCCACTGACATATTACCATTTCTCAATAGAGCCATTACTACTGCAGCTTATCCAGCACTGATTTATTAGTGATCTTTTCCTTTTAAATCCAGTTTTGAGTCATTTTGTACCTGACAGAAAAAACGAGAGGCATCTAAAACTGAAAGGCCCACACCATGCCTTATTCATAACCAGCACACAGAAAAAAGCCAATTCCTCAAACCTAATTTCAGTCGAATTCAATTTATAAAGAAAGAAAGAGTGGCCAAACGGGAGAATTGACTGGGGAAGAGGGTTTAGAGGGAGGTGAGGGAGCAATGTCTCCCCTGAGGGTTGAGATTTCATCTGCTCCTTTCGGCAGATATCTGACAACTGATAAACCCTGGGAAAACAGAGCTGACAGTAAGAAAGGGTGAACACAGCTTGTTAAGCAGAAGACCAAATGACACTGCTGTAATTTACCGGTATCTATTTAAAGAAGGAGTTACAAGGACATTGCACAGTCCTTGACAGGGGACTCTGGGAGACTGTCGTCCCTGGGTTTCCCTTCTGTTCTTTCTAGGAATACAGTTTCCAAACGTTGAGATTGCATTAAGTTAAGGATGTTGAAGGGAGGCAGGGATTAGCACTGTGAGATAAAGCTAGAAGCGGGGGAAAAGTGTCTTGACATGTGCTGTTGGGGAAAGAGCACAGGGGAGAAGCATGGGAGCGTGTTAGGAAATTAAGACCTGATGTTCCACAGATAACTTTCCCTTTCTGCTAATATCCAACCCCAGAAACTCTTCCTGTCAGTTGTTGTGGGTAGTCCCCAAACGACTACAGAGCTACAACCTCTTGTAGCTAAAAGGGATTCTTTCATCACCTTCTTCTCTCCCAAATTACACTTTTACCATTTTTGCCCTTTTTCCCCCTGTGAAAAATGAGAGGTTTGCACCCATAACAGTAGTCTCTTGCATCCCCGTTATTCCCAGGACAAGTGGATAATCTGTCCTCATCTATGGTTAGGCTTATTTTCCATTAACTCATGGAAGAGCAGGACTTAATGCATCTCATCCTAGACAAGTTCCTATTTTCACTTAAGCAAGCTGGTGTCAGGAACCAGGATCCCGGGCACCAGGCGTTAACATTCAGCACCTGTGAAGGCAGCCCGCAGCACTCGCTGCTCCACATGTGCAGAGCAATAGGTTCCTCTATTTTACACTTTTGTGCTGTTGAGTTCAATTTGGTCTTAAAAACAAAGAGAATACCGGGGGGGAAGGGGAAGATCAGACGTTGAATTGCATAGGTCCGAGTATCCCTGAGAATACAGTCCTAAATGACTTGATTATGTCATACCTTGGTCACACCGTAATTTATGCTAATCCCAAAGCTGTAGTGGAAAGTACTACATCATATGCCCATCATTTGAACTAAGTGGTTTTAATCTTCTGTATTAACAAGTCGTCTTTTTTTCTTCCCTCACTCAGGCTCTGCAGGTGTTTATTTTACAGCCAAAGAGCTTAGAAAAGATAAGAACCAATTTCTTTTCCCTTTCTTTTCCTCCCCTCCCTTCCGCCTACCACCAAGGTACTCAAAGCACCGAATTCAATTGCAGGAAATCCAGCCCTCAGTTTGGGGAAATTTTTCTCCTCCTGTTCCCCTGCACTATTGTCAGAAAGGACAGCATTTTGTTGTAACTTTTCAGCCATCTCCACAATGAAGCAAGAGGTGAAGCACCCCGAAACAGCTGAAGGGAATTCTGGTGTGGGAACTGGCCCTGGGCCATGCGAGCACAGACTTGACCATCCAGACACAAAACTGTGAGGCAAGAGGTTACCATGCATCAGCTGCATCTGTATAGGTCAGCTGAAAGTTTATAATATTTTCCTCCAAATTTCACATAGCATGCAAGGTTTTGAAGACTTTCTGCCTTCACCCCCTGAAAAAGACTCTCAAATTTTTTTGCATAACAGCAAAAATTAGGCTGTGATTGTATAAATACTGGGAAGCTAAGCCCATAGCTGTGTCCTGGTTTCGGCTGGGATAGAGTTAATTTCCTTCCTAGTAGCTGGTACAGTGCTGTGTTTTGGATTTAGGATGAGAACAAGGTTGATAACGCACTGATGTTTTAGTTGTTGCTAGGTAATGCTTACACTGGCCAAGGACTTTTTAGTTTCCCATGCTCTACCGACTGAGAAGGCTGGAGGTGCACAAGAAGCTGGGAGGGGGCACAGCCAAACTGGCCAAAGGGACATTCCATACCATGTGACGTCATGCTCAGTACCTAAACTGGGGAAAGCTGGCGGGGGGGGGCCGCTGCTCGGGGACTGGCTGGGCATCGGTCGGTGGGTGGTGAGCAATTGCACTGTGCATCACTTGCTTTGTGTATTATTATTATTATTACATTATTATTATTATTTTATTTAAATTATTTAACTGTTTTTATCTCAACCCATGAGTTTTTCTCACTTGTGCTCTTCCAATTCTCTCTCCCATCCCACCGGGGCCGGGGGAGTGAGCAAGCGGCTCTTTGGTGCTCAGTTGCCAACTGAGGTTAAACCACGACAGGTTGTTTCAACGAATACACAGTGGCATTGAAAGTATTTAAGCTAATGCTTATCTATGCACTTCTAAAATAAACTCTAGCAAGAAGAGGTCTTTGTCATGTGTTTGTATAACACCTAGCAAAATGAAGGCCTAATCCTGCTTAATACCCTAAGATTCACTATAAAAAGAAATACTTCATTTTTAAGCAAATATAAATCCACATATGTAGAATATGAAGTGTCCAGTGGTACTGGTGTAGAATACTACAATTTCCATATGAAATTGCTTTAAAGGTGAGACTATTGCAGGATCAAGCCCTAATTCATTTTGTATTCCTATTCATTGAAAATAAATCATACATAGACCCTCCATAGGGTTTTTAAGGTGCTAATTATTAATTTTAGCTGTGTGCTTCTGAACTAGATAAGCATTGCCTCCCATTTTACAGATTGAAAAACTGAGAAAGGGATGTGAAATGAGTTTCCCTGAGCTACAGAAGGAGATGTTGCTAAAAAGCAATTTGAATGCAAGGGTTAGGGGGCTGTTGTGAATGACAGACCAGAGACAAATTTTTACGCTCACTCTAGTAAGTGTAATGGCTAACTTAATATTTTGCATGTGAATTCCTTCTCTCTGGCTCATTATTCCTACAGCTGATAAGCTCAGATATTTCATTGTGCCCATGGTGGGCTGCTTTCAGACCTTGATCACACCCAGGGTTCTTTGGTCCTGATTGGCAAAACGTGACACTTGTCTTCAAAACCCATCCTTAGGATAAAACAATTTGCATATATTATCTGCAGGCAGCAAATGACAAATTGAAGCTATACAATATGTTGGGAGAAGGGAGGGACAGATTTGACTTTTCCACACAACTCCACATGCCATGTCCCCTTGTGCCTTACTTTATTCCCAGTAATCTTAATTTTGCCAGATCTCCCTTACCAAGAGATTCCCTTCATCCTCTCCTGCCTCCAGGGCTCACCGGTAAGTCAGTGTGGTTCCCCATGGCATGTTGTTTGTCGCCACCATCTATTTTCTCCTACTCCCCACCATTTTACTTGTTGTTTTACTTCGTAGATAGTTGCTCATTCCTTGATTCAAGGCCATTAATAGAACAGTGATCAAATAAAAAGACCCCAGGCATAAACATGAGAAGAGAAAAAAGAAAAAAAAAGAAGGAAAGAAAAAAGGCTGTACAGAAATTTTCTAAAATCATATTATTCCAGTGGTACTGTACAGTTTTTGACCTTAAGCAAAGGAAAGTTGATGACTTTAATAGAGTTTCCCCATAAAGCTTTGTCTTTCTCTTTCCTCCTAAGAAAAAAAAAAACAACAGTCTTGCTAATATCTTTTTTCATTCTTTCTTTTTAAGCAAGACACTCTCTCCTGACCTATCAGAGCAATCAAACCTGTGATTCACAGGGCTGGCTTCAAGCTACTAGCCTAAGCACTAAACAGCACTTAAAGGAAATTAATCTGAATTTTGCTGCATAGAAAGGGCATATTTTCACTTTATTTTTAAATTAAAGAAGGAAAAGTAGAAGGAAGGGGGAGCAGAAGGGGATGAAGAAGGGTGGAGCTCATTAGGAAACTGCAGGGCAAAATTGGTTCACATCAGAAATGCTTCAGAGCTCAGCATTAACTTTGTTCCTTCATAGTAAATAAGCTAGTGAGCAATAAGAAATGTGTAAGTACTGCCAGGGGGGGTTGTAGATTGGTAGACACAGGGGTTTGTCTAATGTCTCCCTCTACGTGCATATTGTAGTTGATATTAAAAACTGGATATTAGAGTTTGCCTTGGACAATTCTATTTATTATTTGTGCTGTGATGGAGAATGAAATTCTGTGTCCTGTGTTTTATGGGTGGTTAAGCTGGATAATCTAATCATCCCTCCTGGCCCTACACTCTGCACAGCTGGAGGTTGCAGTAAGGATTGGAAGGCTCCATCTTATTAAATACCAGAGCAAAGTCACCATTATTATTTCTTGCTTTGTAAAAATACATCAAGAGGAGGGCCCTGTTGAGTTAGATGATCTACAAACGTAAAGTCAAGATACGGTCCCTGCTGAGAAGTGTTTACAGCTTAAGGTGAGAGAAACAGGCCAGAGGGGAGGGAGGGGAAAAATTAATACCCTCTCTGATGCCCATCAGTATGGTAAGCCTGGATCTTGGCTTCATAAAAGTCCTTTCCCTGAAGTTATAGCCATTCACCAGACACTTAACTCTTCAATAGACCCAGGATGGTTGTCCTGTGCCCCAAGGGCTACACCTGGACTTTGGGAGAAAGGGACCACACCAATAAGAAGGTTGGATGGACATGAGTTGGTCTCTGCAGAGCCACCCAGGACTCTCTGCCACTCAGGGATCTACTGGCCAAAGCCCACCCCTCCTTTTCCTTTGATGTCCAAGGGTGGGAGATGTAGCCATCCCACTGGCTTGTCCTGCCTCTGTAGGGCTGGCTGGAGAAGATGGACCATAGAGCAGAGGGGCTCATCCCTGGTCAGGAACAGAGATATAAATGAGACACGTCTCAAAGGTCGGTCGCTGAACTGTGTTTGGTTAGAGGTCTGCAGATTGTCTTTTAGCTCGGGTTGTCCAAGCCCAGAGAAAATGGACAGGCTTAAACTTGGTTAAATGGCAGCTCAATGAGTGAAAATATCAAATGGCCACAAAATCTTTGGAGACAGGTAAAGTTCCCCCCAAAAATGGGTGAATGCTGCTCAGAAAACATAGTAGCCTTTACTGGGGCTTTGATGTGTGCTATCTAGTTCTTCCTAATGAATTTGTAATGCTGCCAGGTGATTTGAGTGTTTTTTCTATGCCTCCGTGTAAGTCTGTTTAGGACTGTGAAGGACTCAAAAATTAGATCCAAACACTGCCAGACTCTTAATTTGGGGATTTCAGATGCTCATTCACAGTTTGTGTCCTTTATCCCATTTGGGACCTGTGATGGACAACTGAGAGCCATGATATCTCTCTCCTGTCCTGCAGCCTTACCTGCAGCCCTTCCCAGCCTTTATTTCAGTTCTACCACCTAGGAAAAACACAGTATCTGTTGTGCACTGTGCTATTTACATCTAAGCGGTGACCTTTTAGAGCAGTTAACAATTTTACTGAAGGAGAAAAAAAAGAAGAGAAAGAAGTTTTTTTACCTGATTCTATCATTTTTAAGTTTCACAAATGGAGATCGTATGTGCCATGTTATTAACACTTGGGAAGATGGGGAAGGGCTGATATTTGAACAGGTTTTTGCTCTCTTCACTAGAATGGCAATGAACCCAAATTCCAGATTCTCATGCTGCTAAAGGTCAACCAACTTTAGCAAAAAAACACGGGAATGGCCATATTGTCTGACACCACCTAGCACACAAGTCCTTAGGGGGACTGAAAAATTATATATGGCATTTCCCCTAAGCCTCCTGTGGCCTGCCTATTTAATAAGTCCAAAAAGCTCTCTTTTCCAAGTATTCCTCTAGCCTTCCTTTGAACCCATGTAAGTCTGCATCCAGAATATCCCCAGGAAATTACTTACACAGGTTTACCACAAGTTTTGTGAAGAACCAGCTCCTCTTGCTCATTTTAAATCTGACTCCCACTACTCTGGGGAGCTTGGGCTCTCAGTCTTTGGCGCCTTGCTCTTACTTCAAAGTAGATGGTGAACACTAGATGCCTCTCCACCTTTTCTGGATATTTATACCCACTTTTGCTACTACTTTTTCTTAATATGCTTCTTAGCATTTTAGTTTTGAAAACTTCTGCTCTGGCCTCTCCTCCCTAACTGCTTGCTAAGCTGTGCTTTAAAAGATTTCAGGCAGCTTTGATTCTGTCATTTCTCTCAGATATTGGCTCCCTCCCTCAAGGGTTGATTGTATGCTCATAACTTATTTTCTTTCCTTTTTTTTTAATTGTAATTATACTTCCCATAGGACAGCTGTTGTGTTTTATATACGCAAAAACATCCTGAAAATTTAATGTCAGCATAGCAATGGGGAATTCAGAATCTAAATGCAACCATGCATTCATTTCCCTTCCACTGTTCATAAATTCTAACAACAACAAAAGCTTCCAAGTAAGTTGACTACCTTTAAGTTACCTCCTCTCAACATTTCCTTTATTTTGAAATCAGTCAGGAATTGTGTCGTGATTTTTGAGGAAGGAAAAAGTCTTTTGTAGAGGGGGAAGGAAAGGGGGTGCTGGCTAGATTTTCTCTTCTATTTTGTTTTAAATGTCCTTTTTATTTGGGTGGCAGAAAGCAGGCCTGTTTTATACAACAGACCAGGACAAAATATGCAGTGCTATTCCTTTCCCTTTTCTCATTTGTGCAAAACCAGGAGGGTGCTACATTATCCAAAAGGCAGAACAGACTTATCTGTCACTCGCAGAGCTTGGCTAATGTATGTTGCAGTTGTCTCAGGAATACTGCCTCAGTGATATAAATGTAATAGAGGCAGTACAAATGCATGACATCAATCAAACGTCAACTCTGACCTTTAGAGGTCAAAGAATCAAAAGCACGGAGTCACAGATGCTCTTTTTGAACCTCCCTGGAGATTCCCTATACCACATGCAAGAGAAGCTCATGATACTTCGAGCATGTTTGCAGACTGTGGGGTGCTGAGGGCTTATCCTTGCTGGCTCTCAAGGGAGCTGCAGGATCCCCCTCAACCCAGGGCAACAGCACCCCTCTCCCAAGAGACCCACCCTTGCTGCACCCTTCAGTAGTGAGAAGTTTGTCCTTGCTGCAAAAGGGAGGAAGGAGGATCCGGTTGCTGTTTTAGCTATGAAAGTCACACAGCTCCTTTTGCCGGACAGTGGTTTTATCAGAATCTTGTGGCATTTTGCAATAAGAAATAGTGGTGCCTTGAAGGAACCCTGAGAAGCAAGCTGGTGTTTTCAGAGCACATCCTGGAAAAAGGACTAACTTAGAAACAGGAGGGGTGCATCTTCAGTTCAAGCAAATCCCTGGCAGAGACAAGAGTTGAAAGGCCTGAGCTTGCTTTAACCACAGTATCAATCTGTCCCCTGAAACAACATATGCTCCATGGACAGCAGCATATCTTGAAGTACACGAATATTGCCTCAGCAGATCTGAAACAATGGAGAGAAATGGAACAATGCCATCTGTAAGGGATGAGGCCCAAGTGACTGTGCTGTAAGTACAGACAGTGCCCCCAGAGAAAGCTCCAGAAGCCAGCCACGGGGAGGGGCCTGGTGTCACTCACCTTGGCTGACTAATGGCTCAACCACTCCTGGAGCTGGGGTGAGAGAAGATTCCAGAAACCTTGGGCTGCGGCCAATAAATAGGGGCACACACGAGCCTCCTTGGGGCACTCTCCACACTCCCACCCCCCGTCGGCAGGTCCGACGCTGGATCCAGGATTGGTGGTCTCTCGATCTCTCTCTACCTCTCTCTTGCTTCCCAGCTCTCTCTTTCTCTCTCTCTCCCCCCCCCTCCTCCTTCTTGCTCTCTGCTTTTGATGCTGCTAAGTAACACAAGGCCTACCTCAACTCCTCATAAAGCCGCTTAGCTTGTATGACATATTAAGACACAGAGGGTTGACGCTTATAGAAGTGTTTGTGCCATTAAAGTTGTTGTTCGTGTTTGGAGCTTGGGTGTTATCTCACCTTAATCCACACTGAGGGGATTTGTGGACCTTAGTCACTCTCCCCTTCTCGTAGGTGGGATGTGACACCATCCAGGAAAGTCTCCCCAAACCAGGAGAAATCTTGGGACTGAGCTTGACCGAGAAAAGGTCAGTCATCGCACCAGCACATCAACACACATCCCTGTTCTGTCCCACAGTGCTACCAAACATCAGTCTCAGAAGCCAAAAAATTGATGCCATCTCCTGCCTGGAGGGTAGTTCAGGGATCAGCAGAGGTGGACCCGGGGTGACATGGCTGACCAGCCCTGTCACTGCAAAGCCACCCTTGTGAGGGCAGAGCCATACCCAGGTGTTGTATATATTTCTTAGTTTCTCCACTGCCAGTTTTCTGTCAGATCAAGAAGCTGGACTGGTGACACCCAGGACTGCTACAAGGGAAGAGTGGAAACGTGTCACTGGAGCCTGCTGATCCCTATTGGCATTGGCCCAAGTCATTATAGCCAGTCATGAAACAAGCATCACAGAAGTATCGGAACAAACTGAAATGTGGGATTTCCCATGAAGTTTTCTTATCCAAGTGCAACATTAATTAAGCCTGACCCTGCTTAACTTGTTGAAATAAGAGGTTTTATTCCTGGAGGTGTCGGTCTTTAAGCTAAACGGATTAACAGACAGGTAAGATATAAAATACTGCACGGCCCAGAAGGGCTAATACTCAGTTTGATATTGACAGTGCCTTTCCAAAGCAGGTTAATTAAAGTAATAGTTTAGTTGTCTCCTTTTAATATACATTTGTTCAAAGAAAATTATTACTTTGAATATTTCCCCGTGTTTTTGTTAATTATGCAACCTATTATAACAAGGAACTAATTAGGAAATATATCTGGGTTTGGAAACAAACTGCATCAATGCATTTTTACAAAGGGTTTTCATCTTCTTGAGGCAAAGATTGCTTTCAGCTATAATTAAGGCTGATAAACCTGGTAAAGAGGAAATTAACAAAAAATCGCAGTGTGCTGAGCAGCTCAAAGGGCTTATGAAAATATGCTTCTGAAAATTAAAAAAAAAATATCAACACACAAGTGAATACTCCTCATGACATTCTTAATTATACCAAAAAGGCATGGATTTTTTATCAAATTGAGCATTCTACATTCTACTTTCTACAGTTTGATGTTTCATGTCATTTAATTGCTGCTGAGTAAGAGTGGAAGTCACTTTTCCATACACATTAAGGGAAGCAGCCATCAGCAATAAATTCCTAGAAAACAGCTTGTACAAATCGTTTCCTTAATCAAGAGAACTCGGAAGCACTGCCTGATTTACTGCTCCTTTTTTTAATGAATGTTTGTCTTTTTGGAATAGGTGTCAGCACCCCAGGGTCTTGTCCCAGGTTCTACCCTTGATTTATTCTCAAGCTGTGGACAAATCACTTAACCTCTTTGAAACTCATTTTGTCTTCCTATAAAATGGACATATGAGTTTCTTCATTTAAGTCCTCGGTTGGCTCTGCCTATAGCAAAGGTTTATAATGTTCTCTGAGAATCTAGTATGAAAGGTGGGCTACCATACAAATGACAAGTATTGAAATATGAGGATGTTTCAGGTGTCAAACAGGTTCCCATGGGAACCTCTCTGTTCAGTGCCCTTGAATAGTGAAGGATCATGTGCCATATTTAGCACCACCCATGCATGAACTGTCCATGAAGAGTAATCACCTAAATTTAGCCTGTAACCCTACAAGGTAGGTTCAGATTGAAAAGTCTGTTAAAACTACAAAAAAAAAAAAAAAAAAAAAACTGAAAATACCATCAGACCAGATGTTGTAAGTCTTAGACATGACATCTTCAGCATACCAGCAAGAGGCATTCTGTTCCAGCTGACGACAAGGTGAGATCCCACCAGATGTTTTCACCTCTCAGGTAAGCACTTTCTAAAAGACCATGAATCTTCCCTATAACATTGTCAGCCTCCACTCTCCAAAAACTTATGGACTGAATTTAAAATGTTGCAATCATCTTCTTGTCAATCCTACCAGAGTACTGGATATGACACACTGGGGTTAGCAAAGAGATCCTGTAAAGAAGCAAGACTAATGGGATGCAGAATTAATGGGATGCTGACAAGGCCCATATGCTTAACAAGCACCTTACCTACTAAGTCATTAATGGGGGTAACAAATGGCACTCCTACAGGGCCTCATCCCTAGCTCCACAAGCCTGGAAGAAGGTACAGATCTATCTCAAATTTGATAAAAAGAATAAATGCAAGGATCACCTTACTCATGATTAAGTTTGAAATTGGTATTAGCCTGCCCCAGGAGATGTTGGTGTCTATCCAGAAAGATAGGAGCAGATGGCTTCTCCACTGATGCTATAGAAAAGATGGATTCCCTGCTATTTCCTTAAATAGTAACTGTTGTTGAGAGGAGGCTGTAGTCACACTGCCTTGGGAGCAATATGTTGAAATTCAAAATAACATTGAGCTTCCCAGTTCCCCAGTTTGCTCAGTGGAAGCTGTATCTTTAGACAAACTGGCCAACCCAAGGGGCCGTGAAACACCGTTAGCTTCTCAGAGGGAAGATACGGTAATGCAAAGTGCACTCTGCCAAGTCTCTTAGAGACTGCTTCTGCCACTCAATATTATGGTAGGTGTTAGTGGCTTTGTGCAGCATAGGTCAGAGACCAGAATTACACTCACTGTTGGTTTTGTCACAGCTTTCCAAGACCACAAGAAATATTGCCTGGAAACATCAAGGGAAATTGGGAGACAAAGAAATGACAGTGCTTTCCATCCTGAAAAGAATAGGCCAGAAAATAGTAGGGTTTTTTCTCCTCTAATAATGTGTATCAGTCAACAAGAAGGTTATTAACCACTCCATTTAAAGTCTTTTTCTCTGTCTATATTTAAAGGCTGCATGTGTTGATCAAAGGATGACATAATTAAATGTTCTTCAAATGCTCAAGCCACATTAGCTGAAAGCCTCATTTTGTTCTTATTGTTGTTTTTGCATTGTATTTCAAACAAATCGTGAGCTGATTAATTATTTAGCAAGTACTAACCTCCCAACCATCCCCTGCACACAAAGTGAATCTGATTCAAGCAAATGTCTTTTTGACAAATGGCTTCAGCCTACTTGATTTATTGGCATAATGTAAATGGGGTACTTTGACAATGTGGCATTGGTTACAGACTTTTCTTTGTGTCGGTGGTCATATATTCCTGGCTGCTTGCAAGGATGTGGGGAGAAAGGGTTTGGTCTGAAAAGAAAAAATGTGATCTGTATCAGTTTGGAAATATGTGTCTTGACAGCACCCATCCCCAAAAAAGCAATAAGACATAGAATTTTGGCTGTGCTTTTGGTAGCAAAAGTCATCTGCTGACTCTAAGGCAAGAAAATCAGGACTATCATTGCAGTTAAGTGAGACTATTAAATTACCAACCACAAAATAACTTTTCAAACCATAAATCTCTTCCAGAGAGGCTCATGTGAAGCAAGATTTTATACAGGCCATGACAACATGAGGGTAGGTTAAATTCCACAAGCAAAACCTTTCTTCCTTTTGTGCAAATGGAGACAGGCAGTCCCAGTGTAGAAAGTCACTTCCTAACAGCAAGAATATGTGCTTTTCACTCTTGTTCCTGGGTTTTGCAATGCTATCGCCTCGGCTGAGATGAAGACCCTTTGCCCATGGGACACAGCTTTCACTGCTGTGGGTGGGGTGTGGCACGCCGTCCAGCCAGCCAGCTGCAGAGCTGTTCTGACTCAAGCCTCAGGTAGTAGACTGTGGTTGTGTCCCCCTCACAAATCTCAGACCACAGCCGGGGCATATGGCATTACGTCTGCGGCAAATGCCAGAGCTTCCTTCCTGCCTTTCAGCCTTCTCCGACACCACCACCACCAGCTAAAACCATTATACTCAGAGACTGGGGGCTTCCCAATAAGAAAGAGCCACTGGCCTTGTGGAAGGCAAGGTCCCTGGCTGTGGCAGTACAACTCCCTGTCATGGCATCTAATGGACTAGAAATCCTCTACTTCTTGATGTACCTCACACAAGGTGGTCTTGGAATGGGAGTGTCAACTCTTAAGGTGTATTCATCTATGAGTTCACATCCACGCTGAATGAGGTAGGAAAAGTGTACAGCACAGTTGTGACTGGTGTATGAAAACTGTTGTATCAGCACCGATTTACTTGGCAAGCGGGACATGAACCATCTGGAGCAGCCTGCAGACCACATTGCTCCTTCCTTGCTGTGTCCTGTCAGGCTTCCCCAGCAACTGAGGGGTGAATTTAGGATTATGTTGCCTGAACAAAAACAACAGGGCAAACCTTTACAAACAGGGCAAAAAAGAACCTTTCCTTTCTGAAGAGGAGACAGACAAGCAATCTGGGGCTACCAATTACTTTAGGTGAATAGCTGAACCATCGCATGTTTAGGAACATGCTTTCTATACCTTCCAAATACCCTTTATGTGGACAGGTGTCTGTTTTGCGTACATAATGCAGAAAAAAAAAGGCCAATCCATGAGAAACTGAATAACCTGAATAATTTATCTCATTCCAGTGGCCCCTGGGCATGTGGCAGTGGGAACTTTTTAACTCTTTCTAAAATGAATCTGGTTTTAATTGAGTCCCAGACTCAGTTCAAGTCAAGGGAAATTCTGTTTCTTCTTAATCAGCTTTAATTATTCTGCTTTTTCTCTTCCTTCTGCCTCACTGCTATCTTTGCACAAGTCTCCACTGATTTCTAAAAAGAGAAACTTAAAAGAGTACGACTATCACTCAGCTCTCACACAGCCTGTGTCTCAGCCATTCCTTCTCTCCTGTCTGCCTGTTAGCACAAATTCAAGCACAGATTAAAGCAGAGTTCGCCTTTTGCACTCTCCTTGTCATCCCCTTTATCAGGTACCGCAAACCTCACTGCTGTGCTGCCCATAACTCCAACCAAGGAGCTGAGTACCTCCTCGCAGACCTTAGATTCTGGCAGTGTCTAAATCTTGCAGGTTGTTTCTGCATTCATTCCTCAAAACATTTGCCTTTCTCAGCCAGCACTATGAGTAAAGTAGCTTTAAACTTTAAGCTCCCTGCTTAAATCAGCATTTGCCCCCAGCAAATACAAGCCTTTCCTACACATTCTGAAGGCTTCCAGAGAGGAACTATTCCAGCCCTGGCATGGAAAACCAAGCACAGACTTTAGGAGGCTGGTTTGGTACCTAAGTTCAAGATGTTTTTAAGCAATTCCTTTCACTGCCTACTGGAGAATATCTGACTGTCTTTATGCAACGAGAAGTGAGCCATGCTCCAACTCCATACTACATGTACGTAACTGAAACGCTCCAGGCTCTGCTCTTCACCCACTACACAAGGAGGCAGGTCCAAGCAGCCTTGAGAAAGAGGCTGTTTGGATCACTCCTGACTGCAGGAGCCATAGGAGGAGCAACAGCTGAAAGCCTGAACGTGTACACGTGCTGAGCCCAGCTGAGATCTCCTCCCTTGGTTTACAGTCCTTTCCCTCTTGGGGGCAAGAAAATCTGATTGGATGTGTACTGTAGGAAAGCTGTTTATTTTGTCTTTATTGTAACCCAGTGCAGACCTCTTCCTCCAGCTGAACTAGCAGCCGCAATTAGAAAAATAAAATAAAAAGAATATATTTGATTTCCCAGAAAAGAAAACATTTTAAAGTTCTGTTACTTTGTCTTAAATATACAACCATGGGTCTCTGAACTTCTATTCTCTCTGTTCCCATCTGGAGCGTCAGATCATAGAATAAATGCACAAGAAAAATAAAAGTCCCTCTTAACCTCTCAGAACCCTAATTCTTTTAAAATACGAAAGGCTGGAAAGGGACTGGGCTCACTCCGTTGTCAAGGTACCAGTATTTTACAAGAACTATTGCCCATATTCATCCTAAGAGAACTGTGACTAAAAATACAGAATCTCATTTATGCCCATAGGTGAAAAGATTTCAAGGTTTAACAAGAAGCCCTTCAGTATCATGGAAACAAATTTGTTACCCTTTCTCAAAGGATTTTATTATTTTTATCAGCTACAGCTGCCTCAGGATCTCACCATGCGAGGTACTGTGCAAACATGGAGCAGGTTTCTGCTAGAAAAGATTACATTAAAGCAGACTCTAAAAGGCAAAGTGTCAAAGGAGGGAAATAAGAGGGAAACTGAGGCACAGGGAAGGGTGGTCCAAAAAGGAATCTTCAGCAAATAGGCTGCACCTTGACTCCAGAGCCCCTAAGAACCACCTGAGGACCAAAAACATGAGAGCATCCTTCCTCTGTCAGTCAGACAAGGCAAGGATGAGAAAACTTGTGCCAGATTTCCCTTGTCCATGAGACCTGTTTGGTCATTGTTCTGTTTGTCAATTTGGAGCTAAAGACATGAAAGACCAGACCGCTGGGAATAACAGTCCAACCCCTTGTGTGTAGGCTGGAGGGAGGCCAGGCAAATGCTCCTGGGGGACTGCATGGGGGTAACGGTGAAAGCTTTTTCCCAGGGTCAGAAAGATGTCAAACTGTATCTCAACAAGGCAGTTTACTGGACCAGAACTCTCTCCAGTTAGTGGAGATGTGCTCATTTTCTGCCTCTGGTCTTGGGATCACCTGGGGATGCCTTCTCCGCATCATGTTTCCTACATCATTTTTCCTACATTACTCATTTAGGTACTTTGATGACTGCTGGTGAAAATTGTTCCATAAGATACAGATAGCATTATTCTTGAAAACATGCTTTTAAAGTATTGAAAAACGGTTCACAAATGGAGGGTGATCTTGTGCAGATGGAAACACAAGGGATGAGGATTTCCTCAAGTTCACCCAGTGAAACACTGGTAAAATAGGAATAAAACACCAATTTCACTGCAACACATGAATTCAGCTGGTAAAGGCAGAAAAAGACACAGACTTGGCAGTGCATTTGAATCCCAGATTTTCATTCAGGCCTATCTTTATGAATAGGATGCGTTATTCTCTTCCTTAACAGTTTAAACTTAACCAATGGAGTAGCATTTTAGCATGCAAACATCTTCTGGAAAGCAATTGCTCCATAAACAACCCTCCATTCTATATCATTTACATCTGAGAAACACATCCCATTAGGTCAGGACAAAAAAACAACCATAGAGAACAAGCTCAAAATGTACTGCTAGTTCTGAGATATATGCTCTTGTTCTGCCTAATTATTCTTCTAGTTGCAAACATCGTTAGTTTTACAAATGTCGCTTTCCCTGGATTACAGAAATGAGAAGTAAGACTATTTTGAACAAAAACAAAAAAAACCCAGCAGCTACTATATATGAATGATGCTTTTTTCTTGAATTCCATCTGCATGTATTGGCAACGTTTCCATAAGTACTTTTTTTTTTTTTTAATTTCCCTGATTTTCCATTGGGAAAACAATACAACTGAATGGGCCTGAGTGCATTAATGGGATTGGAGGCAATTCTTCCTATATTCCTGTCAGAGATACTGAGAGAAAGATAAGCAAGTGCGGTTCTGTTCCACAGGTTGAGACAATAATAGCTTGATTGAATTTAAAATGCATTTCTTGTTTCTGTACAGGCTCAGCTCTAAAGATGTCATGTTAGGGGCATGGGAACATTTAACCATCTCTGAAAATCTCCAGCTGGTAGCTTTTAACCTTGTTCTTATTTTCTACTGGTCACTGTCTTTCCAGAATGGCAGAAAAGATGTTTTACCAAGAAGGAACATGCAATTTGGGCTACAAATGACAATTTTGGAAGCTTCCATTTTAGAAGCAAAAAGGTTAACCTACCAGAGAAAACATCCGTTCAACCCGGAGAGAGGACACTAAATGTTTTGAGAACTGCTTCTGTTTCAAATAGGTAGACTATGTACAGTGGTCTAAGCCTTTATAATCTTTTATTAAATCACTTATGCTGTTAAGCTCCTGATATAAAAGACTTGAGGGCTTCTGTCATTGGCTCTCCATTTATGGAAAATGAAGGTGCTGTTCCTTGTTCTTTAAAGAAAAGCATCATTAAACAGTTCTAACATCTTGCAGACCGTACTGTGATTCTTTCACTCCCTGAATTAATGGCAAAATGAACAAGGGTAATTATCAAAAAAAAAGCTAGGATCATGCAGCATAAGATGCACTTTATTTCTTTGACAAGCATAGTTTATTTTTAATTATTCCTTTTGCTTTACAGTACATTAATAAATGCTCTGGAGTATATTTAGTGAAAGTAATGAAATCTTAGTAATACAAGGCTTCACTACAAGCTTCTGATGCTTGCTGACAAAGAGGCAGGGACCTTGGGGGAGATTTTGTTCACAAAAGATACTTCCATGGAAATTAGCAGGCCATAAATTAATGAGGTTCTCCCAGAAGGGGGGATGCTGCTCAGCTAATATGAGCTCTCTGAATTTGGGAACCCTTTTTGAAGCTAGTATATAGACTTCTTTCAAATTCAGGGGAGAAAGAGACTGACTCATCCTCATGTCTTCCTGAAAGAGGAAGTCAGACTGCAGAGGCAGCAGAAAATACCTCCAACCTGATTATAGATAGACCCAGAGTGGTGTCACGAGCTAAAACACCAGCCTCTACTGCGCTAGCATTAGTGACAGTCAGTGCCCATCAAGGCCTGATTATAATGATAGCAGCAAAATCCCCACACCTTCCCTACAGGCATCCCAGCATAGAAAACATGCTGTTGGATGAGGAGAGGTTCCAGGGTTGCCCTGCCCCAGGACCTGGGATATCATTACTCCAAGGTGACCTCTAGGACAGAAACCTCCAGATTTCAGCAGGCTTTCACTGCCAGATCCCATGGCCCGCACCACACACCTTCAGTCACTGTTGGCTGGACAGGCCAAATGTTGTAAAACCACTACGACTCAAAACAACCACCTTCCGTCCCCTGCAGCCTTCCTGGCCTCTCCCCAGTGGAGGAGGAAGAAGGGGAGAGAGGACTGTCCAAAGCAGGGGGAACACACACTGAGGCGAGTGTTGGCAGTAATTTGGAGAGCACATCCATGCAATAGCACATCAATTTGTCTTCCTTCAACAGCAATCATGGGATGCCCCAGAGTGGGATGAAGGGAGGGAGAATGCAGTTATAGAAGGAAAATGAAAAGAAGATGGAGAACAAGTGTGAGAACAACTCTGCAGCTGAATCTAGTCACAAGGGAGATAAATTACAGCCTTCTGCTTAATGCGGACAGCAAGGCACTGAAGTCAAAATGGAAACTGAAGCTGGATAGAGACAGCAATAGGCATACTAACCTCCTTATCTTCGAGCTGACACAATTCGATTTCCACCAGTGTGATGGAGGAGTTTGACGCATCCCTGTGGGGGATGGATGCACCTGCAGCTTAACAGCCATTCCTTCAGCTGCACAACTCCCTCTGCATTGGCCTGCTTTCAGCTCCACTTACACGGGTTAGTTCTTGTGCTGAGATGAGTCAGACTTGTATTTCAGGGTGGAAGGGCCCATTTTAAATCCCTTCAGGTTATATCAGTGGGAATATATTTAATTATAACCTCATCCACTGAAGGCTGGTGTTTGTACCGCATGTTAAGGTTGTCATCCACAAGTAGATATCCTCGTAATTACCGTGTGCCAGCAGCAGCAGTAACAGTACAAGCTGGCAATTCTGGTATGATTTTCTGAGGAGTTCAAAGGAAAAATGCAGTTGATGGCATAAACTTCTGTTAAAACACCTTCTACTAGCCTCCCCATAAGAAATGCAGAGGCTTTCTGTTACTCTCCATTCCCCTGTGACAAGTCTGTGAAGGGGATAGTACAATCAAGTATCTAACTGAAGAGTATCCATCCTCCATCTCCCTCACCAACCAATTCAGCCTGATTTCCTGAACTGTATAAGCATGATCTGTCACTAACTGCAGTTAAAATCAGTCACGAAAAGAAGGCAATCACTCAAGACAAACTCAGGGCAAAGACTTTCTTACACTTCATATCTTCTAATGCAGCAAAGTATCTGTGTTTGAAAAAATGAAGAGTAAAGAAGCCCTCTTAACTGCAGGATGGTTCAGAGCAATCACATTAGAAAATCATTTTCCATGTCTGGCATCTGCCAGTTTTCTACCAGTCACAAAGTGGTAGATGCAGAATTAGTTCCATAATGTCTGCTGTTAAATTATTTCAGTCCAATATTGCTCATACCAGCAAGAAGTAGTCTCCTCTGCTCTCAGTTTATTTCGCTGAGGCATGGACCTGACTAATGTCTCTAGCAAGTGTTACGGCATTGAACAGACCGCAGTTTGGGGAGGGCTTTGAAGTGAGGAGATGGCAGGAGGAAGAGATACTTTGCCTTCAGCATTTGGAGAGAAAATGTGCGTGTGAAAGAGCAAATTATACATAGCACTTTGTTGTGCAAGAGTCCCTATCTAATTCCAACTTTTAACACGATTTACATGACCTGCAACACATTTATAGGAGACAGCATGCTTTTTCTTACTTCTGATTTTAAGGTAATTATGTTTAAAGCAGAAAGGTTTTTACTGTCCTTTATATAACTACTAGCAATAAATGTATAACAAAAGCTTCTTAAATAATGATGAGAAAAAAAGTCAAACAAGAAGCAGACTAAGTCACATCTTCTCCATAGAAGGATATAACACCCAAGGGCCAGATTTACACAGTCTGGGGGACCAAAAAGGCCAAATTCTGCTCCTCTCCATAAATCCTGTTTGTGTCACTGTAGCAGCCCTAAGGGGACTGCTAAATGCTGTTGAATAGCAGGTATGGATTTCCCTCCCATGGAAGACAACCAGCA
>NW_008824986.1:18447212-18465710 GCF_000699105.1 Pygoscelis adeliae | reverse complement strand
CACCCCTCTCCGAGGTGCAACTGTGGAGGAGGAAGTGGCACTGCAACAGATGTGAGGCTGTGAAACACTGTGCATTAATTAAACTAGCCCTGAGGGACTATTATGTCTGACAACCACTCATGTCATTGATGTCTCTCTCCTTTCCAAACAGCATCCTTCCCAGCACAGCCCTTTCTGTCACCTACCCAGCATAAACAAGCTCCTCCAGCTTTTGTTTTCCTGTCCTCAGACCACAAACCATCTCCAAGATCTCAGATCATACTGTGCAGATACATGTTTAGGTGGGAGGAGGATTAAATACAAAGCATTGTTTTCCACATTAAAGTACATCTAGGCATACCCAGAAACAGACCCAGAGGTACCTGAAGCACTGTGCCGGCGAAATACAGTGATGTTTGGTAACTTCCAAACAAAGGATCAGCTGAGCACAGGTTACACACGCAGGTTCCTGACACTGAAATTTAGCAAAAGCAAAATCACTTTGTTTAAACTGGGGCTTGAATCCTGTGTTACATACCTATAGCCCTGGAGGTATTTGGAAACAGAAGATGATGCTGTGATGAGCATTTGCAAGTCTCAGGTGTAGATAACCGCACTGCAATCCTATCTAACAGAGTCACTACTCCAAGTGTTCTACCACTTTATTCATCAGAGCTTGGCTTTTGGAGAGCTTCTGCGAGAGACCTCTCCATGGTGACATGCAATTAGCTCTAAAGTCCTGTCCCCGTTCTCTGTCTTGCTGGAGAAAAGATGAGCCCAGGGTGATACTGGTTGAATGATATTCAGTGACTCTTGCATTCAGTGAAATTTAGCAGCAGGGTGAGAAATTTGGTTGATTCCCACTGGACTAGTAATGTGTCCAGTATAAACATGGCTTTAAGCCCTGCTGTGACTTTCTGAATAATGATACATCAGATACTGTTTTTGTTTTAAAACAGTATTTAATCCATCCTCTATTTGGTTTTAAAAGCAAGAAAGAAACTGACTAAAATGCGGAGGCTTTCAAATCCATGATTTAATTCAATAAAGAAATGAAAGAGTAAAGATAGTGTGTAGGCCATACAGTTAAGCTTAAAAGCTTCGCATGAAAGCAATAGCACAGTATCACATTGTTGTATTACACAGTACTAGTTGGGTACAGTCCTCCAGTCAAGAAAACTGAAGAACCTTCTTTGTCATAGATTGGTCTATTGCTGATACCTATATGATAAAAGAAACTGCATGCATTGTGTATACGCATGATTTGAAGGAAGCAATTAGTTCCCTCCTGGATCTGCTAGGAAGAGGTTGTACCCCCATCTGCATCAACCATAGTCTTACATTTATATCTTGCAGCTGTTGTTCTTAGTCCTTATCCCAGACAGAAAAGAAAACCAGGTCTGAATAAATCCCCTCCAGTTCATAATTTAGAAATATATTATGTGTTCATCACACACTCAGTAAGAGGATTCCAGTGTAGCCTGATTGCTCTTGCCATCATTTGAGCAACAGGTCAAGGATTAAGTATTCCAGATCTCAGACTTTCTGCTTTCTAATTCTGCCACTGATTTATTTTACATCATAATCTCATTTCTCTGCCATAACCAGAAGTTGTCCCTGACTAAATCCATCCTTCTAAAGCCTTTTGCCATTTCCTTGTCCCAGACTGTAACGCAGACGTGAGCATATGTATGTGTCTACAATAAGACAAGTGTGTCATTCAAAGATGACTTTTCATGGTAGACCTCTGGCTTTGCTAGCATCCTTGGTTCAGCTCACTGCACAAAAAATGGCCTGTGCTCTCTCTAGAGAAGACCTGGATTTACAGTATTTTAACTCCAGCCACTGGATAACACTGAGCATGAAATTCGTATCAACCAAGATGTAGCAATAACAAACAGGGTGTCTTATACAACTGTGATTTTTCTGCCTGGCTTTCACAGAGCTGTCTGGTGGGGTTTGTTTTTTTTCTTTTTTTCCTATACAAATATATAGGTGCAGGTATCCAAGAGCAATTTGAATTCCTCAAGTTCCTGAGCACGGTCAGGTGCTTAAACATTTGAATGACCTCCAGTGGAGAAGTGATTAAATTCCCCAAAGGAAAATGTACCTTGTTATGCCAGGTAAAGAGACAATATGATTGGAAAGTTGACACCAAATTCTAGGCTCCTTGGTTGCCATGATACCTGACTGATAATGCTGTCATTTTCCCTGTTTAAATCTGAGGCTTGCTGCTCACCTTCATCAGCACTGGTATAATTTTCATTTTCTTCATTTCACTTAGGAAAAAACTTCAGCATTTATCACATCTTTCATTGCACATAGTTGTAGACCTTGAAAATCCTGCTGTACCCAGAGGATCTAAATGTGTTTCGAACAGCAACTCAATGCCATTCAGCCTGAAAGGCAGGCGGAAATTATAGGCACTAGGAATACATGGAACACTAGCATTTTGCATGTGTATGGCCGTCCTCATTCAAAGAATGATCATTGATTACCATAATCTTACTGCCCACCTTGCAACAACCAGGGGTGTAACACGGTCTCTGTTACCCGTGTAACAGGGTTTCCCTAAGAAAGGGAAACTAAACCACAGGAACTGATTTATGGCATATGAAAAGTCTGAATCAATGCTGTGACTGAAATCTAAATTGCTAGGGTTTAGTCCATAGTTATATTTTTAAAAAATCCATTTCAAACATTGAAATTAACATTTCAAAGAAAATTAAATAATATTGAGAAACTGAGGCCACTAGTATACAGTTTGTAATGTCTTAATATAAAAATTGACGATGTTAAAGTGAAATATTTCCATAAAGACCATTATCAAAAGACAACATGGGAGAGAAGAAGGGAGGAAATAAGTGGGTTTTTTTCAAATGTTTATAATTCCCTAGTGCATTGGCAAGATAGAGATGCAAGAAGAATGTTTCACGACAGAGCTGAAAGAGGGAAGATGCTTGTCACAGAGCAATAGGATGATTAGGGGAAGCCAAAATAACTGAGTCACTGGGCAATTTAGAGACTGGGAGACCATCCATTGGTCAGAAGCAAGAAACAGTATTTGTGGTCTTTCCTGCAGTGGGCATAGGTAGATAATGAGATTATCTCAGGCAGCAGCTGTCCGTGTGAGTCTCAGATGGCAGAGAAAAGATGGCAGCGGCCAGAGTTACATGTAGACTCAAACCACCTACACCACCTTCCTTTGGGACCCCCTGGACGTGTCTTCAGTAGTCCCCAAAACTGTGATCAACAAGTGCCAATGCTCATTTTGCTGCCATGGCTGCTGAGTAATAGGAAGGTTAAATGATTTGTGCAGAATGGGACAGAGTAATTTACCTCACCTCTGATGCCTTTTACGCATGCGATTGCAGCTTCAAGAGCTCCTGCTCCGACATTCTTGCCACTGGATCCCTCCTGCCCTACCCTTACTTCATGTGAGACTTCATCCTTCACTAAAGCCCAAAGTCAGGAGGACACCAAGACCCCTGGAGAGGGGATGTGTAAGCAAGCCAATCATACCAGTTAACTTCAAGCACAGAATCAATGAGGAGCTCTCAGGAGCTCCTGCCAGACATTCACCCCATCACGTGCTCTCTCCTTCCATGTAAACAGAGCTGGCAGCAACTGAGCTGCAACAAGTTGAAATGGTACATGAACTTCATGTCTATGCACCATCAGAGTGGTCATGCTGGACAATAAGGTCTCCAGCTGAGTCATAGGAAAGATTTGTCTCCTACACAGGTGAGAATGAAGGAATACGAGCTGGAGCCAAAAATACCCTGTATGACTCCACATTTCAGAGCTCTTCTGAATCTGATACACTAGCCTCCCTACTCATTTCCTTCTTTCTCTTTTTTCTTACCCAATTAACACCTCATTAACCATCTACCTACAGCACCTCTAGTCTCAGCCATATTTAGCCCCTCATTATATGACACACAGCTTGGAAATCATCACTGCAGGGGGATCTGCAGATGTTCTGCAGAAAAATCCAGCTCCTCCAGCCATGACCCTGAGCTCTCCTGGAGATGATCTCTTTGTTATGATTTTGTACATATGCAAACAGCCGCAGGCAACATAATCCATTTTCAGGTTGTATTTCCTTGACGACAGAAATGCAGCCACCTCTGCTGCAGTAGGAAGGAGCATATGACAGGGCATATTGGAACACCTTTCTATTTCTCAGTACTTATGTTTCCCAATTCATCATTTTTCTACCTCATCTACTTAGACTGGCACTAGCAGCACAGATTTACGGTCCTTCCCTTAATTTCTACTGGAGCATCTAAGTGCTGTCTTTTAGGAGCACAAAATTGAGCAGTTCTGCAGGTTGAAGACAGTGGTAATATGGACCATGTTCCACCATTGTACAGGAGCTCAGGGGAGGAAATAGGACAAGTTCTGGAGAATTTCTTGTCCTAAAGAGGGTCAAAAGCATTTGCCATTTTATTTTTTTAAAGGAACAAAATGCAGGGTATAGTCCTTGAAATAAACATCTGAAATCTGTGCCAGCTGTTTGCTCGGAAATCTTCCACAGTCATTGGTCATCCATTCCAGCAATCATACAGTTAGAAAGAGAAGACGAGAAAGCCTATAGCCCACAGATGAGCAACAGCTGTCAACATTTCTCAAGACCTTATGTCAGAATATGTTCATTTATCACCACACATGTGAATCACATGTATATCAATCTGAAAATGAAGCCTGCTTCGTGGTCAGAAGATCAGCAGAGAGACACCTCAGTTTCCCAGGAAGACCCCAGTCTATGTACGTAGTGTTGGCACTCACTATGAACTGCTTCTCACTGAGGGGTTTCCTGGAGAAACATCAGTCATAAAGCTATTGCTCTGTGACGTGTACACCTAAACAGACAGTAAAACAGTGTGATACAAAGATGGCTTTTTGCTCGCTTCCAGACTGAATTCAAAGACCTCACCTCCTGCATACGCAATAAGAAACCATCACACCTTCAGAGTCCAACTCTGCCCACCAAGTTACTGAACTCTGGACCTCCAGAGATTTGTTTCATGCAAGCTTGGCCATGTCCAGGGGAGAATACAAGATCTGTCCTTTTCTATTGCTGCTGTCTGTATGTAGCAGCTGTTTTCTGAGGCGATGTATCAAGGGGAAAAAAGAATACAAACTGAAAAAAAAGATAAAATAATAGATATATAGGGAACAGAGGAAGAAAAGGATAATTGTTAATAGATCATTATTTAATCAACAGAAAGCTGACTATATGTTACAGCCACAGAGTTGTTACATTACACAATCGGTTCTTGGGGTTCTTAGAATCACAATAAATCAAAATATGATACCATAGCCACCTGAAAAAAACATCATTAGGACAAATACTGGTGTAAATACATGTGAAATAGCTAATTTACACTAACTAATCTGCTTTACAATACTCAGTATCACAAGGGTAAGGAAAATCCTTGAGAATGCAAAATAGGGATTACTGATCGATTGCAAACGTTTCTGTCCTGCCCCCACACACAGGGCAGCTAACCTGAGAGTCAATTGCCACAACTCCAGCAGCTCATGAATAATGTATTATCGTATGAAATATTCAGGAGAATATGGGTTAATAATGCCAGTACAAACCAGGAGAGACAGCCCCGCATTCATCATTTGCTAGTGTTCAGCCTTGAGCCAGACCAGAGTGGAAGATACAAGATAAATGACAAAGGGCCAGACAGGTTTGTAGTTAAAAACATGATAACTTACCACAGTCTTCCACTGGTGCTGAGCTGGAAAGGAGGGAAGATGATTTATTAACATTATCTTGGTTTATTTTTGTTTAAAAGCTTGGCAATGGAGAGTGAAGTGATACTGAAAAAGACTGTGCAGTGCCCTGGTAGGAGACTTGATATATCCTTCTAAAATAGAGCTAGCAAACGTCTCTGTGCAGTCTTTCAAGTAAAATGGTGAGCAAGGAGGGAAATGATCTTTAACTGAACAGTCTTCTACTGACGCTCTCACCTCTATGGGGTATGTACAAGTGGAGGGAAGAGAAAAACTAGTGAAATGGGTTAGTGTGAGAGCACTCTAAAGTCAAAACTTCCTTCAGTGTACCAAGCTGGAGATGTTGTATCGTGGCATCCATGACTTTTGTGGTCCCTGTCAATTGTTGTGGTGAAATCTGTGCCCCCAGGCATCCAGCCATATTGACAGGCTATTGAAGGAAAACCAAAGGGAAGCGAAGTGAGCTTGGCATCAGGCAGACCCACCCACCGGCAGAAAGTTTTACAGTTCATTTTTGCTTCCCTGAGAGTGAACTCTTGGTTTTCTTTAAAATAGTCCATATAAGCTTTTAGACTCCAGACTTACCTTAGAACAACCTCAAAAAAATGACACAGGTCCTCGGGAGTCTCTTGTAAAAGGGAGTGAACAACAAACATTCATGAGTGAAAAAGATGAGAAATGACTAAGTAAAAGGCCTTAGTCTCGGTCACACGGGCAGACTATGAGGAGACAATCTGAGGTGGAAAAGCCTCCTTTGACTCAGTGCTTTCTTGGTAAGCCATCTCTCAGTGCCTGGTACTGGGGGCAAGCACAGGCTAGGAAGGCAAGCCAGAATCAGGAGACAAATTAGTGGGGAAGAGGATGTAATACATTCTTTAAGTCCCAAGATAACTTTATATGGAGTAACACAAAAACCCATTTTCTGAAGTTGAAGACTTTTGGGTATTTTATTGTTATTCTTTTTTAGAAAATAACAAAAATCTGAGTTAAACCCCCTCAACTTATCTTGTTCTGTTCAAATATAGCAAAAGGTTTATGTAAATTCGTTATTTTCTCTAGAAGTGTCACCTGGTTTTGCTTTTTATTAAATATTAATACATTCGTCTAGGGGAAAAAAAATTAAATTCCTTCCTTGGCAAATCCTCCGGAAGTAGAAAGTTAAACTGGAGGAATTAGAGCTAGTATTGTCTTCTGGGCAATCTCATCAGAGCAGATCCTTTTCCTGGGCTAACTTTCATAACGTAAAAGCTTTTCTGTACTTTCCACAGCCACAGTAGGAAACAGGCAAAGCAATAAAGTGAGTACAGGCACTAACCATGGAATCAGAGCTTACAGCTAATCCTCTCTCTGCACTGAGTTGGGGCGGGGGGGGAAGGATGGGAGGTCAAGATGCAGTTTTGTAGTCACTTGCTCTGTTGTTTTAATTTGAGTGATAACCTGGAACTTTCTGCTTTGGAAAATGTGGAAATATCAGGTTACTTCCACTCTTTTTTTGACTAAATAGAAAATGGCCATGGCTCTGTGGACTCCCTTCCTTCACCATCCCTTGATATCCCTTGGCATGACACTTACTTGCCGGACACTTGGAGGGGTAGATCCCTCCCCACATATTGGCCATGTGGACCTTCAGGTTTTGCCCAGCCACCCTCGACAGTGTTGGGGTTGGACACCTCCATCCATGCATGGGGACACTCAACAACACTCCCACATGCCAGGGCTCCCTCTTCCCTTCCCCAAGCCAAGCTCCACCTTGCTCCTCGTGGGCACTCCAACATTTCACCAGGCTGCGTTTCTCAACACCATGCTCACCTCCTCATATCATCCTCTGTGCCACTCTGCTCCTCCCTGGCCTTTGGCCAGCACTAGGACAGAGAAGGCATTGGCCAAAGAAGTTCAGTGGTTTTATCGAGCTGTCCTGTCACAATCCAGAGCCAGGGCATTTGTGGAAAGTCTTTGTTCTGTGTCACTTGCAGTTGGTAACTATATTGAGAAGAAAATCAGGATTTCCTCAAACTGGAATTCAAATTTTATTTATTTTCAAGTTCAAAACCATGCATTTTCAGAGTCTGCATCCAAGATTTACTAATATCAATTTGAAAAAAAAAAAAAAATTTCACAGCAAGTTGTAGATGAAGGCGATTTTCATTCCTTCAATGACTCTTCAAGAACAAACAAGCCATTTCCCAGCATTTTGAGCCTCCAGCCCAGATTCCCAAGACCACAAACATACAGCTATTTGATTCTCTGTAAGGACTTCCCCGTGTAACCCACAGCAACTCATCTGCCCCCATCCTATTCAGCTTCATGCCTCCACCCTCCCAGTGTCCCTTCAACTTAACCACTTTGCAGACTTCTCCCATTTCAGCTCTTGTTCTTTGCATGACTGGTTCTCTTTCCATTTTTGGCTAAGCTGTCTCACTTTCTTTCCCCCCACATACATGCACTTCTTTCCACAGCCAACTGGCCATTTTCTGATGGCATGGATGATCTCCCTGCTTTGTCTGTCACATATCACTACAACACTGTCTGTACTGCCAAAATAATCTCCACATCTCATGCCTGACCTTTCTCTTTGTTCTGATGAGAGGGGCAGAAAAAAATTAAAGGGCAATAAAAGACACATCTTCTTGTGCCTTTCTTGCGCACTGGATGCCTTCTTTTCTATTCTCAAATCCTTTCTTCATTAGAAATTCTGTGTTGTTGTGATCTACAATAAAAGATCCATTTTCAGCACCTGTGATGTGACTCTATTTCAGTCTCTCTTCCTTTTCAGCTCACACATTTTGTCCCTTTTCTTCTTGCCATTTTTGCAACAAAAGGAACTCTTTGTGTTATATCAAAGCAAGATCTTCCTAGGGAACCATTCAATTGACTTCCTTAAAGCCTCACGTTGTGCGTGCTGCATGTAGATGCTCTTCGAAACGTACTGACACTAATATTTTAAAAGAGTTCCCTGTCCCCTTCTCTCCCACTGGTTCTGGTCAGGGAATCTGGACAGTGTAAGGTCTTGGATAGTTTCCCTCTTCTCTTTGTAAACAGTTAATAGGGAATAGGGCTCAGGTGTGCAAACCTGCAGTAGGCACTGAACAGAAACAAGACAAAAGCCTGGATCAAAATATCAGCAATATTTGGAGAAGACTGGATCAAAACCCAACCACAGTGAAAATTTTCTCTTGCTTTGATTGTCAGGAAACACATGTATTGGCCCTGTTCACCAGTCAGTCACTAAAGTATCAGCCTTTGTTCCATTTTGCTTCCCCAAGGCAAGTACATTTGGTTCTCTGATACTGGAGTAGAAACCAGACAGTTCACAAGGACTAGAAGAAACAGGACTTTGAGCTAAACTCAAATTGCCATTTTTATAAGTCTTGCTGTAACAGTAATGATTCCCTTCCACTGGCACATATTCAGCAGTATGAATATGCCCTGTCTGTTGAAGTTCTCATTTTTATAAGTCAATTCTTTCGGATGGGTGGATGAATGCACTCTCCTGAGCCCTGGCTGACAAGCCAACAGTCATGGCCTTTGCCCATACAGGAGACCCTGAAGCAGACAAGGTAAGTCCCCCTTCTCCTTCTGAGGTTACCACTGTACGGGGTCACTTTTGGCTGTAGTCAGCAAGTAGCAAAATAAGACTCCCTCTTTGCAGAAAGAGAAGATGTCGTATCCAAGAATGTGAGAGTGTGTGTGTTTTAATATCAAAAGAAATTAAACTAATGATGCGAAATGAATATGAAAATTTGCAACAGAACAATTTGATTGTTCTGGGAAAACACATCTCCCATTTTTAATCATGGTAATTAATTTCAAAGATTAAGAGGATTCATAGATGAAAATAAAGCATCAAGATTAGAAGAAGGATATGCATTTTACTGGGCATTTGGGTGTTCATCAGATTTTTTCATATTAATTTTAAAAGCATAGATGATGAAGATATAAAAATAATACTTAATATTTATGTACTGTAATGCTTTTCATCTTCAAAGCATTTTGCAAACATTACCTCAGTTGCAGAAGACTTGAGAAGAAATGGATTTCACTTTATAAAAGTAAATTATTCAGTTGCCTCCATATTAAACTGCAGACAAAAGACATCTCTGCCATTCATGTCAAGTTACTGGTAAGTATTAAACTGGAAACAGAGGTACATCAAGGAAAGTTACTATTAAAAAAGAAAAATCTGGCTATTTGAAACATTAAAATGAAGTCTTAAGGAAAGGGATTTAAGTATTCACACATCTTCATGGGTCAGACAAGGTGAAGTTCATTCCTGTGCACAAAGGTTTGAGTGGGATGTAATTGGTGCATAGATCCTATCTGGCCTTCTGATTAATTTCACCCACAGTCTCCAAATAAATTGATGCACACTAGCTACTGCACAGTTCATTGCAAAACCAACCCATCTTTCTCCTTGGCTCATCTCAGCCCAACCATGAAAGTGCACAACCTAAACCGTTCTTCCCCATTGTCCCTGTTAAAATGGGCATGCAGACCACCTCATGAACAACTGAGTTTCTGCCCAGTGTGTCCTAACTGCCACAATTTGGTAACATCCATTCAAGAAGATCTTCCCCAAATATTTTTATTCCTGGCTATGACTTGTTGTAAAGATTAGTGTCAAACTGCCTTTTCACCGTTCACAAAGCAAACTGCAGGTGTGTCCCTGCCATACCTCAGCAACACTGGGCTTGCCTTCCCATTTTGTTGTCATGATGTAACACCACTGATTTCCTATATTTTGTGAATAGAGCAATGGAGCAAAGACGTCGCCCTGAAAGTGCCCCTTTCACTTTTTATGAGTCCCTTCATACCTAAACTCCCTGATAACCCAGAAGAGGAGGTGCTGACTATGGTATCACTCTACTTATCATCTTTGACCTCAAAGTACCCCTTTTTCTAACCCAGCCTTAAACTCATCCCTGAGCTCCCTGCTGGAGCAGCTCCTGTTGGTCTCTCTGGAAGCCCTTGCTCGGGTTGAGAATAGCACTCCAGTACACTGACATAATCTATCTGCAGCCTCCAAACACAAATTGCATATCAAACATCCTGTGATAGCTACAAATCGCTTGGGGTACTCTGCCTGGGCATTGCCCGAGCCCTGACCTCTGTCAACCACTGTGGTCCATCAAAGCAGCACAGCTCACAGCGCTACACGCCGTGCAGCCTCGGGCTCTTGCAGTACCACCTGGTTCACAACCACAAATCCTGGAGAACAGCTGTGAAAACAGCATCTTGCAACCTGTACAAGCATGTAGCTTAAATAACCAAAATAAAAAAATGCACCCAAACCCTTTAATTGCTTCAGTCTCTAAAGCACAAGGAAGAAAAAAGGAGAAAGAAACAGCACTCTGAACTACTTACTTACAGATATGGATACTTTTAGCTTACTGCATACACTAGTCTGTGCTTTCTAAAATCACTCCTTATTAAGAACTCAAGCAAATTACCACTGAAGAGCTCTTATCTACATTGTATTATAAGAAGTCAGCAAAAGACTGATTCAGCCCTGATGGAGAAGTGCCTTGCAGCTCTGCCTGAGTGTGCGAGCGGAAGGCAGGTTCAAACAGGCTGGAATAATTATAATTAGTTGTTTGCAGTTCTGCTTGGCTGGGAGGTGTTTGTTGTCATGCTTTTTTAATTGCTAAGTCCTTCTGTAGCACAATTTACTTTCATTTGATCATTACAGTCACCGACGACATTTAGCAAGAAAGAGTTTTGTGAGATATGGTGACTACTGGAACAGTTACTATCTAGTGAGCAGAATAATATGCTGTGGAAAAAGGAAAATTTAAAAGGGGTTGCATCTATGAGACGCGAGTATAAAACCTCATTGCAACAGTTAAAGACAAACCCCTCAAGTACCTGAAAATTAGCTGGTGACACAATGCAGTAATTCTAATTTGATCACATTTGCCATATGCAGAGAAAATACACAACACAAACCAGGACTCCATCTACCTGCTGCTTTAAAAGGTAGTATAATAAATTGCTCTGCACCGAAAAAGGTTATGTGCCAAAGAAGCCAGAAGGGAGCATCTGAATTGGGGGGCAGTGGAAAATGGAGATTTGGAACCACTTAAGAACATTTCACAATAAAACCTAAAAGCCACATTCCTACTATCAGGAAGTTTACTGACTAAATATACAACTTGCCTTAACTGAAAGTGAGAGCAGCTAAAAGGTATGTGAGAATGCATGCACATAAACCACATATACGTATCCACTCAAAGGTAGTGTGCATACATGGATATGTATTATAGATATATTGCATATACATATGCAGTTACTAGACCAGAAAAAAGGTGATAATAATAAACACATAGTTCAGACTTATTTAAGAAAACTGCTAAGAGAAGGAAAATAACAAACTGCAACAGCTTTTTATGATGTTTCCTGCTCTCTTCTGTGATGCAAAGGAGTTTTGAGGGGTTTGGTCTAATGTTTCCAAAAGGTCTTAAGCTTGTCATAGAATGCTGACAAGCATTTTCTGGACTGTGGCAGGCTGAAGACACAGGGTGTTTGCTCTTGTGGGTGCTTCTGACTTCAGTCTTTGCTCCATGGTTTCCTGAGATTGAGGGGAACTGGGATGAATGATCAGATTGTCCTCTCTAGTCCTGTCTAGCCCAGCAAAAGGAATCCTAAACACAGTGTTAATTCATTATTGCAGGACAATATTGTCACAAATGATCCTGGAAGAGCAGAATTGTTTGATACGTATTTTTTCCAATGTTTGGGGCAATGAGTCAGGGACATCTTTCTAATTTAATATTAATGTTCCAGGACATTAAACAACAGCTATTTAAAGTTCAGCCTTTTCAAATCAATAAGAACAGATCACTGGCACTCAAGAGTTTTAACTCTGAATAAGAAATGAACCCTAGAATGTGACGGCAAGCACAGAGCATCGAGACGCAGGAGCAGAGCCAGGAGTGATGATTCAGCCTTGGCCACAGCACAGCGCCCAAATTCCAACGCCCTGGAGAGGGGTCACGAGTACCACCCGGGCCAGGGCAAATCCCCCATTTGGTGAAAGGTGCAGGGAAGCATTGTTTCCTTCTTCAGAGAGAAAGCTCAGGTCTGACTTGATTTTTGTTGACAAGGGCAGGATTCCTCTCTGCATGTTATCTGTCCAATATTTACATATCTCAGCCCAGCTGATCCCGGATGGTCTCCGAGCAGCAGAGAAGGAGAGGCCAGTTCATGCGACCTGTGATAGCGGTGGAAGGTGGGCATCCCCAAGGGTGAGACCCCCACTGCTCCCAGCCAGCCCCAGGGAGGACCCAAAATGCCTGCTAGGGGACAAGGATCTCACAACACCTGTGTTGCCTTTTTCCTGCATAGATCCTTCAGCATTTAACATGGGTGAGCTCTGCAGACCCTCTTCCTCTGCTCAGCTACCTGCCTCCCCGGAAAACGTGAAAACTTGAGATCCTCATCCGCCCTGAAACCTCGCTGAGTCAAACCTAAGCAAACAGGACAGATCTTTTTTTGGAAACGAGACAAAAGTGGGGTAGGAACTACAGAAAACTGAACCAGAAGATAATCTTATTTAGAGAGGGATCTTATTTTGTTGATGAAATTTTTATTCTGGGACAACAGAAGGGGATATCCTAAATCTTCCACTTCCATAATGATCTTTGCTATACAGCCTGCAATGAGTCAGGATGGCATCTGACATCTTACTGAATGGGCTGCAAACCAAGCCTTGCTTTCCTTATACAGGTTCCTGAATAAGGAAAAGAAGGAAAGAAATTATCTTTTTATTAGACTCACTGATTAAGCTGAAAAACACCAGACGTGCCTTGGTGGGTGAGGGGGTTGAAAGCTTCTCTGCTTCTCCAATCATATCAGCTAGCTTACCAAAAGTTAAGGCCAGCCCTTGCTATCCTTGTCATGATTACAGTAGCTCCAAAAGTCTGTTATGAATGCTGATATCAATATCCAGTGTAAACCTGACAGATAGATTAAAAGGGAGGGAAGTCACAAGATTAAGGTGGGCTTAAAGCAAAGAATGTACCCACATCTGTTTCAAAATGTGAAAGATGAGTTCACTGTATCCTAACTTGAAAAAAAAATCTTGGCAGCACAGTGACTACTTTATTTCACTTCTTGTACAAACACAAAATAAATAGATACGTGAAACCGCATTAAAAACTGAATAACTGGAGAGCAAAGGTATAAGAACCCTCAATATTAACCACAAAGCCTGTTGAAGATTTTACCTTAGAAAACTCAGTCCCATCTTAGTCTAAATTGTCTGGAGAAAAATAATTTTGAAATAATTTTATATAAAGAAAAGGAAAATGTTTGATTGGACCAAGTCAACCTAAAACTCTGCATCTGTCTGAGTGATCAGAGTAACCCCCATTACTTTTTCCTCATTCATTACAGGTTATGTGCCCTCATAGGACTACAAGCCCCATGAAGCACTGAGATCCAGCTCTGCATAACTGGAGTATGGACTTACACCCCAAAATGTTATGGTGCCAACACAGGCACAGAGATTACCAATAACCAAATCCCAAAGTGTCAATACACTCAAACAAATTCCGTTAGTCAGAGACAGTCAAAACATCTTAGAATAAAACATGTTGAAACAATGCAACTTGACATTTATA
This sequence comes from Pygoscelis adeliae, assembly GCF_000699105.1. Classification (NCBI taxonomy): domain Eukaryota; kingdom Metazoa; phylum Chordata; class Aves; order Sphenisciformes; family Spheniscidae; genus Pygoscelis; species Pygoscelis adeliae. The sequence continues at coordinate 18,451,362 of NW_008824986.1, read as the reverse complement.
GATCAATATGTGTTTGAAGCTTTTGTTTTCCAAAAGTTTTGATCTTTCAATTTTTCATCCCAATTTGTAATGAATACTACTGTCTAAATATCAGAATTCCTCAAGGGAAACTCCATTTTTCAGTCTTCTCTAACAATAAGACCAAACTTTTCTTCCCAAACCACAAAAAGCTGTAGTTATGTCGATGGGATCAGAATTTACTTCCTATTGCTCAGCTAGAAATCTGATCATATACCCAGAAGAGTTCACAGGTTTACAACCAATCACAGATTTGTCCTTTCCAACAAAGCTTGAGCCCAGTCCAGGTTAAAACTGGGTCTCAGATGCAGGAGGAGGAGAAGTGAGCTGCTGCAGGAAGAGGTGTTGTCCGCAGACACGGCCCAGGTGCCAAGACCCAGCATCATCTGGGTGTTGCACTACAGCCAAATCCGTCATGCTCTCTCTGCCTCCATCTGGACTAAGGGCTGGTTTCCTCAGCAAACTCCAACTGTTAGAGAAAAGCCTTATGCTTTGAAACTTGATTAGTTCTGCTTTACTGAACATCCAAAGCTTATGATATTTAACATGCTGAAATTTTATTGCCTTTAACCATCACATTATAAGCACGTGAAGTTTCAACAAAATTAAGGGAAAACTGTTTATTCTAAGAAATGCTTGGGTTGGCAATCCAATAAACTCTCTAATAAGTTGCAAATTTAAGTCATCACTGGACCACAACCAACAGCATAATTAGCCTGGTGTACACCTCAGCTCTTAATCATTGCACAAAGACCCTGTGACGCACAGCTGAGTCTAAGCATTCGAAGGACAGGACTGCAAGGTAAGTCCTCAAAAAATGACAGTTTTGAGCCTTCAGTGATGCAGTCCTAAATTGCTATCAGTTTCCATTTCTGCCCTGCATTATTATTATTGTTGTTCATTGAGTTTCATCTGTTGTAACAAATGATGAAGCATTGAACAAATGAGATGAGCCCATTACTGCCCCGTGCAGACACATAGCCAGGAACAGCTCCTGTTCCCAAAGAGCAAGAGCAAACTAAATAAAAGGATGAGAGGGGAGAGAAAAGCAATGAGAGAAGATACAACTTACCCATTCTGATGTGGTGGATCACTGGCCTTCACCTTGGCAATGGTGTTTTCTTGTCTGTGCAGACAGGTTATTCCCTCACAAAGAGAGAGCAGATTCACTCATTCATTCACTCGATGATCTTGGAGGTCTCTTCCAACCTTAATGATTCTATGATTCTATGATTTTACTACACCCTTCACAGTTAGGGAACAGAGTGCTTGAAGTGCCGTGACTTTTGTGGCACACATATTCACCATCATCACTTGTTAAGGGCAAGATGCTGTAGAAGGCACATTGTAACTTTTCTCCATCTCACGTTAACAGGTTGAAAAATTTAGGGAGTGGTACAGTATCCTTTTGTTTTCTTCTGAACCATCTCTTAAAGCAAGAACCTCAGCTTCTTGCCTTGTTGGCAAAAAAAAGTCCTAGTCCATATGGTGTCAGAAAATGATGTAGTAGTTGCACTGCATATACCATGCGATGTATGGTAAGAGATGAGAACAAAACCCGCCACTAACTCCAAATCTTCCCATATACAAAATGAATTCAAGTGTTGTCTGGAAACAATTATTTGCTGTAGTCTGCAAAGGTATCTGGACGAATTGCCTTTTGTGCTTAACACCTTCCAGGCCTGTGCTCAGACATTCTTCATACCATGTGTACAGCGAACATAAAAGACCTCCGCTGTCTTCCACCAGCTTTACACTACATAAAATCTGTTGACTTTAATGGAGATGCACCTTTTTTTATATCTGTGTAAGTTAAAAGAGAACCAGATCTCTCTCAGTGAAAATGTCAGGTTGCTAGTGGTGTTCATTTTTAGTGTAGAAATAATAAGGAGGAATATCTGGCACAGAATTTCCCTGGTATAAGGAATAATACATAAAGATTAAATTCATCTCAGCCATGAGATGAAACTTACCTTCAGTAAGTTTGCAGACGACACCAAGTTGGGCGGGAGCGTTGATCTGCTCGAGGGTAGGAAGGCTCTGCAGAGGGACCTGGACAGGCTGGATCGATGGGCCAAGGCCAACTGTATGAGATTCAACAAGGCCAAGTGCCGGGTCCTGCACTTCGGCCACAACAACCCCATGCAGCGCTACAGGCTTGGGGAAGAGTGGCTGCAAAGCTGCCTGGCGGAAAAGGACCTGGGGGTGCTGGTCGACAGCCGGCTGAACATGAGCCGGCAGTGTGCCCAGGCGGCCAAGAAGGCCAATGGCATCCTGGCCTGTATCAGAAATAGTGTGGCCAGCAGGAGTAGGGAAGTGATCGTGCCCCTGTACTCGGCACTGGTGAGGCCACACCTCCAATACTGTGTTCAGTTTTGGGCCCCTCACTACAAGAAGGACGTTGAGATGTTGGAGCGTGTCCAGAGAAGGGCAACGAGGCTGGTGAGGGTTCTGGAGAACAAGTCTTATGAGGAGCAGCTGACGGAACTGGGGTTGTTTAGCCTGGAGAAAAAGAGGCTGAGGGGAGACCTCATCGCTCTCTACAACTACCTGAAAGGAGGCTGTAGCGAGGTGGGTGTCGGTCTCTTCTCCCAAGTAACTGGCGAAAGGACGAGAGGAAATGGCCTCAAGTTGCGCCAGGGGAGGTTTAGATTGGACATGAGGAAAAATGTCTTTACTGAAAGAGTGGTTAAACATTGGAACAGGCTGCCCAGGGAAGTGGTTGAGTCCCCTTCCCTGGAAGTATTTAAAAGACATGTAGATGAGGCTCTTAGGAACATGGTTTAGTGGGCCTGGTGGTGTTGGGTTGACAGTTGGACTCGATGATCTTAGAGGTCTTTTTCAGCCTTAATGATTCTATGATTCTATGATTTCTACCCATCCAAAAGACGTGTCCCAGTGCCTTACATAGTAGATACAGAGAGGGATGTCCATGAAGGATCCAATCTCCTTTAGGTATCTGTCTTGGGATGAGATAAATCTTCACTGGAAATGTTTCTCCCTCCCTCCATTGACTGTAAAGGAAATCTATATTAGCAGCTGAGGCTAGAAAACTAAACTGACATGAATCCCATCACTGATCTCTTCATTTCTTAAGGACCTGCAAGGCTGCAAATATTCAGCTTCACTATGAGACAGTGTTTCAGCCATTCAACATCCATGGTGAGCCTGACTCAGGGAGCCTGCACTGACACAGCAGCTAAGGAGATGAGGGAGACCCCCTGTCTTTCAGAAACACCCTCTAAAGACCCAGCACCCACAGCTTTGCGAGCAAATTTTTTTCATTATAATCATACTGAAAAATCAAATCAGAATAGTCCTTTGGTTGATCCCAGACATTGTTTTTCTTCATAAGCTGTCTGGTGAAGTACAATATTTTGTTTACCCAGAAAATGAATAATTTTTTTCATGTTATTTGCTTTACTTTTATTTGTTTTTAAGTTAAGCACAGCCAGGGTTGTTCCCATCAAATTGAAAATTTGATGCCTTCTGTGCATCATAAAACAAATATTTTTGTTCTTTTTTCCAAAAACAATCTTCAGCCAAATAGGTATAATTTGGTTAACATGAAGCTTCAGTTTTCAACAAGGAAATTATTCATCCAAAGAGTCTTGAAACATTAGGACCGTTAACTAATTACAGCTTGTGATATCCCCAGTGCAGTGGTAAGAGGACATTTTCCGTGTTATTAAATTCTGGCCAGGCTGGAATCAATGTATTTGCAAAGACCGATGAAGCATCAGATCTTTTGAATATGACCCTGTGCAACATATTCCAAGGAGCAATTTACTGAAAAGAGCAGGTGCTTTCTTTCTACCTTTATTAAGACCATTGTGTGTTGGCTGCTGCATGTTTTTAATCATGTTGCATGCTGTGACATTTGGTGACATGGGGGCTCTGAGGTCATGGAGGTTGAGTTGCTTCATGTCACTGAAAGCAGCTACCCACTTATCCACCAAACATCCTATGATGTTCTTAAAGGCATCTGGCATGGTCTTTGCTGTGTTTGACATGCAGCATCCAACTTCATCTAGCTTAAAGTGTCATTATGCAAAATGCCTTCCAATATGCTCTGTAGAGATAAATACAATTGCAGGTTAAAACAGAAATCTATCAGGTGGGGGACAAAGCG
>NW_008824986.1:18439379-18447180 GCF_000699105.1 Pygoscelis adeliae | reverse complement strand
CTTTCAGCTTGGAAATGAATGTGAGTGATATTCTTCATGTCAGAAGCAGCCCATGAGAAGGGATCTTTCACCATAAAGGGGAAAGTGCTTATCAGAAGAAAAGGGGTTATGTAGTGCCACCATACCTCACATCAATTTACAGCAGTGTGAAGCCTCACAGGGAGCCTTTTTGCTGGTGAGGGTTAGGGCGACACACAAGCCACTTTTCCAGGCAGATATCCATAAATCACAAACAGGTATCTACCCTGTGGTCCCTTAGGCATCAGTATTGTCTCCTTCACCCTGAGCAGGTTCTCACATGTTTCTAAATTCTGATCAAGTCCTAATGGTCTTTGAGTTTGATCTCCCAAACCTCTGTCTGCTCATCTGTCTTCTAAATCTGCCAGTTCTTACCACTCACTAGAGAGTTTTCCTCTAGAATAAGGAAATCAAGACCTTAAATCAAATTTGTCTGAGCTGAGTTTTTGCACGTTCTCTCTGTTATATGCTTGAATAATTCTGAGCAAAACATTTATTGCTGAGGTCTGCACCATATAACTTGACCGTTGAAGTAGTGATGCAGAAGACAGAGAAAAAGATATACTGGGTTAATGAACCATGCCCACGTCTATGCTGTCTGCAAAAGGCCTTCCAAGTGGAAATTATTGAGGTTTCCTCTGTGTCATTCTATTTATCAGAAGATCTTAATCCTTCCAAAGGTTTCACCACTGGGGTTTGATGTTATTAAGATGTCACAGGAAAAGTTTTGGAGTGCAAGATTTCAAGAGGTTCTGAACGTTATAAGATGATGCTTTGTTTTCCCTCAAAAATCACTTCCATGCCCAAGAACAGCTCTCCTGACTTCTGTGCTGAATGAGGACTCAGCATTTAAAAAAAATCATATAGCCTAAGAAATATCATATGCAGAGACAGTTCTATCCAACCTGTCACAATCTTCACATTTTAAATTTATCCTAAAACTTTTTTTCCAATTGAGTAATTCATAATTTAACAGCTTGTAAGATTGATACGCAAAACCAAATTGTTTTGTATATCACAGTAGTCAATTATTTGTACTCCTAATAATTATTGTTTTCTGTTTGTTTTGCTCCATGTACATGATCAAAGGCTACCAGACAGATAGTTCAGGTGCTAGAAGAGGTGTATGTTCATAGGTATTTTTAGCTCTAGCAGAAACATACGACATTGTGTTGAATATTTTCCATTTATTTGATGAGAAATCAGAAGGCGCTGCCAGCTAGCTGCTTCCCATTATAACCTGTGTCACAAACTCTTGAAGTTCCCAGCCTGAGAATTAGGTCCTGCTACTCTAAGAATCCTACTAAGAAGTACAATAGTTTGCCCTGCCCCGATGAACTTCTTTCAAGAACTGAAAATAAAAATATACGTTTTGTCAGAAAGAAGTACACTGCAGTAATAAAACTGGAGAAGGACAGAAATACTTCTGTGAAGTGTTTTACTGAATATGAGGTGGCCTTGGTTTGGATGGGAGGCTAAAGAGGAGGAAGGCACGTGTCATTAGTACACCAAAATAATTGCTGTATGGGAGGCAGGAAGCAACCCTGGCTGTACCTGTATCTCATTTCACTGCCCGATCTGGACAAGCAGGAAAAAAACTCATAAAGCTTTTTCAATTTATTTGGTGTTTCAGATGATCATTTGGGCACAAACTAGTCTTCATGCAAGACTACCCACTCCCTGGCTGCTCCAGTACTCCTGCCAGCGAGGATGCCAACAGAGTTGGAGGTTTTGCAATATGGCCGTGCTAGGGCCTGGACGGTAATCTCAGACTCACTTCTCTGCCAGCAGCTTATGGGTTTTTCAGTCATCACCATCCACATAGGCCGGCCAGACAATGTTGAACCAGATGCTCAATGCTCTTTATTGCATTGCCACTCTCTAAGCCATCTACACTTGACTGTTTGCCAATTTTTCTTTTAATAAAAAACCTCTTTCTTCCTGTTTGTGCAGAAATCCATCACGGAAAAGAATATTATTTACAGTATACTCTGGCTACTAGCTATGTCCAAAAATAGTGCTTAACAACGTGAGGTAAAGATCTGCGGAAAGTGCTACATCTAATGCCAGCCATATAATTACTGCTCTTTCCACCTCCAGTAAAATTTATAGGTAGTACTGTCATTTAGGGTTTCATGAGGATGGACTTTCATGCTTTATGGCAAGTACATTAATAGCTTCTAACTACTGAAGTTTCTAATCATCCATATTGAAAAAAGAAATTTATTACCACCCTATTAGAGCCATTTTAATGTTCCTCAAGCATATTATTTGCACATTTGAGTATAAGTCATCAATAAGTCCTTTCTAAAGAGATTACTTTAATGTAACTAAATAACATAATGATTCTGCAGACTATGGGTGAGTGTCAGCCCTCTGCTAACAACCAGAAAAACTCCTGGAGGAAGGAGACGCAGGTGGTGGTTTTGTGGTGGATGCTGTCTTGGTTAACTCAGCAAGGATTGAGTTGGTGATATCTGGAATGGAGCCACCAAGGAGCTACAGACTGAGCAAATGGTTTACAGGCAATGAAGGAGGATTATAACTTCTATGGAATGAAAACCAAAAGGCTAAATGCGGAGCCTATTCTGGCCTCTCCAGAAAAAGTTTATGGAATTTCTTCACAAAGGAAATTTGGAGGAGGGAGACAGGTCTTGTTGCCATCCTTGTTTGCTGCAAAACTTCACCTGAATTGTAGCAGTTTAGGACCCTAATGTTGCTCCCCACGACGGTGGTAGAGCTGTGAGGTCTCCAGTCCAAACCGCTGCACAGGACAGGGCCAGCTCATAGCTGGTTGCTCAGAGCTGCGTCCAGTCAAGGTTTGAATACCTCTGAGGATGGAGACTTCACAACCTCCTTGGGCCCCCCTTCCCATGTTTGACCACTGTCATCAGGGAAAAAAAATTCTGAGTATCTCCCTTTCTGCAACTTGTATCCACAGCCTCTCATCTCATTGCTGTGCACTGCTGAGAAGAGTCTGGCTCTGCCTTCTCTACACCCTCTGTCAGGCAGCTGAAGCCAGCAGTGAGGTCTGCCCTGAGAGTGAGTTTCTCCCTGAGTTTCTCCCCTGGAAACACTGAGTGTTTCCCCAGTGTTTCCAGGAAGCACACAGGAGTCCATCAGAGACTCCGGGAGGACCATTTCTTTGGGCTGTTCCAAAAATGCTGCTGCCATATCACCCTGACTACTCTTCCCAAGTCAGGTGGGAGAAGCAGGCTGCAGCAGCCTCCTTACTTTAGGTGCGTGAACATTAGCAGACAAAAAACTTAAAGATTCCTACTGCTGTTGTCCCATTATTTCCCTCAAATAAATACAGCCTCTCTGTAAAGATGTGACAGCACAGTGAGTGTCAACGATAAGAGATTTCCAGGTGAGACATCTGCATCAGCCGCCATGCAACACCTCACCACCACTGGCATCTAATTATATATCTGGGCACTTTCATTTGATACCCATGTGTGGCACGGTTAGAGGCATCTCTGTCACTTCACACAGCATTAAGAGTTTCTGTGATGCACTCAGAAAGTGCTGCCTGAGTCCCTGTGGCAGGACCGGGGCCCCATGGCATGAGCAGAGGAGCACGGACATGGGCAAATGCCCAGTGGTGGTGGGTCCTTCACATCCCTTCCTCTCCCCCTCACCCCATCAGGCTCTGCCATCAGACGCTGCAGCCAGACAGGAGCAGAGATTTTGATGGCCGCTGCCGAAGCCAGCATCCCCCAAGAACCATGCCTCCCCCCCGACGGCACTTTCCAATCTTGTGTGCCTTCAACCGCAGCGGAGGCACCTTGTAGCACGCCACTGTTCAGACCACCAGGTCTCCTTGTAATTGAATATCCCTTCGAGTTCCTTTTTGATTATCTGTGTGAAAACAAAACTCCATAGCTAAGCATTACTTCTGGTTTTTGTCGCTGCTGCTGCTGCTGTGTCAGGGCAGCGGTATTAATTTTGGACCCTTTCTTCAAAAAATCTCCTTTTGGGTTTCCTTCTTGCAGCCTCAAGTCAAGCAAAGCAAACAATTAAACTCTTGGGACTGAAGAAAGGAACAAGGTAGTAGGCTTTTTATTAGTTACAAAATTTATTTCACTGCTGTTTCAGCTTGCTCCCATCCTTGACACAAGGCAAACATCTGGATATATTTGATGGAAGCAAATGCTAGGGATGCTGTGGCCATATCACAGTGCTGTGCAGCAAGGGGCCTTAAAAGTCTGCAGCACATTTGCATGCATTTCAAAAGTACAAATAAGGAACAGAAGGATTTGTACACGGTGCTGATTTCATGTACAACACCATCATTTCTATTAATATGCTCATCCCTCCACATGCAGCTCTGTACACCTGCTGAATTTGTCAAAATTGCAAAAGATGCCAGGAAAAGGCCATTTGCAGCCCATCTCCAATTCAGTGATATTTGTGATAATTTCACAGCCCCAATTTTGCTGTGAGTCTTTTTCTTTTCACTTGGGAGGTGTTAAACAACTGTTCCTTTATAAATGTAATTACTTGTGGGGGGCAGAAATCTAGAAGAAAAAAATATTGAAAAATGAAATTTTCCAATTGCCTTGAAGCAATAATTGATTTTATCAGTTCACTAAAATGCTCAAGACTTTACCTCTTTATCCGAAATTACTCTGGGAAATTGTTTCAATCTCAAAAATTAGTCTGGGATGGGTAAGTCAGGTTGTCTGCAATTTCAAGCACATCTCATGTTCCCCTTCACTGTTATTTGAAGGGAGATCTGAGTCAACACTTGCTGTCTGCTAATGGAGTTACTCCATGTAGACACTTTTATTTGAATAGATATCTGCACTAGCAGAGGACTGGGGTTTAAATCTGGACCATCTCCCAGCGAGGGAATTGCCATGCAAAAACACACATGTGCACACACACTCCATTTTTTTTCACATGCTAAATGTAAACAGTGGTGTTTAAAAGAATGAAAAATATTAGGTCCAAAAATCTTACATTGCTCCTGCATGAGGGCAGAGTGGATTTTTATTGTCTAGGAACCTGAAATATTGGAAATGGAATAACCAGAAAAGAACTCTAAAGGAAAGATATAAATGGAAGTTGCAACAAAAAAAATGTTCATCTTTATTCAGAAACACCACGTGCACCTACCCACTTCCACACAGTAAACTTGCTTTTAAGCCAGTAACATGCAGAAAAATATATACATATTTCTGAAAGTTTGAAGGCAGTGTTTGATTGTGCTGGATACAGCCAAACTAGTCTGATTGGGCTGATCTTTAGAAAAGACTCACATCAACATCAAATAAAAACTTTTTTGTCTTATGCAGAAAGTTTAACGATAATCCATTTCCCCTACCCAAACACATTGATTCCATTTTCTTTCCTTGTGAACAAACAAATGGCCTGTGTCTTTACAAAACACTCATTGACCTTTCTCTTCCATGTGTGTGTGAACATAAATATAAGCATAAACACAAATTTTATGTTCATATATGTGTATATGTGCATATGTATGTGTATGTATGTGTATAGCATGTGTGTGTGTGTATATGAGACACCTGTTTACAGTAGTAAAATTACATGTCACCAAAAGAGGATGTCATCCTTTGAGAAATGGCACCCCTTTGATCCACAGTACAAACCGTGGTGATACCCAGAGACAGAGGAGGAAGGAGGAGCCTCATGAGAAGAAGTTGTTCACAATCCGCTTTGCTGGTCCACCCCTCACAGGTAACTGTCTTCTATTCAGACCATTTGCCTTCTCCAGCGTGATGGTCAGGAGAGAGGTCAGTCCCTGTCCCTATGCGACAAAGGGGCACAAGCCAGTGGTTGCTGCCAGCTCCCAGGAGAAACTCTCTGGAGGAGGAACTATGATGACAAACCGGTAGCCGCAGCCAGAGCTGCTTTTCCTGCTGGCGTCTCCGCCACAGTGATCACAAATGGTTTTGCATCAGCATGTCACATCGTTGTGCCAGGATGGCTTGGCCACAGGATCCTGACATTTACAGATGGGAGAAGGAAACTAAACCTACGCCATGCAAACCACCATTGCTGCGCTCTGCCTGCTGGTTAAGTCTGAGGTTGCTAATTAACATCTCCTTATTAACAGAGCCAGGCAGGAAGTCCCCAACAAAATGTAATTTGAAGAATTGGGGGAAAGGGAGAGGGAATGAAGTTTTATTGCATTGAAAATTGTATTTTAGAGAAATTAAATGTTGGAAAATGCCAATGGCTCAAAATGAAGTGTTTGAAAAAAATCTTTTTATGTATTTATTTACAGCTCATTGGTTTGATGGGAAAAAAACACATCAAGATTTTGATTTTTTCATTCCATCTTAGAACAGGGAAAAAATTGCTCTAATCTCAGAAATTCTCCAAGGATGAAAAAACATTTCTTTCTGAGCTTTGGCTGAGCAAGGGTCATTGCTGATTTCCCATGCTACTTTCCATGGATTATTTCCATTAATACATCTCACATCCATCCACCACTATGGATGGCATAGCAAGCTCTTGAAAGTACAGGTTGCCTTAGTGTCCTGTGTGTATTTGGTCACCACTTTCAGTGGGTGATCAAAGCTGGACACCAGTTCCACCTTTGGTACCCAGCCCAAATCGATGTAATTGGACCAGAGTGTGGGAAGTGTCCACCTAAGTCCTGATGTCCCAAAAAAGAGCCAGATGCTTTGTCACAAGGCAACTATGCTGTGTGGTACCAGGTAGCCCTCCCTCCCCCTTCTGAGCTCCCTGTCTCCTGCACGCTCCAACAAGCTTAAGGTTCCTCATCCAAAAAACTGGAAGCTGTAAATGATATTGTGCCATACAAACACAACAGGGTAAGTCAAGGACATTTGCAATGTTCAAGGGGTTCTTGTAGTGATGGAGTAGGGATTTTTTCAGTCACTTCTTAGAAGTGCACAGGACAAATAATTTTTCCAGTACTATTAATGTCCTCTTTATAAGCACAAAATTTGCAGCAGTTGGTGCCTCAAAAGCTGCTTTCCATCACATATTCAGATATCTTCTCAGCTGCAACAAGACTACCAGCAACCTCTCTTCCGAGGACACCCCCTCACAGTACTGAAAAGATTCTGTATAATTGGAAAATTAGTCAAGTGCAAACAGGTGTTGGTGGGCAACGGTACAGGGAGATACAGTTCTCTTATCTCAGTGTTTGCAAACCTTTCCCAGCTCTCAACAAAGGATTTACCAGTCTCAATGCTAAAGAAAAAAATAGCTTTGAAACATGTCTGAACAACAGCATCTCTACAGGAATCCCGAAGGTCTCTGGTAGTATCCTGGGCTGAACCTACCAGATGTACATAGTATGTAACTCTCCAAGCTAATTCAATGCAAAGCTCTGTTACGTCTTTGGCCCCCAGAAAGCAACTACCCAATGAGAGAGCTGATGGGAAAAAATTAGTTTGGCATTTACCATTACACTGATCGATAATCTATTAACTCTAACCTCGCTAGCAGTGGACTACGCTACGATTTATGGTCAATCATTTGAACTTTCATTCCTCCAGAGTTATAGCCATGATTAAAAAAAAAGGTAGATTATCAGTGGACAGAAATTAAACATTTAACCTTTACACAGAGGCTTAATATTAAACTTTATCCAACGCATTTATCCTTTCCCTTCCATGTCACAGCCTGATAGCATTTGTTGCTCAAGTTTTAAAAATTATTGACTCATGTTTCATTTTGTTCAGTATTGACTCAGGGGGATGGCAGGAAATGACAAAGAAACAAGGGGTCACTGGTGCAAACAACTCCTAGGGAACAGCTCCTGCTTTCTGTGTAGAAGCCA
>NW_008824986.1:18437186-18439369 GCF_000699105.1 Pygoscelis adeliae | reverse complement strand
CATTCCTGCCATGCTTAGGCATTGTCTGAACATTGAGAAAGTCAAACTATCTAATGCCACATTCAAGAAGGGCAATGTCAGGTCACTGAGAAGTATCTTATACCATTACAATTTAATATCATGCTACTATTCCAAAATAGAAGCTGCATTGCAATAAGGCACTTCTGTCCTGGAATAGTGCCTCCACGCTGGGAGGAGGTTTACTAACTGTATTGAATAGCAGGAAGCAGGATGTGCACTGGTGCTTTGTGTCGGCTAGATTGTTGTCCTGCTGAGTACCTTCCTGTGGGATTCATCATATCATTGTATAGTGGGTAACAGGGATAGCAGTATTAGTCTTGGACTTGTCATGGGAATCATATGGACTCCTGAAAACACGGTCCATCCTTTGCTTTCCTTTCACTACAAGAAACAAGTTCCTTGCCTCCGTCTACACCAAAGGCAGGTCATCTCCTCATCTGTTCTCCTTAGTGGTCATCTATCAGGCCTTTCTTAGAAATCAGGTCCACAGCTTTCACAGACAGTAAAAATCCTGCTGTCTGACCTGTCTGTTGGCAGATGCACAAAGAATTACTATGGTGTGCCAAAGGCTGTGCTGCAGCGAGTGTCATCAAGATTAATGACTTCATCATGGCAAGCTGGACAAATCAACCAGAGTCCTTGATGGCAGTAAAAAGACCAGACCCCCTTACCCATCCAACCCATCTGTCACCATGAGCTCCAGACACTGCTCAGCACTTGCTGGGAGGGAAGGACCCCACACCTCACTGCTGCCCTCAGCTCCCGAGACACCCTGCAAAGGCCACTGTCCCTGCACACACTATTCCCTGCACCAGGTGCTCTGCACAGCTCACTGGGGACATCCCAGCCAGCTCTGCAGAGTCATCCCACCAATGCTGATGAAGAGCTGGGCAATAGTGCTCGTCATGAGTGTGGCCAGCTGAACTTGCCCCCACTGCAATTAGACTTTCTAGGAAGCCTCTGCTCAGATTCAGATAGTTCTCAGTTCATCCCATCTACTTTCCTTTGCCTGGAAATCAGCCAGAGAAGCACATTTTTGAAAGCGCTTAAAGGGTGCAATACCTTCTGTTAGCTGAGCAAGTGGCAAGGGAAGATAAAACAGGGAAAAAGAAAAAAAACAAGGCAAGCACTGGTAAAACTTTTTAATGCAAGATTAGACAGGGCTTGTCTGACCCACCAGAGAGACTAAGAAGGAGGCAGGCTGTAAAGCAAAGTCAATGCATCGTCTTTTCCCCATTCCTCTGATATTCTGCCTGTGATGATGTGAGATTCTCCAGGCAAGAAAGGAACATCCCCACCTCCACAGGGCACCATGTCCTTGAAAGAAAGGAGCATGCGCAGGTGTATGACTCATTCCTCTGGTTAGGCATAGGCTGGAGAACTCTTGGTCTCCAAAGCAGCCCACTCCACAGAGAGACATCTGGTAAATCCTACATGAGTTAACCTCATGCCACAATCTTGCAAACACACGAAAATGAAACCAGGTCCCTCCTGCTGGCAGCTTCTCTGCATGGGAGGGAATGACGAGCCTTGTCCTTGAAAGGTGATTACTCTGTGGGACATGGAATAGAGCTTCCTTTAGCACAGAGACTCGTCCCCATGTAGAGAGGTGCTGCAATGCCTGTGCATGAGCCTTTTAACGATGGACAAACAAAATTTGCTCTGGTGGATTTGTACCTGATGGAAATCGCAGAGATCTGGGCCAAAGCAAGAATGCTTGCTGGAGGTGGAAGGTGATTGTCATGGTTTAATGCCAGCTGGCAGCTGAGCACCACACAGCCGCTCGCTCACTCCCCCCTCGAAGGGATGGGGGAGAGAATCAGAAGGGTAAAAGTGAGAAAACTCATGGGTTGAGATAAAGACAGTTTAATAGGTAAAGCAAAAGCCGTGCGTGCAAGCAAAGCAAAACAACTTTTTTGTTGTCACTACTTCCCATGGGCAGGCAGGTGTTCAGCCATCTCCAGGAAAGCAGGGCTCCATCATGCGTATGGTTACTTGGGAAGACAAATGCCATCACTCTGAATGTCCCCCCCTTCCTTCTTCTTCCCCCAGCTTTATATGCTGAGCATGACGTCATATGGTGTGGAATATCCCTTTGGTCGGTTGGGGTCAGCTGTCCCAGCTGTGTCCCCTCCCAACTTCTTGTGCACCCCCAGCCTGCT
>NW_008824986.1:18414243-18437013 GCF_000699105.1 Pygoscelis adeliae | reverse complement strand
AGGCGCTTAGGGACATGGTTTAGTGGGCATGGTGTTGTTGGGTTGATGGTTGGACTCGATGCCAAAACATAGCCCCATACTAGCTACAGTGAAGTATGATTCTATGATTCTAGACAAAACCAACACAGTGATCCAAAAAGTTGCTGTCCTTTTGCTCCACCCTCTGCCAGAGACCTGCAGAGGAACCTCTCTGCTTTGAAGGGGCTGGAGCTCCACACTGCCCACCCTGCCAGCTCTCAGCTGCTCTCTGGAGGAGTCACTCCCCCAGGGGATACACAACCCTACATGCCCAGTCTGAGCACTGTTAATACTCCTAATAGCTCTGTGTCTCACCTCCTTAAAGAAAAATGAAAAGAGTAAGATCACAGCACTTCCTGAGTAAAGTATCCTGCAGTTAAATATCAACAGACCTGGGCTTGTCACTGCAGGAGTGACAGTAGACCCTTAAAGGCACTTAAGTTTGTACACTCTAGATGCCAACCTCTGGCGTTACTTATCAAAATATCTTTGAGGATCTAAGCTTTCTCTGGAAGCTTCTTGCTTGTGATTTAACGGGATCCACAGCTAGCCCTATGGGATGTCCCAGGGCAAATTCCCAGGGATTCAACATTTTAACAGATCAATCAAAACACTCAGTTTAAGACGTTTTTCTATCATCACCCATACCTTAAACTTGTCACACTTCACTAGTAGGATGCTGAAAGTCAGATGTGCAGAAGGGCTTGGCCATTATGCTCTGCTATAGACCATCATTTTTACACATACTGTTTTTTCCAGAGAGAGAGAAGTGTCTGAATTCAACCACTTCTTGCAGCCCACCAAGAAAGGGGACTGGGTCTTGTGGGTTGCCTCCATACAGGTCAGGGTTAAACTGATGGCATTGATGAAATGTAAATGTAAGATATTATGTAAAAAGAATTGCATAATGTTCCCAGATGTTTTCAATTTTCTGAGTACTTCTAAAAATAAAATGAACTTTTAATACTTAATCAACATAGTTATTCATTTTCTTTTACCCAAGATGAAATTTCCCATGAATTTTTTATGGCTACACGTTAGTTATTATTGCCTTTGGCTTCCTGATTCAGACACAGTTCTGCCCTCTGTTCCACTGATTGTACAAATTACCCCCCACTGCATAGGCTGGGTACACTCTGAAGTCTTTAAGAAAGCTCTTCAATTGATTTTATAAGCCTGTTCAGGTTTGGCTAGACTTACTTCAGGAGAGGAAGATTTGCGAGGAGTGCATTAGCTACCTAACGGGGACGTAGCTCATCCATTAGTACCACCTGGTCACAGACCCACATAATCCCCCTACCCCAGAGTGCCACCCATCTTGTAGAGAGCCCAGAGCAGCTTGGCAGCGTGGGCAGGGTATGATGTCGCTTATCATGGGTGCCCAGCCACTATTTATTTCCTTTTGTATCATCCTGCACTCGTTGATTCTGGTGGCAGAGATGCTTTGAGCATGGTGAAATAAAGACTTAATCGGATGTGCCAGGCTGGATTTCTCCTTGTATTCAGTGCTAACAAGAAAATCCACTGCAGGGAGGGGAGACCTTTAGGTCTATTAAATCAGTGGGAATTTTTTTTTTTATTCTGGACTTAAATGCCTCTGTGATTTTTATTCCTATGTTTATTGCATAACATTCAACAATACAAGTCCTTAAAGACAAGAATGTGTTTTCCTGATATATCAGAGATGAAACCCCAGCCAATTTTGTGCCTAAAGTTCTTGTGCAAATGCGTTGGATGCATCTTGGTGAATAAATGATTCAAAAGGAAAAGGAGCACAGAGAAAGCTTGAGTGACCACCGAGTGGCTGATCTGATTGTCTGAACAAATAAGAATGCTTGTATGATCACCTCCTAATAGCAAAGTGCTGCAAACAACAGCCAAAGAAAATGACCAGGGTGATATTGAACTGTCAGCCAGACACAACAGGGAGGACACTCAAGCAGCGTATCTGCTCCATGTAAAAATAAAAGCTTGCAGCTTCCAAATGTTTCTGTGAGTGCTTTAGCTTGTCATGCCGTCTCACATCTCCAAGGAAATTATGAACCATCAGCAGGGAGGACTTCACATCACGGAGAGGTGAAAGGCAGGAAAATGTGGGAGCACAGCTACTGGCTTGGCTCGATATCAGCTCCAGTCTCTGCTCATCACGTCCCACTCATAAAGCAGGAGATTTCCCAACAACACTGTGCAGCCACAATTACAAAGCTGAAAGGCAATAGCCCATTATGTTGTTTTCAGCACCATTGGTATACACTCATACGGCATTTAGCAAAAGCGTGCTTAGTGTCTTGTACGTCTTTTTCTGCCAACGTTGGGAATCCATTTAGAACAAGCCATTGAGCTTTATTTTTATTTTACTTAATTTTTTTTTCCAAATGCATTCAGATAAATACATGTATTAACAGCCGCTAGGGCGAACTGAAAATATTCATGTGCGTTTATCGCAGACAGTTAGAATCCTACCACACGTTAACTCTCATAGAGGAAATTTCTCCTGTGATGAATTAATCTTTATGAGCTAGTTCTCATTTCCTTCATTTCTTCGCAGCTATCATGTTTTTTTAAAGAGGAAATGAGTGTTAATTTTTTTGTTATGCAAATTGCATTTTCTGCTAACCACTGTTTATAAAAGGGGTGCCTGATCCTCAGCTAAAGTACTCCAACTCAGAAATCTAAAAAGACCAGAATATTTACCTCTGTCATGTACTCAGCCCTAAATATTTCCACTGAATTTCCAGAAGCCCTTGAAGGGAAAACATTTTCAGAATGAACCAGTGCAGTCACCAGGAGCTATTACATTCTGAAATTAGCAACATGCTCTCTCCAGATTGCTCCATTTGTTCTTAGTTCATGGAAAACACCAAATAAATTGATCTGGTTAGCCATCAAGCTGGTTATAAAGGGTCATGGGAAGAACAGGAGAGCATGCACAGGCTCCAAGAGGCTTTGATGGGGTGTGCAGCTGTGTTAATGTGTATCACCCTGTGCTGCAAGAACCGCAGTCACCAAAGAGCCATTCCAAACGTGCACTGAACCCCACCACCTCCCTTCTTTCTTCTATCCTCTGCCCATTATCACAGAGAGATTTTTCATTTCCAAACCTTATGCTTTTTTTATTTTCTGGGTTTTGAGGGGCTCCTTTCTCTCCATGTCACCATTCTGCAGGTGCCAAAGCCACCTGGGTAAGCTGCAGGGACCACTGGGGACAGCACGAGGCATTAGAGATCAGCCCTGGATGTCTCTTAGGACCACCGCTGGGACAATGGGGGTGGACCCTTTGGGGGGCACTGAGTCAGTAGTGGAAGAGCTATGAATTCCATGCCTCTGCTGCCTATCACTTGAAAATCCTGTGGCCTGGAAAGCCAATTAATTAATATTATTTTAAGACCGCTTTTCAGGGGACTCCTTTGCTGGAGGAACTGAATCTCAGCTCTGTGCTAAATTATGCACAGGAGTTAAGGGAGGTGAGAGTAAGAAATCCACTGGGTAATCATAATCACTGTGCAATTAGGTTTGATATCATAATAGAAGGTTACTCTCCTAGGGGTAATGCAGTGAGGGTGAACTTTAAAAGGCCAGATTTTAAAACTATGAGAAAAATGATTAACAGAAGGCTCAAGGGCAAAGTGAAACTCTAACAACTTACAGCAAATTTGTTCCTAGAGTAACTCCTCCGGCAGCCCCAGGACTTGTACCAAGGGTGAGTCTGGCTAATGTAATCAGTCCGGAGGCTATTTAAGAACCTGTGCTAGAGAAGCAGATGGTGGTTGGACCTTTGAGCTGAACATAAGAACAGGAAGAATAAAATCTTCATGGCTGAGCAGAGTTTACTGCAAATAAACATCCTTTTAAAAATTAAAAAAGGGGTATCTGACTAAAGAGCAGAACAGAGGCTAGAGTAAATGGCAGACAAGCTAGAAAGGAAACAGACATAGAGACATAGGACTATAAAAAAAAACCAAAAAAAAACCCAAGGTATTTCTGATACAGTAGGGAAGAAAAAAATTAAACCCCCAACCAGGCATGTAATGAGTGAAACTTAGAAAGCGCTGTTGTTATGTGACAGCTTTATTCTACCTAATTAACTCAAATATATGTATCTGCTGAAAGACACCACTTTTTGTGGTAACTCGCTATCAGAGGTACAAAATCAGGCATTTCTTCTGCAGAACCCTGTATCTTGATGGGGAGAGGGGGAGGCTGAAAATCAGAGGATGCTGAAGCAGGAAAAAAACACTAGGTCTGAGTTATTTGTACGGATGTAACTAAAGAGATTCCTTGCCTGTGTCGCTTTCTGTGGGAAATTAGAGAGTGACTTCAGCAGTGATTTACTTTAACTCTGTGGAAGGTGAACAGGACCTGAGGAAGGAGTTATGTGGCCACCAGTTCACCAGGGCAGTAAATCACCCGGACTAGCTAGTTGCCAGCCCAGGTTGTAGAGAAAACACACTACACAATAGTGAACCTGTCAAACAAGGTGCCCCGCTCACCTTGTGGGGTGAAAAGCCCCCTTGAAAATGAAGGAAGGGATTCAGTGCTGGCTCCTATTGCACAGTAACAAAAAGGAAAAACTGCGAGCTAATGCAGGAGCGGTACTCTGCAATTCTTGCAGAAATACGGTCCATCCAGGCAGCACCGCAGGCAGTGCACCAACTGCAATCAGCATCGGCACTGTGGGGCAGGGCGCAGGCTCTCTGGGGCTGGCTCACACCCCAAAAGTAGTACACACCCCTTGGCTAGGGGTTGATCCCCCCATCCCTGCTTCTGCCCCTGGGAAGAACCACCATCCAGCTGGTGCCACACAGGACATGAGGACACGGACCTCAGCATAGACAAAACCAGCCAGTTTATTTAAATTTTAAGTTTTCCAAAATGTCACCAGTCTCTCCTCTCATGTTTGTGCAGCTTCAAGCACAACAGGGCCTCGACCTTAGCTGTTGCCTGTAATGTCACCATAATGGAGGCAAATAAATGACAATAGGGAGTAAACCCACTTCAGTCTCCATAAGGAAATATCGTTCTTTCAAAGCAATCCCTCATCTGAAAAGCTAATAAAATAGTACATAAAGGTGACCTGGTAGATATAATTTACTTGGGTTTTCAAAATGCTTTTGATAAGGTCCCTCATAAAAGAATATTAATGATAATGAGAATGATCTTACATTTATGGTGGTACCTTTCATTCAGATGAATCCCAAAGTGCCTGACAAAGTTTTTACTAACTGATTGTACAAATCATGTGTCATATATATCCCCAAAGTGCTGCTAGGTCTGGGAGAAGGCATGACAGCTATTGAATTGCCTAGCATGTTGCTGTTCAATATTTTAGGGCAGGGCGTAAAAGCAAAAACTCCGACCATGTGCAATTAGAGTGAATTTAGGCAGGTAAAAGCTACTTTCTGAAGCTGAGATTTGGCTGACAACCAAGCCCATCTTCTCCCTCTGCCCTCACCCCAATGTTGAGGGATGCCTTAGGCTGAACAGCTGAATGGCTCAGGTAGAAAAAAGGCATCTTTTTCAGGTTGCTCCCAAACATACGGTGGACAGTTTATGGACACTTATGCTTGGCCATCTAACTCCAGAGAAGCACTATCGTTTAAATTTTCTTCTCCAAACTTTCCATGGCTTTTTGACCTATGTCCTTCAGCTTCATAAGCAGCCGCCAATGCTGACAGCCACCAGTAGAGCATCTTCAGCTCTCATTAGTGTTTGGGAAGCAATCTCTGCCTTTATTCTGCAGTCAGCTTTGTTTTGAGGTGCACATCTGAAGCACTACTAATCCAGACTATTATAATCTTGAAGACAGCTCCAGCCATAAGCATATTCTGTTTAGAGTGTACCAGAACACTTAATTTAAAGGCAGAAAATGTCTCGTTTAATTGCCTGAAATCAAAGGTTTCATGTTTTAATTAAGCTTTTAAGAGGACTTATTTCATTGCTCTGATTTTTTTTTCTTTTTTCCTTTCAGATACAAAGGTCATTAAAGAATATCTTTACTGATTAAGCAATAGCAATAATAATTTCACCAAATGTCTTGTACAGTGTGGATACTACCCCAGACCTGAGCTTCACACATTATCAGTGATCAACAGATGAACATCACTCACTTACTATGCCTGGCTCAGTGCAAAGGACCACCTGAACTTCCATGTCCTCTATTTCTTGTTACTTGCAAAGAAAGGAGGTGCCAAGAAAGCTGAATCATAGCTTCTCCCTAGATACAAATTCCTCCATGGTTAGGCTGGTTTGGCAGCTTTTCTACTATCTCTTAAATGAGCAGCCTAAAACCAGATACCTGATGAGCATAAAATCAAAGCAAGAAGCTTGCAGGTGGGGGTCGAAGAGGATCTTGGAGGTATCAAGCTGTCCTAGCTGTGTAGGCAGACAGATTTTAGTTCAGCTGTAATACGCTTGAGCATACCCTTGAAATGCTCCATCTAGCCCTCTGCCCAAGGCAGTATGCATCTCATGTTTACCACCATCCTGCCCGAGCGCTGCTGTATTTTTTTGCAGAGCTAAACAAAGGACAGGGTCCCTTCCTCCACCGTGACAGTTTGTCAGATTTTGCGGTACATTCCATATTTCATATCAAAAGAGTCCCCCTCAAATTCAAGTTATATAAATTATATATTGCTAGGTAAACACAACCTTCCTCTGCCAATTCTTTCAGGCCAGAGCCAGAAGCCAAAACAACAAAAATCTTGTGAGAACAGGCATCCAGGGCCAAGCTGTCAAAAATCTCCAACAAGGAGCTGATTTGTCAACAGAAGTCATCATTTCACAGGGAGCTCTATTCCTGCTTCAGTGCTCCCCTGGCCAAATTGCTGACAAATATTTGCTGAGCGACACCGTGCCCTCACATTATAGTCTTTTGTTTCCCACATAACCCTTCTCAGAGGGTAAGAAGGTCTCATTTTTAGCACAGTCCTTTGGGAACAAGAGGGAAGAGCAATGCTTATGTGAAAACGCTGCCCCACAGCCTGCCTTGCAGTGCAGCAGGAGCCTCCCCAGACCCCGGCAGTAAATTCACATTCCTTTGGAGAAGCTCTGTCTCACCCTCTACTTCCCACAGGCTGTGGAAAGCAAAACCCTTACCGTTAGGCGGTTTAATTTCGACTATGAATAAGTATTCATGCACTTGTGGCCTATTCAAGGAGGCT
Organism: Pygoscelis adeliae; assembly: GCF_000699105.1. Classification (NCBI taxonomy): domain Eukaryota; kingdom Metazoa; phylum Chordata; class Aves; order Sphenisciformes; family Spheniscidae; genus Pygoscelis; species Pygoscelis adeliae. Next base: position 18,429,835 of record NW_008824986.1, on the reverse strand, counting down.
CTTTAGGCAAGATTATGTTTTTAAACTTCTTTCTTCCGCCAGGGTGACATAAAGAGGCCTCAGCATACTGCAAGGCTGATGTATATGCAACATATTATTTTAAACTTTTGTCTCCAGTAAGTGCTCTTTGCATGTGGTGTACACCTGGCCTCTCTAACCTGATCAAAATTTATTGCTTTGTTTCTTTACAATGGGTTTTAGCCCCCTCAGTAAAGACATTCTTAATGCAATGAGCCTGCAAGACGTTCTTGAAAGCCATAGAAATAAGGAATGGGAAGTTTTCCAAATGCACATAAAGCTAGCCACTTTCCCACACCCTCTGGGTACTCACGTGCCAGGGAGACACAGGTGCAGGCTAGTGGAAATGGGGAAATAAGAAGGGGAGAGAAGGCAGATTGGTCCCCGATCCCTCTTACACTGATGCAAGGCACATTTACACCTCAGGTTTCAAGGTACAGATGTCATCTCAGATATTCTCTTGCTTTTGGAAGTCAGTGGCACAGCAGGCAACAGGGGAACGTTTTTCCTGGGTACACAGTTGCTTGAAATATTGCTAGCCAGGAGCTGATTGCTACTGGCATTTGTCTTTCAGCAGCTGTCACAGCAGGCTCCTTGGGAGGTGTGGGAAATGTCTTGCAGTTAAGTGCTTTATGATGCACCCCAGAGAAATATTTGGCCATATGTATTTCCACAAGGATGTACATATCCAGTGCGCAAGAGGGTCCACACTGAAGTGCTATCAACATAACAAAACTCTCCCTTTCACCTCTCTGCCTGTCTTGATTCACCTGACCGCTCCCTTAAACAAATTAAGGGGTTGGAAATGCTAGTCTTAAGCAAGAACATCTCTAACTCTGATTTTCCCTTGCTTTGCATCCTGCTGCTTCCTGCCTTGTGTCATCCCCACAACCAGCTGAATCCCCCTTTCCTAGGGGCTGTATCTCAGCTCTTCTCAGATATTCTGAGCAGCTGGGAACTGGGCTCCCTGCCCACATTCTGTACCTGTGACTGACTCCTAGACATTGAGTGCAAGTGTGTTAGATGCAGTGTTAAATCACTGGCTGCCCTGGAAGCTCACTGAGCTCTGGAGTCTGTGGGACAGTCCTCAGGGAAGACTTCATTTGTTTTTGTCACTGTGTCCCCCTTTTCAGAGCATCATCAAAAGGGCTGTGGTGATAGCAGTTTCCAGCATTCCTTGGGAAAAGTGTTTGCAGTTAAAAAATTACTTTTGCTCCCCATTAGATTTTTTTTTTTAATTGAGGTGGACCAGTATCCCAAAAGGATTATTTAAAATCTTTTTCAGATTTTGCCCTTGATGCTGGATGCTGGACACACGGATACCCAGTTTTGAGCTGTTACCAAAACCTGCGCCAGCAGGGTTGATAGAAAGCCCAACAGGGCAGGAGCTAACACCATCACCTCTCCACACGTTTGTACCATTTCTGCTTAATCGTTTGGCTCTTTCTTTCACAAACCTATTTGTATGAGTAAACCCCACTTTGTAACACTAAGAGTTACCCAACCATGCTCACTGTAAGTTGGTACAAAAGCAGGCTGAGCAAGCCAACCAGAATTGCTTAGAATTGATCCCCTAAATGTGTTATTTTACAATAAAACTTTTTTTTTTTTTTTTAACATCCCAGGGGAAAACAAAGAAGGTCTGAATGTGTCACAAGAACTGTTGAATTCCTGGACTCATCGAACAAGCACAACTCTCTTGCTGGACCAGTGGTATAGCCTGCAATAGTCCTGCAGGAAAGCCTGACAGATGGAAAGGGAGGGTCAATAGAATTCAGTCCTCTCATGAAAGCCAAACAAATTACTTCCCCACCTCCAGTACACTGTGGTATTCTCTCTACATTAACCTGAGTTAATTTAACTTCTTTTTTCAAGGTGTGGTTTTTTCTTTTGCTCACTTTGAAGATCCTAGAAGGACCTCCTGTGGCTTTCACAAAGCAGCTCAGAGAGGCACAGTATGGGACCTGGGTGGTTTCTATGAATCCCCCGATTAAAATGGTAAGCGGCTCCACAGTATTGTTACAAAGATAGATAAATCAGGCTGGCACATACAAAATTTCTAGTTTTGGGAGCCAAAAGGACAGGAATTTAAGCTTTATAAACTTCCCACTTTCCACCAGCTGGTGTTAAGTGGTATATACTTTGTTTTACAAGAAAGCAAGGGAAATTGCTTCACTTGAAAGGTCTACTTTCAGACTTACTTAGGCAACCATTGTTACTCATTTTAGAGGAGTTTTATAGCAGCCAAAGTCCTGGAGAGTAACAATGTTTAACTGATCTTAGTTACCAACATTGTTGGTACCACTAATTCCACAGCCATTGGTTTTTTTCTCAGGACAAGGGAGGTAATTTTCCTAAAATTACGCTGTTTTCTAAAACAGCTCTACTCAGTGCTATACATCTACCTTCTGGCAGCATAGTTTAATTTGCATTTAAATAATTTCCTGATATCATTGGAAAAGTAATTATACATAACACTAACCAATTTTCAAGCCTCAGCTTTTAATCAGTCCATGACCAAATCCCTCTTCTAGGTTCTAAAACAACCTCCCCAAAATGTAAAATTCCCAAATACCAGAACCTGGCTCCTTTTCTTAAGGCCCCTTCCATTTGCTCATTCATCCCATGTGGTGAATTCAAATCAGTAGAAAACCATGTTGGTATTTCTATCCTTGGTTTCTCTTTAGGGTTGTGTCACTGGTTTGCTGACTTTTCTATGGTAAAAAGGTTCAACTCTGTCTCCTATCTGAGCACAAGATCTTACAGAGATCCCACGCTCGTGACACTAGAAGCGCCACAATGCACTAGCCTTTTATAGTAGTTACAGATGTTGAGTCATGGCCTGATTCTGAGATTTTTTATCACAGATGAGGCAGGAAATTGATGCAGTTTGAGCCAAGGCAATAGCAGGACACCCAGGATTGTTCTGGAGTGTCCTGAACCTTAGATTTTTGGTTGGTTCTAGAGGCTATTTGTCACAGTTAGATCCAGATACACTTGTTCCTGAATTTTGCAGGCTTTTGATTCAGGTTATTTATTCAACCAAAGAAACAGTCCACTGGAGATGTAGATCACTCTTAATAAGACTGTATAGTATTAAAAGAGACTATCCCTAAAAGACATTTAACATGCCACAGTCTTTTTCCCTTAGAAAGATAATGCTTATAGAAGATGAGCTGTATTTTTCAGTGCTCTGATTATCTGCTCATGAGCCATGTGAAGAGAAATACAATCCCCTGTACTAAAAGTGCCAACTCAGAAGCGTTAAGCCATTAACTGTAGAACAAGCCCAATGCGAGAGAATGATGCATCATCATAGGGGCCATCATATGGCCCATAAAGTCAATATTGAAGCCATGAAATTCAGATGTGAATGCAGTTTTCCTCAAGGTTTAGGAACAGCCTTGACCTAACCTGTTAGCCAAGGCCCCTCTCTACCATTAAAAGTGATTCGACCATTGAGATAATTCAAGACTGAAACTGCTAATGACATGCTGTGGATCTGCCTTATAATCAACTCTTATCTGGTGCTTGAAGAATCCTCTATGCAGGTAAGGAGTCCTAAGGATTTTAGTGCAGGAAATGTCTATCTAAAAGAGGTAGCGTACTGTACAGTTAATGCTAGCAAATCAGATGTTTTGCAATGCCGTACACCGAGCCTAGACTGATATTGAAAAGGATTCCTTGGCACCAACCCTCTAGTATCATACACCAGATTTCATCAGTGAGGTGATGCTGAGCCAACAGGAGAATTTTCAGATTAAACTTCCACAGCTTGTCAGACTTGAAGGTGAATGACAGTGATGACCCCTGTTATTTTCACCTCCCAACATGTTTTTAATTTGTTCTCAAGCTTGCAACCATTCCACAGATGCCTGCAGCAGATCACCCTGGAATGATTCTTCATCTGGATGATGGTGGCAAGTGAAAGGTCTCCGCTGCCAGCACATGAAAATGCTAAAGAATCAATTTTCACTAAGATCTGAACGAGAAGGCGGATACAAATGAACAGATCAGTGTGTCAGCCCAGTTCAAGTGCACCGAAGATTTGTCAGCCTGGGAAGACTGTCAATAAAACAACTCTGAAGGGCTATTTAAAGGCAATGGCTGTGGACTGGGATAAGAGCTAGGACGCATTAGATCCACAGCAGAAAAGACTAAACAAGCTAAACCACACTCTGAACTCATGAAAGACATTGCTGCAACGGTGTCTTGGTATTATGCCCTGCTATGGCTTTTCTGCCCTACTGATTTTGATTTTGATCGTGAAGAAAAATTCCCTGAGATGAAAAGCGTTTCAACATCTGTCTCACACCTGAGCCTGTAGCACCTCTCCCCACCCAAACCAGCACACTCATAATAATGTAACTCTGCAAATTGACTGCAAAGTTTCTTGATGACTTTTGGGTTTTTTGCCCTTTGCTAACTTAAAAAGTAAAAACAGTGGAAAACAACAATATGAACAACCACATGAGAAAAAAGGCACAGCCTGGTACTAGAGACAGGCCTATTTATAAGAATAGATGCATGACAACAGATGTCAGCTCTGTAACAGTGCTGCACAAAGCGTCCAAGCGGCAGCCAGAGAACGATGAAAATAAAAAGAGAGGAAGGGAGTTGTTTTGAGATAGGAATTGCTGTAAAATGGAGAATATTTTGTAATTTTTATTTAGTTGAATATCTTTGTGAACATGTATATATATTAATAAAATCTTTTTCACTTATTGTGCAATATGATGATTTAACAGTAACCTGAATTCTTAGTGAACTGATCACTGTTTCAAATCAGTCAAATTTCTCACTTTCCATTATTCCAGCAATTTATCTTCATTGTATCTATCCCTGTCCTCCCAGTACTGTCCAGGGAAGGAGTTGATAGCTTTTTCTTTTAGAACCTGTTTTCCCTTCAGAGGAAGAGGTGGCCAATCTTCTAAAAAAACAGACAATTCCTAACACTTGGAGATAAGTCATGGGCATCCTACGGACTCTGTCTAATTTCTAATAAGTCACTTCATCCTAATCATGTCTCCCAATTTGAAAAAATATGAGAGAAATCCCTCTTTTTCTATCCAAGGACTGGAAGGTCTTTAGGACAGGACTCATGTTTTATTATATTTTTGCACAGCATTTATATTTCTGGTAATCCCATTTCTTGCTCCTACTTGCTCTGCCTACTACATAATACAAAAGATTGCTATTGATAGCCCTGTGTTATCATTGCTCTCATTCTACTTACGTTTTTGTCCTATAAGCTACCTTAATTAATAAAGGCAATTATTTTAATTTCTTCTTTTTTCTTGCTCTAACAGAGCTCCAAAATTGATCCCACACACTTAGTGCTTTGCTCTAGGAAGGGCTGAGCTCCAGCCTTCTTTTGGCCTTTCCACCAGCTGCAGAAGAATTATACTGGTGTGAACCTGACCTGATGTTTTATGGAGTTTTAATTTTTTTACTATACCCTCTGTAAAAGCAGTGAACACACACATACTTCCAAACAGTTCTGGCCCTCACTGGATTGATGGAAAGGAGGTTAATAGCATATCTGGATAAAACAAATAGTTCGATGGATAGCACACATTGATTAATAACTGCTACAGTGCCAACAAAGCTGGGGGAACCACACATCGTAATTCTGTTATAACTGAAGATGTGTTGCCAGTGGAAGGGGAAAGGAAATTATCACACTGCTTTGTTTTCTAGTTGTGTCTGTCAGCTCAGTCTAATGCACAGATATAGGGTCAATGTCTTCCCTCCCCTCTTGATTTAAGGGACGGTGAAAGATCTGGACCACGATGCTGCAGAGCACTTGAAGCTCGAGACATGCAACTACATTTAAATATGCATTGCCAGTAAATCCCTTCTAGGATGTGCCTGAAGAGAGGATGGGGGCAGATTAAAGGCAGGACAATAAGTTCAAAGAATATGAAGCTGACGTCTTGCATACAAGCAGGAGGATCTCTGCACTGCAAGGCACTGACAGGTTGCACAGGACCCTCCGCAGTGCTCAGCCCTGGGCTGGCCAGCACAGACCAGACCAGCAGGAGGAGGAGAAGCTGTACAGGAGAGGCTGAATGTTCTCACCTCCACTCACACCACCAGGGTGTCATCACTAAACGCCCTCGCTTTTTTGTTTGGCAGTAAATAATTCATGTCCCCGAGCTGTAGGTGGGATATGTTTCAGGCAGAAAGGGAGGATGCCAGTGAGCAACTCTTTAAATATACATTGCCTCCAGTTTGCAGGCACAATATGTGGGGGCAACTGTAAACTGAAATGGTCTTGTGTTCGCTGGCACCTCTGAATACAAAAATACCACTGTGGCTATTTGTGGGGTGGAGAGGGAGGGAGGCTTCAAAAAGCAAAATCAGGCTTTTTAAACCTGATACCTTTTTTTAAACTGAAACAGTTGGCATTTCTGTGGCAGCATTGTACCCCCAGTGGGGGGAAGAGTTACAGGTATTTTAATTATATATTAGTACAGCATTAAGCTAGTTTTATTTGCTGAACATCCTGTCAATTACTGTTGTTACCTGAGAAGCATGACTGCTCCCAGGTTGATCATGTACTTAACTAGCCAGTCAATGCTATTAATCACCAAGCATTTTCAGCCAAGGATATTAACATTGAAACCTATCCAGGAGGGCTTATAAATGGGTACTGGCGTTCTTCAGAGGGAAACGTTGTTTTCCAATGCAAGGGAGGTTCTCTCAAGTCTCTTTTTTTTTTTTCTTTTTTTAAATTGCTATCTAAATCCAAAAGGGGAATGAATAATTGCCCTTAATGAAATAACTGCCATCCCAGAAAATTAGTAAATATGTGATCATCTCATTACCATATGAACGGAGGGCAGGAGGTCTGTTTCTGTGGTGCAGCTGCTGTAAAAACCAGTGAAGTATAAGAAAGTAGACAGGAAAACCAAACAGGGACATCCTCCTTTCTGGGGACTGGAGCAAGGAGAGAAAGGATCCAGGTAAGGCTGGAAAATGGTTAACATTTAGGGATTTGAACTGGGACTCTGCAGTCTTATTCTTGATCATGATACCCTAGTATTTTGGGCAGAAAAGACACTGGCCTTTTTCTGTCCCCTGCCCATAGAAGGAAGGGACAAGAACATGACCTGAAGCCAGAGGCTTTGATACAACATAACACCGTTTGGAATCAAATGCTCCAGATACATGCTTGGCATTCTGCATTGCACTTAGTTGACACACAGAATATATTTATTTCCACATTGTGAATAATCAACTGAAAACTCACTTTCATTAGCTTCATCTCCCCATTGTTGGCTCACATCCTGAAGTTTTCATACAACATCTGCAAAAGTAATAAACTAATTATAGAAGCCATCTGGAACAAGAAGAGAGTGGAATAATTATTTTCTTTTTTTTTTTTAAAAAAAGCCCTTGCTAAATAAATGGTGCCATAATAGATGGGATGTCAGAAGAACAATGATCATAACAAACTCAGCATCATTAAGGAGGGATGCAAGGAGATTTACATCAAGAAACTCATGATTGCTCATTAGCAGAGACACAGCAGAGAGGCATTGCAATCCATCGATGACACAGTCTTCGTACTGAGAGGGAAGTCCTACCAGAGACGAGAGGCTACTACATGGATAGCCCAGCTGGCAAAGGAGAGGAGGAGCAATTGTTGCTTCGTTCTTGTGTTCTCCATTCAAGACCAGGAGGTGGACCCCTGAGGAGGGAAGGATGAATCAATCATGGGCAGTCACTTCTCTATTACCTTCCACTGACACTGATACTGCTATTTAATGGTATTGCACAACAGAGATGTGTGGTGCTGATAGGCTACCAGAGTGAGTGAGGAGTGAAATTCAGAAGAAAACACATAAAATCTTGACTCTCATACTGCTCTGAGTTAGTCAACTCTTTCTTCAAGGCACGACTTTGCTTTTAGACCTTTCCAGATGAACTGTGAAGATCTGTCCACCAGGGAAAGACACCTCATCATTGCTGTTGGGCTGTCCTCGGTCTCCTGAAATCCTCCACTTCCAGGAAACTCATGGTGACTGCTGAAGCCAATTGTTTCCGCAATGACTGCTTTTGAACCATGAACCTCTCCTTCATCCATTCCAGCACCACACATCCCAGCAAGCATCATTCCCTGCAACATGACCCACATCCACCAGCTCCTAGTCCCTGGCATTGAGAGGGGCTCCCAGTGCAGGAGGCAGCAAGCCCCTGAGCAAAGGGGAGACTGCAGCCACCAGTGTAGGGACCAGGGACATGGACCATGAAAGCGGAGAAGAGAGCACCTCCTAGACAGAGCCCTGCAGCAAGCCCTCAGCAATAGGATACCTAGATCAGCGACAGGTATGGCCCATGGGTACCCACATACAGCAGGATATCCAAAGGGAGTGAGAGCCAGGAGTCCTTCTGACCTGGCTAATGTCCCCAGCAGTCACCAGCTCTGGAAGGCACCACACACAAGCAATTTTTCTAGGATAGGTGAAGATGGAGCTGCACCGCCTTTTATATGAGGAGGGAGGAGCTGGTAGGCCATCGTCCCCAAATGGAGCTTGAATGTACATTTTCACAAAATACTGGAGATTTTAGAGCAAGGCAAAAGCTTCTTTTGTCTCCCTAGCCTTGTACTAAGTGATGACCTGGAGGTCAGCCTGTGGTAAAATGGGGTTTTGTATTTATTACTGCTATTTTTTACTAATAAGAAGTAATTGCTTTGACGTAGGAGATCCTTACTGTTATCTGCTTAATGCATGGCTTCTGTTAGCTGTGCTTTGAGGGCAACCTGTGTTTCAGTGTTTTAAGAGGAGAATGACACTGTGGTAACATGCCTAAGCATTTCGTGCTTGATACATGTGCACAAATTTGGAAAAGCGGCACATATATTAGCGTCTTCCAATGGCCCTAATGGCAAATAATGCATTCAAGTGTCCATTCTAACACTCAAATAATTAATAAATAGATAAATAAGTAGATAAATAGATAAATAAATAAATAAATTCTTCCCCCAAAGGAAAGTGCAACTTTATTTTCTTATCTATATTCTTGCTAATTACCTTTGGCCTGAACTTACTTAGAGAAAGGTCTGAGATTCTGTTAGCTACCCAGCTGCTGAATCAACGGCATCCTGCTATAACATATTTCAACACACATCATTAATTCTGATTAAAAAGCATCACCCAGTTGTGATTCTTATTAGAACTCTATTAGTGTCTCTGCTAATAGATGCCATCTCCGTTATTATCATAATTATTGTTATTTATCACTTATGTTGCTGCAGCAATGCCTTGAGGGCTCATTCATAAGCCATGGCCTTATTGGATCATTTAAAAATGCAGAATCAAAAAATGTCCTTAGCACTTAGTTTCTTGCCCTTAGCACTTTCCTTGGTAAGACAACAGATAAAAGATGGAGGAATGTAAGGAGACAAAGGGACCGCCTGGGTCAGCACTGAGACATTGCTTTCAACACATCTGGAGCCTAAGTATTGCCATGCTTCCACCAAACAAAACCGAAGAATGGTACCCAAAGTTCAGCACTTGCATCTTGATTTTGGAATTGCCTGTGTCTTCAGATGGTGAGGGTGCCACTGCTGGTGGCTCCTGGAGTGGAGACACATTTCCAGCAGACATGAGCATGGGGATTCAGAAGACATGAATCACATAACATTGCTGCCACCCACCAGCTGAGTGTGTGAGTCCAAGTAAACTGTAGCTCCTACATATCTGGGGCTCGCAGGATACATTCAAGCAATGCCTAAGATGATGAAATTCATTTATAGCAGTGTTAATATAAGTAACGTGTTTCTATATTTGGTCTTATAAATAAGCAATCAGATTTTCAAAGTGCCACATCCTGAAGCCCCAACACCCTGAGTAGCAAACTTTATATTTGATGTCCCAGATGTGGGCAGCCACGCAGGGGGGCCATGGTCCCTGAATACCCTCTGGAAAGTCAACTGAATTGCTGGCCAGAAAGTCCTACACATGGAAAGGATAAAGAACAGGTTAGGACAAAATGAGGGAGCAGGCATATTTTCAAGTAATAAATGGAGCAGGGAGTGTAAGAAAAGTCAGTCTGATGAAGAAGGAGACCAGACTCTACTCTCTCCAGCTCCTCTGATCCTCCTGACCATCTGGAATCAATCATTTGTCTCTATGTGGCCTTGTAACATTAAGGAGAACATAAGCACTGGTTTGAGGCTTGTGAGATGCTTTGTAATCCCAACACAGAAGGTATCAAAGAACTGCTGCATACTTATTGTTAAAAATGTTTTCTTTCCAGATTATAGCGCTGTTGCAAAGAGGTCTCTCTTCTTTCCACAAATTCCTTTGCAACGTAGCTTGGAAGATTAATATTTTAAGAGCAGCTAATGCTGCTAATTGAACAGGGAAACAGATATGTCAACCTTTGTTTTCCACAGGACTCACTTCAGAAGCATGAATGATAAATGCACCCCAAGAGACATTATCATAATCATCACTCCAAAAAAATTTTTCAGACAATGGAGTTCATGGCCATTAACTTTCAGTGAGATGCAGAAAACACACTCAGTGTTAAACTACTTCCTAAACATATGAATACGTATTTTGTCCTGTTGTAATTAACTGATACTGTTCAGATGAAAAGGACCGTGACCAGGTAAAGGCAACACGGAGGAGGCTCAAAGCAAGGAGATATACTGAATTAGCAATCACATTTAGCCTGTGTACTTACTGTGGAACTCCACATTTAATGTCTCGATAAGACCACACAGCCAATGCTTCCTGCAGCAGCTTTTGGCAGTGAAACAGGAGAGTGGCCCTGCTATCAAAGAATGGCAGATATTTGTTGGTGTGGGACGGAGAGTTTTAATTACCAGCATAAAATGATCCACTGGAGCTGAGAAGAGCTGCAAAAAAATAGCTGGCTTTGTTGTGCCATTAGGCACCAATGATATAAGGTGACTTCTTTTCAAATATATTCCTCCTCAGCTCTATAATGAATTTAGATTTTTGGGATGTGTTTCTCTGGGTTGTGTTTTACCAGAGAGAAATGGTATTCTGAGCCAAATGTCACATTCCCACCATACACGTATGAGGATCTCTGACATGGGGCTGGTAGATTGCTAACTGTGCAGCAGAGATCCAAATTCTGTCCTGAATCCTCAGAAATCCCAGGCTGTCTGGGATTTCACTGTGGAGTTGGATCCCCTCTTCTTTGGTGCAAGAGATCCTTGCCCCAACCTTTGAAAATTAATTGTTTTGGAAAAGATGCTTGTCACTCCTCTGTCCCTAATGGTTTTGTCAATAAATAAATTAATTTTTTTAAAAGTATTCTTCTTGAATGGAAGAAAAACAGAAAATATTTTTTTTTTCCTGAGTTTTAAATGAAGGACATATTCTTCAGAAATGACTTGTTGGCAACTTTTGTATCAATCCTACTCAAAGGCTCTCTGCATTGAGAGGCACATAGCTGCTTTCCCAATTACACTACATTTCTTTGTAGTGAATTCAGCTGAAGGAAAACACGGTAAATAAATGATTTGTTTCCAATTACTCAGTTCTAAAAACAAATATGCACACATGTCTTTACATAGAGACATAACAGGCAGACCAAAATATTTGCTATTTTAAGAGCTTATTGGGAAATAACACACATAAATGTCTCTTCTGATCATGAGCAGGTAGGTCATCACTCCTCGTGCATAACATAGAGGGCAGAGGGTTGTTCCTGTACCACAGGCAAGTGAAATAAAATAAAACTGCAAGCCTATAAATATTACTACATAAATGTTCTATTTATTTTAATGATAAAAATGAAGGCATACACCTGTTATACTATATCTTTGCCTTCAGAACTGTAATCTATCACAGTGAAAAGACACTGATGGTGGCTTCCAACAGCTGTGTGATCCTCCTTTCTGACGAGATCTAGTATCATCATCTAAGTAGCAGAGATGAGACTATGAAAGAAATGAGCGTACAAGAGAACATTAGTTAATCCTGGAAGATTGCACAAACATATTTGTTGTTTCATGATGTTTTGAAGCTGTTTCACTGTGTTTTGGAAAACAAGTTCTGCGGTCTCTTTTTCTTAACTTAAAAACCCTTCTTTTTCATACTTCTTTTTTTTATGATAGTTGCAAAGCAACATTGTTAGGAAGCTAGATGCTAGTGTTAAGGAGTCAGCTGAACCTGTAGACATTCCCTATGTGCTCTCCTTAGCAGTCCTTTCCCGCTTTATCATTAATCCAGTGAATGCCTCATTGGCTGCATCTGCTGGCCTGAAAACAAGCTAGCATGGTTAACAGCCCCCTCCTGGGACTGGTCAACCCAGGCAAAGCCATGGTGGTTCTCTAGGAACTACAGCAGCAGGTAGAGCATTTCACCTATAAAGTGTCCTGAACAATGATGCCCTGTCCACTCGCTCATAGTCAGAAGAGAATATCCCTTCCCAGGAAAAGGGGAAAAAGACTGGGCTTCTTGCACTGGATACAACCTTATGCTAACAGAGCCACCTAATTTCCAGCCCTGCTGCTCTGTATCTGCTCATATCTCATTGCAGACCTCAGACCATCCCTGTCTGTTTTTCCTGTTTGTTGAGGAAAGGGATAGAAGAGGCTTACAGAGGTCTTGCATTTGCATTAGGTGAAATAATAATGCAGTAAGGCAGGGACTTCAGACATCTCTGAACTATTCGTATTTCCTCAATCTTCAAAATTGCACTGGAAATGAAAAACCATCAAGCCTGTCATTAGCTCTATGACGTCCTCAGAAGACTTTTTGTAAATCCTGACTGTGGGTTTCCCTCTTTTTGTTCACATACTTCGCTTCAAAAGGCAAAATTTTACTTTGGAAAATCGATGTTGAGCCTCTGAAGTGTGAAAAATATAAACCAAAAGGTCCTGAAATTTCTTGCTCTTTTTATTTCAAGAAATAGTCTGACTGATACAAGCTAGGCTAAGCAACAAAGGAAATTTAATATTGTCTACTTGGCATCTTCACAGTCGTCTTTATTCCAGAGAGAGAGAGAGCTTGTGAAATCCTAGAGTTTACGTTATTTAACAAGTCCCTTAAGCTTATCATGCCTAAACTCATGCTTAAGCATTTTTGTTACATGTTAATGAGTGCAGATTCAGCAATTTATCTAAGTATTCTCTTAACACTGTTTTTAGCTTTGCAGATTTCCCAGCAGGCTGCCAGCCTTCTCCAACTAATTGACCTGGCTTCTGCTTCATAAAAACAGAAAAGCAATAAACAGGGAAGCATTCATTTCCTACAGCAGAAAAGGCCACCGTCATCTGAGCAGTCCTTACTGACTTGACTGAGTGAGAACTGCTAACTGCCCTGGCAAGAAAGTCTTTACCAGGACAGGGCTCAACCCTGTCTCTGCTAAGTCCTCTCAGCCTCCCACGCGCACACATGTCTGCATGCTTTTTCTTGGCCTTTCAGCCCAAAGAGAAGGGATGAAAGCCCTGAGCAGCACTTTTTATGCAAGTGATTTCTGACACTGCAGGACATGGAAGTTTATTTCGCCAACCGGGATCAAATCCTAACATCTTCCCACAGGGTGTCCTGTCGTAACTCCGGTCAACTCAGAAATGGTGTACAATTATTTCATAATAAAAACTAGTATAAGCATTGTCAGAGGGCCAGCAAAAAAGTCCTTACAACACTTTAAATTGACTCGCACTTGGACCAAGCTTGGAGAAGCTCAAAAGAAGACCACCCACATCTTACAGTCCTGCTTGAAAAGGTACAGCTCTGAGTCCAAGGAGGTTTTTACCTGAGGCTTCCCCATCCTCTTGCTTGTTAGTGAATGAAGCTGTCTCACTTTACTCCCCTGGTTCTTGAAGGGACATGACAAACGGAGCAAAGGTGACAGGAGAGCCTCAACAGGCTTTTACCATATCCAGTAATGGTCATTTATGAAGAAGGTGAAGTGGACAACTACGGAATAACTTCTCTAACAGGTATCTTCTGACCCACTGATGACATTTCACTACAAGCACAACTGTAGTTGGCTTTAACTGGGCTTAAAGCAGGGGTAAGTACTTCTCTACTGAGAAGTACAAGTATTTTTGCACAGGGAAGATGACTAGAGCAACAATAGCTTGGAGACCTGTAGCAAGACAGACTCGAGTTTACAAGCCCTGGTGGCAACAGCTGTCCAATACTCAGGCCAGGGCTTCCCTCCCTGCAGGGCTGCAGGCAGGTCCAGCAGATGAAGCCTCACCAATTTATAAGGACCCAACACTGCTGTTTTTCTAATACTTATAATGGAGAGATGAACCCTGCAGAGTTGGGGGATTTCTTTCCTTTTCCTGTATGAGAAATTCCGGGAGGATGATGAAAAATTCCTAGGCTGAGATTCCTCTTCCCATCCAAGCCACCTCCTCCCTATACAAGAGAAGCCCTTGAGTGTAAATCTTTCCCTTTATGGAGTGACAACAAGGAGAAATTTACCCTGACCTGTCTAAATATACAAGTAAAGTTTCTTACCTCTGGGGACAAGCCAGACCGTAGACAGGCTAGGAGAGATGATCTTGTGGTTAAAATTCCAGCCTGAGACTCTGGATATCTTGGTGTACTCCTTGCTCATTATTCACTTTCTGCATGATATTGGAAAGGCCACTTAAACTTGCTATAAGTAAATTCACCATCTGTAAAAGATGCATAACCATACTTCCTTGTCTCTGTTTTGCTTATTAGAATGTAAATTGTTTTGGTCATCTCCCAGCACTAAGGGGTATTTAGTCATAAGAGCAATAAAATAACACTGAAAGACAAAAAAAAAAAAACCAAACCTGCTAGAAATGCATAATGTCTATCATTCCCAGCCATCGCTGTGGCCCTAAGTCCACCAAGAATGAACTGTCCGGCAACTCCTGGCCGTGCTGGCAGCTCTGAGGGCTGCCCTGACCTGAGGAGTTCAAGTGAGGCACCTGCGATGAGAGGACAACACTGCTGTTTATCAGGCTCCATGCAATGCTCTCACAGGTTGCAAGGCAGGTCTGGTGAACTGTCTGTACAGGAGGAGATAAATGGAGTATTCATCATGTCTATAAAAAATGTAATTTTTAAAAGGACATGCTTTAAACTAAAGGGGGGTAGATTTAGACTAAGTATAAGGAAGAAATTTTTTACGCTGAGGGTGGTGAAACACTGGAACAAGTTGCCCAGAGAGGTGGTGGATGCCCCATCCCTGGAAACATTCAAGGTCAGGTTGGCCGGGGCTCTGAGCAACCTGATTTAGTTGAAGATGTTCCTGCCTATGGCAGGGGGGTTGGACTAGATGACCTTTAGAGGTCATCTATGATTCTATAAAGCCATGTATCAATCAAGTACAATGCCGAGGGACTGGCATTTCCATCTTAACCTGGCATTTTTCCAGTCAGTCTGCAACACTACGTATGTGGAAAATTTGTGTGACTGTGTATGCATATACACACTATATATGTGTGTGTGTATACGCACTAAAATTTCCCCTTCTGCAAAGAAACCATGTCTAAAAGAAGGTCTTGGAAACAATGAATGAACTCTTAAAATCAAAGAACCACATGAATTCCCTGAAGTCAATTGAGTTGGACACAAGGTTAGGAAGAGAT
>NW_008824986.1:18413107-18414227 GCF_000699105.1 Pygoscelis adeliae | reverse complement strand
AGCAGGACTGTACTGGCAAAGTCTTCATTCATTTACTGCAGAATTCTCCTAGAATGACCTTGCACAAGAAAACATGAGGCATTTCAGTACATCTGATACGTAAGAAAGAAGAATAATCAAAATGAAGTTAGTGAAATGAGAAATAATTCTTAAGTATTAGACTTTGAGAAGAGTACTGAGACCTGGTAGCATTTAGGAGAACAAAATTAATTGGATCAAAGGCAAGATTTTACTCTATAAATGATCAAGAATTTCTCTGGATGGGGAGTTCATGAAACCAAGGATGAAAAGTTTGACAGCTGGGGGCAAAACCTTATCTGCTAATAAGATATGGCTTGAAAAGCATCTTCCAGGGAAGGTTAACTTAAACAACAGTACTACTACCTTTAGGAAGTATTGCCAGGTTACAGTTTGAGCTCTGTAATACAGTAACAGTACAGTAATAGCACAGGCTTGGCAAAAATATGAGCAATTCCATGAAAATCTCTGGCTTTTTCACTGCCGTTTTGAAAATTCATCCTATAGAAATATGTTGTTATGTAAATACATGTTAGCCTAGTCCCATATGTATGCTTAGGGCTGGGGACACACAGCCTCCATCTCCCAGCTGATCCATGGTAAATTGCTGAAGAGCAATAA
The DNA here is from genome assembly GCF_000699105.1 of Pygoscelis adeliae. Classification (NCBI taxonomy): domain Eukaryota; kingdom Metazoa; phylum Chordata; class Aves; order Sphenisciformes; family Spheniscidae; genus Pygoscelis; species Pygoscelis adeliae. Next base: position 18,413,588 of record NW_008824986.1, on the reverse strand, counting down.
ATTAATCATACGCATGAACCCTCTTTGACAAATGACCTCTCATAATTATTCCTTTTCCTAAGGACACTTCAAGACTAAAAATTTAATCATAAGCAAAGAAAATCCAGCAAACAATTCCTTCTAGCCCCAGATGTAAGACTTTGGATCTGTGGTTATATTGTATGTAGAAAATGCCATATTACATTAATTAGTGGAAGCTTTTGTGGTTGATTCACTCCCGTGGCAATCCACACGTATGGTGCCATAGGTATAAGACACACGAGATGCTGTAGTAAACCATCCTCTGTGAATAACTACTGCTGTTGTTCAGCAGTGTCTTTTACCTAAGTGATAGAAATGTGACCAGATCCGAGCCCCTGCCAGTGGAGGTCAGCCCTTTCAAAGGAAACCTCGGCCAACGAGGCACTCGCTCCTTCCCACGGCAGTAAGGAGCTCGCTCACTTTTAAAGCCAAGCTGGAACAATTTTCCCCTACCACCAGC
>NW_008824986.1:18406889-18413067 GCF_000699105.1 Pygoscelis adeliae | reverse complement strand
TTTAGTGTCTGCAGACCCAGACCCTTGTGCTCGTGCCCCCACCGACACCGGGTCAAGTGGCAGCCAAGAGCATTTCTTGCTGCAGCCAGTCTCATCCCCCCCACGCCGGGGGGCTGCCCCTATGCCAGCAGGGAGCTGCCAGCTGCCAGCCAAGCCTCCCTGAGCAGGGAGAGCTGAGAGGGAGAGATAAAATAGTTCTCCAGCCAAAGCTGAGAGCAAGAGTAAGCTTTTTCTCACCCAAGGCATGAGAAAGCTGTAAAACAGCACGGTATGTGTGGGAAGGAAATGGAGCCTGACGGGTTCGTATCATGAAAGCACCAAGCATAACCCATTAAAAGATTTTGCTATTACTTAGCACAGTTGTAGCATGAAGATACTGCAGGGTGGGAATCCTAGGTCTGACCATGCCACCATAGTGCAGGAGAGAGAGCCAGACCTGATCCTCTCTCTGTGTGTGTGTCTGTGTGTGATATATGTCAGGGCTCTTTCAGAATACATGCACTGTTTGTTCAGCATTCCTCTCCTCCCCTCCTCTCAGAAAGGGGGAAAAAAAGAGAAAGGGAAATTTATTTGTCCATGAGGCCTTTTTAAACAGACGAGGTAATTACCTGAGTACATCTATTATATGCAGAGCTGCTCCAATCATCACAAAGCACGATTGCCAAACTATAATTAACTGTCAAAAAAAACCCCGAACACCCAACCCTGTTTAACTAACTTTAATGCAGGGACACGGACCAAAAATTTCTATTGTCAATCCCGCCATGCAATGTCAGTGAGAGGGCTGGAGGCCAAGAGCAGGGCTTCGCCCTGAAATACATATCTTTGGCTTTTCAGCTCCCTGTGTCAAAAATTCTCAACACTGTATTTTTTTAGAACTAGTCTACTATGGAGAGTTACTAAACATACATCAGCAGCCCAACAGAGCACTAACAGGAGTACGCGGCAATCAACTAAATGGACCAAGCGAGAGCCGGGAGGAAGATAGTGTGGGAGAACTTTAAGTGATTGGTGTGTTCATAAAAAATGACAAATGGCCCAAAAGACTCAAGGTCCCTGTTAATTCAGGAAAGACAGAGAAGCAGTGCAAGCTCGGGGTGGGGTTAAAGCGTGCTGGGGCTGCAGAGCCTGTGGCGTTCCCAGGGCACAAACCCCACTCTTCCTCCCCATTTCTGTGCAGGCGTTGGGCTAAGCACAGGCATTTCTCAAGACTAAGCACTGTGGCCTGTTTCTCCCCCTTCACAACTGTCTCCAGGGGAAGAAGATGCATCAGTAGGAGCTAGACATTTCCCCCAGGTCAGCGGTACCAACACCACAGCAGTGGTGCTGCCGTGGAAGCCCCAGCCCTTTTCCTTCCCATGGCTGTTTGCGGCCCCTCCTGGAGATGGAAGGGGTAGCTGGGCTGTGGTCCTCTACCCTCATTTCTTCCTCAGGCTCCAAATGTTGCCAAGGCGAGCCCTGGAAATACAGGATTCAACACCTGCTGAGAGGGCAGCTCATTCCCAGTAGCTCCTCCGTAGCCCACCACAGCCTCCAGCATCATGTAGTGCAGGAATAACAGAGCAGTCTTTTGTCCTTTCCCCGCCCAGTTCAGTTTTTACAGCTTCAGATGGGCTTTAGTTTTGTTTCTTGTGCCTCCACCATCTGTGCCCAGGGAAAGCAGGATTTCAGCAGGCTGTGTCCCCACTGCCCATAGAGAGAGGGTTCAGCTGGAGCTCAATCTGACCCAGTCCCTCCCCATTTCTCCTCCTCCTTTAAGGAACTGGTGCAAAGCCAAAGCCAGCACATAAGTGGGGTGGATAACAGGGGAGTCTGAGGCTCGGTGTGCTCAAATCCCAACATGATGTGGCAGTGCAGACACAGTGTCATTCACAAACCTAGGGCTGAGGACTTCTGAGACTGCAGAGAGTGTCTCCAGGGAGAGAGACATTGCCTGGAAAAACATTTTCTTCCTGCTCAGGCCTGCTCTGCCCTTCTCGTACGGCATCACATCCCCCCCGAACAGCAGAGGCTGCTCCAGGGCAGAGCCACACCAGAGCAGTGTGCACCATATAGACTCTACTGGAGACTGGCAACATGGGCAGATGTCCACAACCATGGTCCCCACTACTCCTCACACAGCACCAGGAACTGCTGCGCTGCCTGCCACCAAGAAACCTCTGGGTTTTGTGGAAATGTATCTGCCTAGAGAGGAAAGATGCCCATGAAGCATTGGGTGGGGGTAGCTATTTAATGAAGCACTGTGAGAGAAGTGCTCGTACATCCATAGGCTCAGTACTGTCACCATTCAGAGGCATTGGACTGGACAGGTTCTTACTGTTGTCATTATTCCAATAGCACTGTGCTAGGCACTTTTCAGACCCACTGGGATAAATGATCATGGCCAACATTTAGTTCTGTTTAGAAATACAAGTGCCTACAATAGGATAAGTCAGTTGCTGTAAGAAGCTCATTCTGTTGGATAGCAGTCAACATACTGTACTCACAGAACAGCCATGCCAGCTCTTTTTGCAGAAAAAGACAGCAGTAGCAGCAAAGCCAGGTCACTACGGCTTGTTCCCTAACCCACATCTAAGAATCCAGCAACTGGAGAGAAGACTTGCAGAAGACCAGAGCAGGCAGCAAGAGAAACATCTCCTTTCCCCCACCCCCATGCAATTCCACGGAGCTCAAAATCAGTTTTCCCTGACTTCCACAAGCATGGAAGGAGAATCAGGAGTCACATATCTATTTATTATAGCACTAAAAGGGAAGAAATCAAGCAGATGGTAAAGCAATGGCTTTTTTTTTTTTCTTTCTCCAGCCCTAGACTTATTGGGACATGCATTCAAGGAAGCCTCCAGAGATACCCCAGTCCTGCAGTTGACTTCCCTCATTGAGCAGATTGCTTAGTTGCATTTACACTACCTGGCACAGTTTTCATCTCCCTGTTTGAAGAGAAAACAAAGTCATACGGAAAAACCAAGAACAGCCCAGATGCACTTAGAGAGGCTTTGAAGGACTGTGAATCACACTGAAAGGAAACTTGAGGAAAAGAGAGACCTCATTTTACCCAGTGTACAAAAGGGACTGGTATCATATTTACTTTCACAGTGACTTAACCTTCCCCCCACCTTCCTCCTTGCACCAGATTTCACCCTCACTAACTAGGTTAAAACCACACATACCTGTTCTAAAGCTGCTGTTAACTTCATGCTTGTTGTAGGTCAAGGCAAGCTGTGTGTGAGCAAATTATCGTGTACACTTACTTCTAGCAGGGAAGGATTCTTAACCTCGAGAGGTTTGTCTGCAAGAACCCCAAAGCCGTCTGCCAAAATGAGGAGCCTCTCAAAAGTTAAGGTCACTGACTTCAGTATTAGAAGCCTGGATATCCCACTACTTCACACATCTCACAACATTTTCTGTGGCCGAAGATCCAGTCGCCAGGCCTTCAGCTCACAGCTAAGTGCACATGCATTAATTTTGAGGGGATCACTGGCAGAGAGACCAGTTTTTCCATCAATTCATGCAAGCCCTACCAACCTACACAAACCTAAACTAAATTAATTCCCAAGTCCTTCCCCACATCATCCTTTGTGACTGGTCTGACCACAGCCGGAGGGACTGTTCCCAAAGTTCTGCCTAATGAATGTCATAATATGGCCTCACAATTAATTTTTCATCCAAATGAGAATGAATGGACTTGAGCTTCAAATGAGAAATAACTCCCAGTTGTCTCAGGAGGAAGAGCTCCACTTCACATATGTGTGTGTGGACATATGTGCTCACCCATGCAGGTGACAGACCAAATTTTGCCTATTTGCAACCAAAACAGACAAATTTCAGGCAGCAAGTTTCTTCCTCTACCTTGTGTGATGTGTACAAAACACATTATAGAGTCCTATTTTCCCTTGCATTTTTAAAAGTGAGAGCTCTAGAGTAATTTAATGTCCGCTTTTACCACACTTTTTATTGAATATAGAAATCAATAACAAACTGCTGATCACTAAAGAGCTGCTTATCGAAGGCAAAAGCTTCTTGCAGGTGCTAAAAAGGAAAAAATAGAGGAATAATTAATATGTGTTTGACAGTGGCCACCAGGCTGTAACTAATAAGGGGAATGTATCATCTGTTAGGAGAAAGTTTTCATTTCACAGCTGCCTTGAAGACCTGGGGACATTTCTCCGGCCGCCTGCAAGAGCCAGGCATAGGTAGTTACCATCTCAGATGGATGTTTTAGCCAAGCAAGGAAAACTTTTTTGCACCTCTCTGAAAGTAGTTATTGCTTGCACAGAATTGTTTCCTCCAGTCCCCAGCAAGTCAAAAAGGGGCTTTTACATTCCTATGAAGTAGGATTGAGATCCTAATGCCCTCATCATCACGTGGCTGCGTCCGTTGTCTCATGAAGGTTTAGATCCTGCTCCCTCACTGACACAGGTCTTCTAATCTTTACCACGTGACTTAAAAGCAGATGCTAACTGCAGCCATCACCCCTGGTTCAGTGGTCTTGGTACCATCCAGCCGAGCAGGCTGACATAAGCCCTGCCCAATTCATTACAGAAGTGATTTCATTCTGCCCCCATTGAACAGGAGAGGACCCTGGTCACCCCCAGCAGGCTGGCTTCAGCTCATGCAATTAAAGCAAAAGGGAGAGGAAGAAAAATGTTACGGTGGGTACTCTGTAAAATAAAAGTGCCCAGAAAAACTGAGCCCTCAAACTGACAGAGGAATAAACACATCAACTGACATTCACAAATTAGTTATTCCATTTTTAGGAACCTCCTCGATTCCCTTTGGTTTCCAAATCCTGCAGCGAAGCACTCCAGGTAGTCAGGGTACAGCGATCACCTCTGCTCAACCTCGCTTTCGCGACCTAGAGATCCAAATGGCGCAGAGTTCACACAGATACAGGTGCCGTGCACAGTCTCTATTTAGACAGATTATAACTTGATTTCTTTTTTTCAGGATGAAGACAGAAAGATGAAAGAAGGGAATTGCACCAGGAAACAGTGGGTCTACAAGGCAGATTTCAAATCCTTTGCCTTGGCAGCCAGGCTCTATCAGTAAGGTTTTGTGGACATACTCCTGCTGTGTTATATCACTATCTAAACAATTCAATAGCATCTTCTGCCTTCTTTTGCTCCATGAGCTTTTATTTTCTCCTTCAGTGCTATCATATTTTAGTTAGAAGTGATCAGTCTACATTATCGCGCTGTTCCGACCCCTCAGGTGCCTCAGCTATTAGATTATACTGCCCCATCCGTGAAGACAAGGATATCATCTATACATCCATCCTGATGAACCACTAACCACTACAAGATCACCTTGAGGAAGGAGGCATTTAAAATGCCTAAGAATGAAATTTAGAGGGGAAAAAAGACAAAGCCAAAAAGAAATTAGATGTTTGCCTGTGTGGGGTACAAGTTTGTGGAATAACAGCCTCCAGCAAAGATTACCTCCTTCCGACAAGGAGGAGTTGCTGCTGCTTGTTGTTTTATAGAAGTGAGTACGAACAAAGGACTGTGCTGTTCAGGTAGAAGGAATAGCTGAGCCTGTAATCAGTTATATGGCTCCAAATGGAGACTCATTAGCTTTTCAGGCAACATACATTAAAATTCTGACAAGTTCATACCAAAGTCCAAACAACCCAAACACCTCCCCAGCACGTCTTTGGCCTATAAGGATCTCTTTTAACCCTCACCACTGTAGTGTTTTAGTTAGAGGCAATGAGGAGAATGCTCCAGCTCTGAACCCAATCCATACACAGCAGCGATGCAAAGCATCAGGTTGTAAACAGACTGACATTCGGTATATTTAGGATTTAATCTATATGTAAATTTCCTGAACATACTTCAATAAAAAATAATTCACAAAAATTTACGTTTACAACTTTGGGCGTGATTCTTTATGTCTTTAACTAATGGTCTCAGATCTGTACTGTTGTATTTTATAACACAGAGCTGATGATAGACTGTTTGAACAGGAGCAAAACTGAATGTTTCCTTTTGTAAAAACAAAAGAGACCTGAGAGATTTTGTTAGATGAGTAACAAGCAGTGGTAAGGAACACAAGACCTCTAATGAGCGTAAGTCTCTTGTAAGCTAGGCATCTGTGAACTGATGCAGGGCAAAAAATAATAACAGCATGGATGTCCAGCTTAGCTTTTACATCATGTGGCCTGATGAACTCTTCCAGTGTG
>NW_008824986.1:18388143-18406853 GCF_000699105.1 Pygoscelis adeliae | reverse complement strand
CGAGGTGGACAACCCACTGCTTCACATATGTTACATGTGAAGGGTAGGTCATTATTCCAAGTACTGGGACTGACTCCCAAGAAGCTATTAATCTATAAATTCAAACCACTGGACATTTCCCACCTGCTGCTAAACATCATCTGGACTATACCTATTACAGTTGGAATTTTAATATCACATGACATAGCTGAAATGAGTCATGACCTGCAGAAAGCATAAATCTTTGTCCATACAAGCAGTGGTAAAATGTGAACAGTCAAAAATAACTCCTGGTATGGATATAAGAAACACCATTGCAGTTCAGACCACAGCTTGGTCTCCCTCAGTTTCTGGTCTCTACTAGTGGCCAGCAGCAGATGCTCATGAAAAGATTAAGAATCAGAGCAAGATCAGTGATTGTTCCTGAGGCTGGACTCTCACTCCTTGTAAGCAGTGGCTAAGTAAATCCTCTCTCAGTCGGCACAGAATTGCTTGGGTTTTGTAGGACTACTTCATCCTTTAGCCTTACTCAAAGTGTGTGTGCTTCGTTTAAAAAAGTTTGAAGTGGGTGTCCATCTGAGGCCATCCCAGTCCATGGGATGTTTCAGCCTAGTTGATGCACTCTTCTGCAATGGTAGGGGGACCAGCTGACTGTGCAGTAAACACTTACCAGCACCCAGCTAACAGCCTGGGGGTTCCACGCTGCCCCAGTGGAAGGGTGTGGATAGGAGATACTCCCTCCCCCACATCTCTGAGTAAGCTTCCCCATCTACAAGTGGTAGGAGATTCCCCAAGGACTAAGTTGCTTCCACATTCAGGTGCATCTGTATGTGGGGAAGGGACATACCTGTGTAGCATGTGCCACCTGCAGCACCCCAGTCCTGGGACCCACTCCACACACACATGCAGCTGCCCCCATCACCCTGACTCCCATGGAGAAGAGATGCCACCACTCTGTGTGGAGAAGATGGTGCCAGTGTATTTAACTGGCATGTGACATGTATTTAACATGCCCCATGTGACTAACCTGAGGCACTCAGGAGAGCTTCCTAGCCTATGCCCCAACTCAGCGTCAGCACACACCACTTACTTCTCCCTGTCCCTCAGCCCAGTTGTCTTTTGAAGAGGCACACAGACCGGTAGGGATGCTCTGGCTGGGTCCCCAGTTTGGAGAATCAGAGACAAGGACTTTGGAGACCTCTGTGTAGATCACCTGCCCCACAGTCCAGGCACAGACTACAATTACTTGAAGATTTGCAGAAAGTGAGAAACCAAAATATCATAGAGCTCCATAGCATTACCCAAGTGAACTCTAACCAAACCAGTGTCAGGCCAAGAGCATTCCCGAAGACACATTCAGCACTGTCAGCAGCAGCTGACACCTCCTGAAGATCTGGCTAGAATGAGTATAAAATAAAGCAGTTTGCTTCAGAGACATCATATTAAGGCCAGAAAAGGGCCTTAAAAAAGGACATAGGTCACTACCTCCTCTAGTTCCTCCTACAATGAGAACAATAACTCTCCAAGACAGCCAGCCTTGATTGAAAGTCTTCAAGCAATGGAGATTCATCATTCCAATAAATCTCACAATTTCTCATTTCCATGGCAGCAAAACAGTAGTTTTCATGCAAGCGGAGAAGCAGGCATGTTGAAAGGAAATACTTATACATATAGAAGGAATGAATCACGAATGCTCATACTTAATATCCGTTTAAATCTCTCACACTAACATGCAGGTTATAAACAAGAGACCTAAGAATTTTCAGATCTTTATCTAGATGCAAAAATGTTCTTTTTAATCTTAAATCCTGTATAATGTATGAAACGCTAAAACATATACTTTTGCATATAGCCAAGCCATTCACATTCAGAGGGTTTAATTGCCTAGTTCAGTAGGAGCCACATTAGTTAGCTGCATGTAATTTTCAGACTATTTTATTCATATCATGTTTGTAGAAAGACTGAAAAAAAATGGATTATATGCACTTTGATGGCTTTGCCTTAAAAAGTAGGAATATTTACATGCCATATCTGATTAAATATTTACCAGTTAGTAATACTGAATTGGGAAAAGTTAAACGTAATTTCAAGGCAAAATACATGAAGGGTACGTGTAGGTAAGTTAAGAGCAAACCTGTTGCAAGCGAAATCAATAAAAGCATTCATTAAAAACCTTGGCTGTTCAGAGTTAATGGTTCTCTTAGAAGGCTCTCAAACACCTTAAGGGGAAGACAATGCACAATGAAGACATTTAATTAACCTTAACTCTGACCCCCATAGCAATAGCATACACGTATCTTGCAATCATTATTTCTTCCCTACCTGCAATGTACCTCTGAGAGCACACTTTCTCATCACCTTCTCATCACACAGATCTTTCCGTGCTTTTCTAAATTTCTCCAAGATAAGCATAAGGGACACTTAATGAAATCACATAAGGAAGCATAGGCAATGGAGTGAGATTAAAGATAAACATAGATGGAGATCATCTCTTCTGCTGGGATGGGAAAATCTTCAAGATATGAAAAGATAATCTGTAGTAATGCAAATGCAGCTGTTCCTCTCCCCTGGCTGTACCACAACAGGAGATCGATGAACAGAGGGGAGGAGTTATAGGGAGAGACAATCTTTTCTTTTACACGCAAGAGAAATTACATGGTTCTGGGAATGAGGAACACCGCTAGGCCACCCTCTTGCCTTGATTCCCTGTTCATAAGAAATAATAACCAGGGCTTTCCCATGGACACCAAAGTAGCAAGCTCTATGGAGATAAGATGAAGGATGGGAGGAAAAGACTGGTTCAGGCTCCTTCTCAGAAAACTTCCCAGGTTTCTGCTAACACTCTTTGTAATCTCCCCCTCCCTCCCCCCGACACTGTAACCATGATGAGAACCTTAGACTGGGAGTTGTTAGAGATTTATTGACTAAAAGCTTTTCAACTCACCTTCCAAATGCACAGCAAATTCAGACATGAGTGTCAAGAACTCCTGAAAAAAATACCATTTGGAAAAAGAAAAAGGCTGAGGATTTTTAAGAGGTGAATGAGAAATATCTGATTTACACACAGAATTTCTCAGTGTTCGCGGGGGTCTATGAGGACACCCAGGTTTAATGGAAAGGGAAAGGAATGCCACACTTCAGAGAAATTCCTGCTATGGGAAGGAATGTAAGAAAAGTGTCATTTCCTTGCCCCATAAAGAACACTCACAAACAAAGCCAGACAGGTCTTAAAAAGTCAGATCTGCTAAAGGCTGACATGCATTAAGCCTTCAGCTGCACCAAAGGAAGAGCAAAAAACACAATTGAAAGGTGTATTTGGAAGTTATTTGGAGACGAAGAGGACTATCTCTTCTGCACCATAACAAAATAGACCCCCTAAGACAGCATAGTTATGGGAAATAGTGCCATAAAAGGAATGCAAACCATTTAGGAGAGTAAGATTTGGGGTAATATGGATTATTGTTCCTTAACTTGCAAAGGCAGTATACTTTCACTGTACTATGTGGTAACTGAGAACTAACCCAAAAATCCTCTTAAGTCAATGAAGAGGCTGCCATTGACTTTATCAGACTATAAATCCAGTCCCAAAGAAGATAAGTGCAATGTGTGTACTTTCTGTCATTGATAAATGATGGAACTGAGGAGAGCTATTTTCCAGCCATAACCAGTTCCTTTGAACTCAGCCAAGTGCAACTCATGGCTAAAAGCAACGTCCTCTGAAACACAGCCTCTGCCAGGGCAGCACATGGATCTTTTAAACAGTGGGGTATAGCAGCATAACCTGCTTTAGAGATGAGAGCAGCTCAAGCACTCACACATTGGCACGGAGCATGTACCATTATCTGGTTGATCCCCTAGTCCATGATTGCCCAAAGATGTATGGGTATGTTTCAACATCTGGAAATCTCAGAACAAATGTAAGTGTTTGCATAGCCTCTCTCAGGCTGCCCAGGACCTGGAATTCAGTCTCAGCAGAGTTTATATGGTTCCTTCAATCACCAGACCCACTCCCTTGGAAGATGTTAAGATGAAGTCATATGAATCCTGTTTCATTTATGAGATTTGATGTGATGGTAGGCCAAGACCTTACAACCTGAGGGCAATGGCCTTTTGCATCCATATATGAAGCAAAATATCTGCACTCATTACTTGCTGGAGCAGACAGCATCTGTTATATCATGTCATTGTGCAGACTGTCAAAATAAATGACTTGGAAAGATCGATACTGGTAAAAGATACCAGGGGAGAGGCAGACAGATGGCTTAGATGGGAAAAGCCGAACTCTTCATCAAGGCTCTGATTTGTGCTTATAGGGTCTTGGTTGTTTCCTTAGACTTGACTTTTCAAAGACTCACAGACCTGCCTGCATAGACAGACCTGCCTGCAGGTAAGCTTTGAAAGCATGAAGAAATAGTCCAGACCCTGTCTGTGAGAGCTGTAATATCACTGCTGTTGTTTCACTGGTAGAAACTAAGCCCTACATTTAGCTCCAACACCCAGGCTTCGACTGTGCTCGCTAAGAGTGAGTCTAGTGGCACATCACAGCAGTAATTTTGGTCCCTTTCTTTGAACCAGACATGGAAGGGCCAGGCAACAGCCCTGGCCTGAATTACCCACTCTTGAACACCCATCCATGTATCCTGGGTGTTAGACCAAAACCCAGTGACTCCAAGGACTTTTTGATTGAACTGCAGAAGAATCTATCTGGCAGCAGATATGAATGACTTTCTGATAAATACTCCCTCCCTGCCCTTTGAAATCCATATGCTGCTGATAGGCCAGCTATTGAGTCTTATTGGAAAAGAGTGGAGACTTTTTGCTCTGCCAGCTCTTGCTTCGAGCCTAACCGCTAGTTCAACGCTGCCATGAACTTTTGCCTTTTTGCATGCAGTATTTTGTTATCCAAAGCAAGAAAAGCATGAGAAAAAAAACCTCATCCTAGAAGGAAATTAGCATCCAGCAGCCTAATAACCCATTCTCTGCAGCACATGCAGGGTGGTGTAATTAAAGCCATAAAAATTCAGAATTGATTTCTGCATTGGGAAGATACACTCACAACATAACTAATGATGGCTGCTGCCATGTGCCTGGGAGAGGAATTCTCCCCAAAAAGGCTGGTCTCCATAGGAAGCCTGCTGGTCCCATCCTGCCTTTCCCAGGGGAGATGAAGGTCAGATAACTCAGGCAGCAAATAAGTTCAGTTCCTGCCCAGCCCCAACCCACATCTCAAGCAGTCACAGCTCAGTGCTTCAAAATTTAAGCTGGGCTGTTCTCCTGCAAAAACCTCCTCGAGCACATTTATGCTGTCACCCAAATGCACACCCAAGCCTAGCGGCATGTCCTGCAGCAGTACTGTGCTGACGCACAGCAGTAACCAGCCCCTGCGCACCTACTCAGCAGCAACTGAACTCATCAGCAAAGCAAGGGGCACCCAGACACCAGCAGATTAATGAGATGTGCCCACAGATTCGCAGCACTTGTGGAACTGGTCCCAGTTCCCAAGAGGCTGATGATTTACCAGTGCACCTCATGGCACTGTGAAGTTTGCAAGTCGCCTCTCTCTCTGCCAATATCAGCACTGCTTTAAACCTCCCAACTGTGATTTCCCATAGACCAAAAGATTGCCCCGACCCAGGATTCTGTTTTGATGGTCTTGGTTGTGTTCGATAAGTGTGAAAGTCTCCTTCAGTCTGCCACGTTCCCTTTAAAAGCAGAACAAATTCCCTAATTTAGAGTTTTAAAAGAAGCATGAGAAGTCAAGATGAAAAACCTTTAAGCAGAGTTAATTGGCAATAGTGTTTTAAGCTGTACAGTACATAGAAAGTATCCAATCTGCTTTAAGAAGAGATGTTTAAACTCTGTTTTGCATTTTTCCTCCTCTGCTTTCTACCCCTGTTCCAGCCACTGCAGTGACAGCTTTGCCAGGTCTCACTCATCATGCTGCAGGGCAGGTTTATAAAACCAGTGTTTTCCTTGAAAAGCCAAAGCAGGTACTTTCTCATCTGCACCCACCTGCTTAAGAAAAGAGGGGAGAGGAGGTAGCTGCTGCAGCCAGCAATGCTACAGTCACAAAAGAAATAGGATCTATCTTGAAACACTTTTTGGTAGGAGATCTCCAGGCTGATGCCTCCTGCCAAGTCTCCATCCACCTCAACACAAGAAGGAAGATGAGGAGCCCTAGAGCCAGGACCGTCTCTACTGCACTGAACCTGCTGCAGAGCAGCAGTTATCCCAATCTATTACATGGAACAAAACCCATTACCAAAACCCTGGACATCAGAGCCAGCAACTGCAAGAGTTTACTTTAAAACCCAGTAGTTTCTCCCACTATATTTCATGATGAGAACCAGAAATTGTTCTGCCAAATGCAGCCTGAGGTCCACCCTGCAGCCAGCTCTGAGCTAGAACAAAACTATTCCCACAATTCAGCTAAAATTTTCTTCTTGTCCTTTCAAAACAAAAAAATAGCTGTCTTGGAGAGAACATCAGATGACTCCCCTTGATCTACAGCTACAGGCTTTAGGAGATGTAAGAAATAATAATGACCTGCTTCTGAAATGTCTTGCTTCTGAAAGCCAAAAACAATCTGAATAAAAAATTCATTGATCAATATTCTCCCACCGTTTTTCGCCAGTTATTCTGTAAGTTAGTGTACCTTAAAAAATACGCCAAAGCAAAGACTTCATGGGCTCAGCCTTGGCTGTTCACCTGTGAAAAATAAAATCTGCTTAATTTTTATGTGATAATAATTATGTAACTTATTTTTGGAAGTAAATAATTCAGCAAGGATGAGATGCACAACACAGAAGAATGGGCTGTGCCCGTGTTTTGCCTACTGATAAGGGACAGTTTTGCTGTCCCTCTGAATGCCTGCAGCACCAGCATTAACCTCTGCAAGCATCTTGAGAGAGAAATAAAAAAGAGCCTTCCCAGCAAAGCTAAATTCCACTGCCAGCTGACATTTGTTTCTTTTTATCTATACATTTGTCTAATTAAGAAGATATAGTGCCGTTTTAATTTTCATATAAACTCTTAACTTCAATGGGGATGCATTCTGCAAACCAAACAAGGATTTATTAAGATAATAAAGCAAGCACTTCATAAAAATTTAAATGCCTGCTACAAGCATCTTTTTCATAGAACTAAGAGGCCAAGAAAATCTCTTCAACTAGGGGAGGGATCTGCAGTAGTAAACAGCTTCAGCAAGCCCATGCCCAAGCGCATGTGTGAAGTCCATGTGCACAGGGGTGGCTTCCCATATCTGAGGCCACTCGCCCCGCACGACACTGAGACTCCAGCAGGATTTTAGCTGTGTGACAGCTTTGCACGTTTTCAAGCACAGGGGTGCACTGGTTCAAATGAATTGATTCATTTACAAGGACCTCATCTGGGGGTTAAGTATATTAGTTTCCCTTGCTTGTGCTGCATCGTCTGTTTATAACAACATAGTTAATCAAAGGAAGGGGAGATGAAGATCTTTTTTTGCCAGTGTGGCAGGAAAGACTGTGAAGCTTTAATTGACCCCTCAAGAGACAAAGTGAAAAGCTTGTGAAATTAGTTGAATTTTTAACACAAAGGTACATTTTCCTTTCAGTTCTGCTCTGGAGACTAAAAGGGTCGCACTCCCAGCTCCCGGCCATCCTGGGTGCAGCTGCTGTACCACCTCCTTACCTGAACCACTTCAGAAGCAATGCAGATATTAATACCTCAGGGTAATGACTCACAATAATCCCTTAAAACCCCATAATTGAAAAAAATGGCCACTGCTGACTAATGATTTTGGAGGCTGGGGCATAATGAATTGAGTTCTGCATAAGGTGCCTGAGGACTTTAAAGTGATGGTAGCTCTGCCTCTCTTGTCTGGGCTATGCAAGGTGTTCCTGAAAGCAACATGTCCCAGGGCAGCCAGGCAAAATGTATCCAGGTCCTCTGAGACCACGACTGCGAGGGACCAAGGATGCTGTCCCGGATGCCACATCCTCCATCCCCTCCCCATACATGGAGACACCAAGGTGGATTTAGCAGTCACAGCACTGCAGCAGGCTCCCAGCAGAGTGGGTGAGGAGGGTTGATGGCCCTTGTGACTGAAGGAAAATTTTGCAAAATGAAAGAGGTTGAGAGAAGGGACAATATCGCATGCCTTTTTTTTTTGGGGGGGGGAGGGGGCAAAAATTCCAAATGCAGCATTCAGAAAGTTTGGGAAGGGGGAAAAAATATTCTCAAAAATACTCAAAATGTGATGAGAAGTTCCTACAGAGATCTCGTGAAGTACTCCTGCTCCCTCTTAGATCCCATAGGCTTTTTAACCTGACAAACTGTTCCAGTTACCTCTATCAAATCAGACTTTCCACCGTCCCCTTTACTTCTGGGGGAGAGAGAGACCAAGAGGCTAAAAATATGTGTTACAGCACAGGCCAGAAAAGGACAAGTTTCCCACTCACTCCTCCTCCCCTGGCCATGACCTACAGCAAGATTACACAAAACTGAGGACAGGCAGAGATTAGCTGGTTGGCCAGATAAGGAAAGATGTGCTCAGGGGTAGTTTGTAATAGCTAGACTTGATAATGTTTGCCCTACATAAAGTGCGCTGTCACATCTGGAAAGATGGACAGCAGGTTCCAGTGGTGAGAGTTGCTGAGGATTGCTACAGTTTGTTCCCAGTGCTGCATGTGAGCTCTGCATCTCCTTTCTTTCCTCTCTCCTGGTAAACCTGAAGCACAGAGGCAGCAGTTTCCTTAGTGGACCTGGTAGTCAATAGGTTGCCACAAGTCCCAGCTGATAACTGATGGTTTAACACATGGAATTTCCTGGAGGAGATAAGCCTACAGCTTGCAAAAGCTATAATGAACAATTCCTCTAGCCAAAAAAGTAGATGACATGCTTGCAACTTGCACAATCACTCCCCACATATGGACACCTATGTGGCAGCAATGAAAAAAGGTTTTTTAGGTAGCGGCAATAGCTTTTGTTACAACTAAAAGCTATTACTTTTCCTTACAAAAATCATTTTGCCCTCCTCCTTATACCACTGCAGCTCCAACAATGCTATCATACATAATGAACATACTCAACCGTGTGGCAAGAAAATCTAGACAACACCATAGCTGCTACTCACAACAGAATATTCTAGTCAGATTTCCTCTCTGCTGTAACAAACATTATGTTTTCCCTCTTCTTCTCTAACAACTGTGACACTCATGACTACATTGCAAGAAAGTTCCCTGTAAGCCCCCAGCATTGCGCAGCCTCATTAGTAGCTTTGATTATTTATTTGGCACATCTCCAGCTTGCCTGAGTGGCTGTAAGACTGTCAGTCCTGTGCACTGATTCATTTTGCTAGTGGTTAATACAGTTCAAGTGCCAA
The DNA here is from genome assembly GCF_000699105.1 of Pygoscelis adeliae. Taxonomy (NCBI): domain Eukaryota; kingdom Metazoa; phylum Chordata; class Aves; order Sphenisciformes; family Spheniscidae; genus Pygoscelis; species Pygoscelis adeliae. The sequence continues at coordinate 18,397,510 of NW_008824986.1, read as the reverse complement.
AGGCAAGCCAAAGGGCAAAACCAAAAATAGGTAGTAGCATCAGCTTGGAAAAATAACAAATTCACATAATGTCAGTGACCCTGTGATGACCCTGTTGAGCTGGTGTTTAATAGAAGGCATTGAAAATGAAGACTTCGTGCCTAAGGACATATTGATAACTTCATGGAAATGACCATAACCCAGCACTGTTCTTCTGTGAGTTGTTTTTTTAGTGATTGCTAATCTTGTTTAAGATAAGAAAAACTGCCGTTTACTTGAATGTTCTGGGTCTACAGGGAGGTTTCATTTCATTCTTCTTTTCCTTCCTCTGAAGCACCAGATGCTAGACAGGACTAGACAGCAGTTTGAACTAGAATGCAAAAAAACAGACTTTAAAATTCTCCTGGAACCAGACATCCAGATCCTGGTCCTCATTTGAACCAGCTCTTTTTTTCCTTCACTGCAGTAGTGTTAAGGAGGTTGACTGAAAGTTAGCAAAGTTGTCTTACGTATAATGCCCCTGGGACAACTGACCAATGGCCCATTGACCATCTCCAGTTTTTAGTGAGCAGGGCAGAAATATACCTTCAGTCTTGTCTGGAAATGCCCAGTTTTGACCTCTTTACCTTATACTGGAGGAAAAAGCCAGTCCACTCTTATCCGCATTTTGTGGGCATCAGTTTCTTCAGAAGCATTTCCTCTGACTTTCCAAATCAAATTGTCACCTAGAAATTCTTCGTCACTATACCAATATGTAAGTCATGAATATTATAGCCAAAGGAAGCAACATCTGAATAAAAAATAGTTTTATTTTTAACTTATCCCTTAAAAGGCATAATGACCCTAGAGCTGTCCCACAGGAGTTATCCTTTATCACCACTGGATGAAAAGAGATTTTTCTGGTTCACGAAGCCCAAGTCATACATATTCATGCCAAACACATACAGTTCCTGTCAAAAAGGCTTTAATCAGACACAAGGCAGAATGTAGGTTACTCTTGCACCAATAGCTCCTGATATGGTGATCTACAAAGTGTCATAGCAACCAGTCCTGCAATGGGCTGAATTTTCCCTGAGTTATGCCAACAACTCAAACCACGTCGTGGGATGCAGGCCAGAGCCAGGAACCAGCCCCAGGGACTGCCATCACCCTCCTCTTCAAGCTACCAAGTTCCTGGGTCGACTTATATGAGAAAAAAAGACATGAAGTGAAAAACCAGGAGGAATTTGGACTGCAAACGTTCTTACCACTGGAGTTAAGCAGTACACAAAAGTTGAAGCATTATGTTCAAGAGCCAACCATTGAGAAGGCAGGTTCTCCACTCCATGGGAGTTGCTGGGATAGGATCTGGCTCCAGACACGACGTTCTTCCTAGCTGTCAGTCTTGCCAGCACCCTTAAAGAATAGCTGGCTGTGCTGTGACCTTCACAACATACCAGCTTGTAACAGGAGAGACACATCTAGCCTCAACTACATTCCTCCAGCCCACCAAAGCTCATGAGGGACCAGCACTAGACAACTCTGCACCTGAAGGATCATGACCTGGACATTTCAGGAGTACTAGAAATGCTTGTGTTGATTGTAACTCATACAGCACAGTGTGGCCATGACGTGGCCTCAGACATGGAAGCCCAGATGTTCTCCAGCCACAAAGCATCCCACCGCCAGGCACAGTGTAATGGCTCCCACCATGTCTTCAAAGAGCGCTCTGGGACTCCACTGCCTGACAGCAGGCAGCTCCAACAGCCAGGCAAAGCATCTTTTCCCAATTGTTTTACCCTGTGTTTCCTCCCAAGTCTACTTATTCACACTGCAGTCAGCCTTCAGACACCCCTCATCTCCTTGAGACTCACATTCCTGTCTCTTCACACACATACCATGTGCTTCTTGTACTCTGCTGGGGACAAGGAGAAAAGGGGAAGGGATCATATCCCCCTTCAGGAAATGCTGATTGGATTATTTCAGCCTGCTCCCTTCAAAATGTACCGTTATGGGCCAACAAATAGCACACCCAGAGGTGACATTCCCAAATAAACGATTACTTAAGGATTAGTCACGCAGCTGTACCGAAGGCATATGGCTGGCTTTGCAGGAAGGATTATTGCAGCAAAGATGAATACAGATGACCGAAGCAGCCAGGGCAGGGACCCATCCTTCCACTTCAGCTGTGTATAAAGCTTCTGACTTGAGGTCTGTCTACCCGTATTTGGTGTCTCCTAGACACAGCACTGCATTTGGTAATTATGAAAGGAAGGAAATCCTTTGCAAAAAGAAAGGAGTGACGAACACAAACAAGTGTCTGATTAAAAGCAAAATCTTGATCAATGCACTACAAAGTCTTCCCCCTCCAGCTGGCAGTTTCCGAAGGGCAGCAGAAAGACAAGAACTTTCTGAGGTATTTTCAATTGCAGAATTCATAGGGGTACCCAGGGAGCTCTTGGCGCAGCCCGAGCACACAGCCATCATGCTGCACTGCAAGCACAGACACTCAGCAAACTCCCCTCCAAAGGGCCGTTCCCTTCAAGCGAGCTGAGGCCGGGGAGTTCGTGTCCTCCTTCAAACCCAGGAGCTGCACTTGCTTTGAGGAAAACCATTCTCTGAAAAGCCCTAATCCAAATTTTAGCTCTGATAAGGGTGAAAAAAATGCTACAGCTGACTTCACTAAGGTTTCAAATCAACCTCCTTGTCTGTTACATTAATAATTGCAGCTTTTAGCAAACTGGATCCCAGCAGTTTCTTAGGAAGTAGCAGACGCTGTTTGGTTGCTCTGCTTTTCTCCTATTGCTAATTTATTACCCTCATGACTCTGTCAAGAAAGTCCCTGTGGCATTTCTTTCTTTTTGGAGCAGGAGGATGGAGGGGGGGGGATGACACTCACCCTCTAATGCTGAGCCACCAGCATATGTAGAGGCATATGATGTCCCCCAAGAAAAGGACTAACTCCTGCTCTCATCTAAAACCACACGTAATCACCCCCTATTTGTGTCTTAGTGCCCACAAAATCACGAACTTTGGTAGCAACAGGCCTTAATTTTATCAAGGCTCCTCTACCTTCATAATTTCAAATACTTGTCAGCAGCAAAAAAGTGCCAAGCAAACCACAGGTGACCAGAAAGCCGTGATTATTCTCTCCTTCCTCCCTCCCCCCCCCCCCCCCCCTCTTTTTTTTTCCTTTAGCCATAGCTCTTTTCCACACTAACTCTCCACGGTAGAGAGCAGGTGATTTACACTGTGTCCCTGCAAAGCTCTCGGACACATTGCATCGCTGCGTAATTATCAGCAGATTTTCCTAATGGATGCACACCGGCGCAGGGCCGGATGAACGGAGGTGAATCCAGCTTGTTCGACATCTCCATGCCAAGCCTGCTCTTTTCTATTTGCACGTGTCATCCTCTCTTTTATTATTATTAAGCCCGAGCTTAAAAGGGTTTCTAGGAAGCACAGACAAGCCCGGCTGCGGGGCTGGCAGCCCCGGCGCCCGCGCAGGGCTCCCCCCGACTTGTCACCAGTTCCTCAGCCGAGCCGTGCTGGGGACCCCATGGCCGGTCCGAGGGGTCCCTCTGGTGATGGGAAGCGGCGGCGGCTGGGAGCAGAGCAGGGGCTGTTCCGGCTCTTTCTTTACGGAGAACGAACTACCCGGCGAGCCCCGGGCAGGTTTGTCCCCCGGAGAGCTCTGCCTAGCCCTGCCCGGCTCCCAGCGCCCTGCCCCGCTGGATGCCCCGGCCGGGCGCCCGTCCTCCCCGGAGTGCCCCTACACCGCCGCCGCAGCAGCCAGCGGGAGCCCAGAAAGAGGGGCTTTACGCCAGCAGCCATGTGGGGTCTGATGCCATGGTGGTGCATGGCCCATTGGGTCAGGCAGCATCACACCAGGCCGGTGCTGATAAACCCCGCGTCAGGGGACGTATGGTCACGGCCCCTGTTGCGGTGCAGGATGAGGTGCAGCCCCACGGAATCTTTCCCTCTCCTCCACCTCAGAGCAGGGAGGGGGGTCAGCAGGTCACATCCCAAAGGCAAAACGAGGCACTGCCTGCAGTCGGGTTTTTTCAGGCTGCCAGATAATCTGTCTTTTAACAGAGCCAGAACTTTTATGAACAAGAAATACTATTCCTCCCTGGGCTTAAGGAAATGAATCAGTAGTCCCTCCCCTCAACGTGGAAAGCGGGGACACAGTCACATAGCCCAAACTCCCACACATGCAGCATTTTGGGCAGAAAAGGCAGAACAGGGAAAGGATGGATCGTCTTAGTGTAGTGGGCAGAGGATGGACCAAAAGTGATTTTTCTGATCACTACAGTTCAGCAGCTATTACCCAACGAATTGGCTTCAAATATCTTTCTCACAAATCACCTACAGCATGTTCCCACTGATGTAGTCCAAAATAATGAAATCTTCTTTAGAAACTGAAATCCAGCCACTATTTACATTCCGAGTACCCCAAACCACTAGATTGACGATAAGGCTGATTCACCACCTCTAATGACCTGCCAAACCTGGGGGAAGGGCGTCAGATCCACGGAGGGTTTTTCCAGGGCCCCCTGGGCTCAGCGAACACCACAGCAGCTCTGCTAAGCAGAAAATAATGTGATGCTGGTCTCAGTCCTCCTTTCACACTCATTTAGCCAGGTGTGATGCTGTCAGTAGCAGTAGCAATGCATTACTTTAACACCAGTGTAATTTAGCAGAGGGTCATGTCTGCTTTTTTCCCTAAAGAGCCTTTAAAAAAAGCAATCTGTCAGACCTTCCTATTCAGGTCATTCCCAAGTCATGTTCTGCAATACAGTCATAGAGAAAAATGTAGAGTGTTTTCACTTTAAAGTGTGATGATAAAAGAACACCTGGTAGCCAATGGGAAATTTCAAGGGGTGAGAGCAGTCCTTCCAACTCCTCTGGGGGTCTGACATTACATACTCCTCAGGCAAGTAAGTTATTAACTTGTTTCATTCATGCCCTTTAGTGGGAAGCAGAACTAAGTGCAAATCCAAGTCCTAACTATTGCAAATTTCATGCCTAGTTTGGCATCTTAGTTTTTCCAGCTCTCATAAGTAGGTGTTTATCATCTGAGAAGCTCAGCTTTAATGGAAGAAGAAAAGATTGCCTCTTAGACCTCCTGTTTGCAGAATACAGATGTTTTCAGTTGTACCCTTTCAGAGGGCAGTGTGCTAGCTTTCTGCCAGTGCTACGAGGCAGCGAGGTGTTTTATAAACCAGTGAGGATCATGGCTCAGCAAACTCTGTTGAACCATCTCTTATACAGACCACACAAATGGACCTGCTTGTGTTTCAGCACTGACACGCTCTAGGAAGGTCCTGTCTGAATATCCTGGATGGTGGCAATGCTCCCACTTTCTCACTGACACCTGGACTCTCTAAGAACTCAGGCTTGTCACCTCATGTGGGACTGGATACTTTTGCTCCACGATAACTGCTTTCAGTATGTTCACAGCTAATGGGCAGAGCTGGCCTCGTGACCAAGTGTCTCAGTCTGCTGCAGAACAGAGGCATCTCTGCCTACAAGCAGTTTTCTTTGCAAAGGCGCTCACACACTCCATATGCCATTTTTAGCCTAACAGTGATGAGTTACAGGTGCCACCCAGCAAATTCTTTGCTCTCTTTACTTACCAGGAGAAGGTATTACTGCAGTCTTAGAGCTCTGTTGCCCATTCAGTGCGCTTGTGCTTAGTGCTTTCCCTGCCTGGAAAATAGCATTAAGATGAAACTTTATGCTGTAATTTATTCCTATTTTACTTCCTTCACATTAAAGCTGCATCCAGTCCTACTTATAATGACAGCCTTATTCCCTACCAAGGCAAGCCCCATACCCTCAGAGATGCACTTCCCTCCACAATTCTCATAGTTAGGAATGAAACTCTCCAATTTCTTGGCACCTTTAACCACCAAGCACTTTGGAGCAGCCAGCCAGTGCCCTACTGAAGCAGACAGACAGACAGACAGACTGCCATAGATACTGATGGGCTCAAATTAGGCTACGGGTTCAGCCCCAAACTGTGTAGCTCCATCTGCAATGGACCCAGGCTCCTTGCCTGATTTGCAGAGGGCAAAAGCATCCAAACAGCTTCTTGCAAGAAGATTTGAAGATCTAAGCGTGAAATCAATATTATGAACAGACACCAGCTTTGACCCAACAATGTTTTAATTGCCTGTTCTCCCTCTTTCCAACCCAAGCTGAGAAAGAAGAACTGAAGCTTGTTTCACAAGCACTGCCATGCCAAAGATGAAGCAGCGAGGACCTAGCATTTCAGAAGCTGTTTGGCAGCTCTGGTGCTACCAAGAAACTTTGAGGGACTTCAACAAGTTCAGCACATCACAATGTGCCACACAAAGTAGCCATAAGCTCTTTCCTGCATCTGACTCTGGAACAAGCAAAACATTTGATCCATATCCCTTTGAGATCCACCAAAACTCTCCCATTAACTTGGCTGAGGTTTGAGTTGGGCCCAGAGACAATTTCCTAAAGAGTCATCTAGCTTTTACCAAGGTCCAGCACGTAAGGAGGGTTTATGCTTTGAGGATTTAATATGTTTCTGTTGCGTAAATAACAGGGACATCCACCCCTGTCATTTCTAACTGCCGGGAGTGGGAGGACATGTCTGGAAGAGGAGGGAGCGGTGGCTGGATGCATCTCTCCACCCAAAAGGCAGACAGATCTCGCCATCCCCTGGCCCTGCCAGCCAGCTGGTGAAGCTCCTTTGTGGCACTCACATAAAGGTCAAGCTTTTCAAAGTAGCACCCTACTATAGCTCTTGGAGGATGATTTTACCACACTCATGAAGGAAGAGAATATGCCCAAAACAAAATTAGGATACAAACATACGAAGTGTGAAGCTGAAGGCTCATGGTACCTTTGTGATGCCTCAAACTCCATTAACAAGTTGGTTTGTTTTCCTGAAGAGTTCGATCCTGTTTCATACTTAGGGAAAGGGTAGGGGGGTGTTCATAGCACTTAACGTCAGGCTTCCTTGAGAAACCTCTCTCTTTCTCCCCCCATGGGAAGCAAAGGCAGGCAAGGACTCCTACCTCTCTAGCACAGACGGAGAAATCGGTGCTCAAGTGCCCAGAGATGGCATTTACACACAGTTTGCCAGGTTTGGGACTGAAAAGCATAAAATTTGACCCTGCCTAATTTTGGTAGAGTGGTGGGGGGATACTCATCCTGTCTAGAAAAACAAATATAGCTGTGAGCACATCTGGACGTCCCAGACTAAGTACACCCATGACAGGCAAAATTAGTGGGTGGTACACAATATTAATTCAGCTCCTTATCCATGTGTACCAGGATGCTGCCTTTAATTAAATTAGCATAAGCTATCTCTTTGACATTCTGATTTAATTTTATAGACTCAAGGGTTTATCCCAGTAAATGCATAAAATGTGAATGCATGTCAGAGTCATTTTTTCGTGTTTCTCTGTACACTCACTGTTTCTATTGTCTTAATGATCTACTTTGTCTTTGCCAGCTGGGATGTGTGTAGTACAGACTAAGCTAATGTTTGGTTCTCAAAAGGGGAGAGCAAACCACTACAGTGGCTTCTTTATTGCAGGGTTGTGGGGGTTCCCCAGTGAGATGGAAGAGCCTTATGGCTGTCATCTTCCCAAAAGTCATCCTGAGCCTGGGGGACAGGTGCTAATTGAGAGCAATTTGTGCTGGGCTTGAATCTGTTCCTGCCCCATTCACCAGGGCAGAGCTCACATAGGTCCCTTGACCATTCTCCAGTGAATGAGGAGGGCTGTGGAAAGGCTCTTCTCCCTGGGCTGTTTCCTCTCTTTTATAAGCACTTTCACACTGTCAAATGGTGTGAAAATATCATGGATAGCTGAAAGTCTTATTCAATATACAATGTACAGAGCAGGGATAGGTCATGCCGCCTTCCTCGTACAAGGAGCTCCCTTGCACTCTCTTTGGCTAAGATTTGTTTCAGGCCTCTTGCACATGAAGTCTCGGGACCACACTGACCGGCCTGACCAGGATCTCATGTGCAACTCACTGCCCCACTGCCTCCTGCAGGTCTGCCTCCTTGCTGGGTTTCTGCCACCCAGGTAGCTGAGTGCCAGCCCAAAACCGATCCTGGATCCTTCATTGGTACCAGCACTTTTGCTTCAGACGGTGTTCCCTGCCTCTGGGCACAGAAGGCTTGTTGGGAGGTGGTGAACCCAGGGAAACCAAGGAACCAAACTCCAGTTCCACAACACGTGGTTTATGTGCTTCCATCCAGCCTTCGCATTTGCATGTTCCTGAATTAATCACTTTCAATTAATGCTTGCTGATTTTCTCATGCCAATAAATGCACCAAATGCAAAACAACATCATCCTTACAGTGACTATTTCTAGCTCTACAGCAGATTAAAACGAAATTTGCTGATATTTCAAAACTGGCAAAATCATGCATCTGCGGTACAATTTTTAATGCTAGGCAGACTGTTATTAATGGTGGGACGGCTTGTATTAAAAATTCTATGTTTATGAAATGCACTTTTAAACGCTTGACTGTAGCAGCATAAAGCTCACTTGCTTCGTTCTTTGAGGTAATGGGAACCTGCTCTACTGCAGGGTCATTACCAGGTTAGTTGTGACTCTGCTGCTTTTCTGGTGCCATTGCATGTCTTCTCTTGATTCAGCAGCTGGATCTTTTCTGGATTTTTACAATTCTTCTACCCTACATTGGGAACTCACCCTTTTCTCCTGCTGTAGGTCTAACTGTGTCCCACATGTTTCAACCTACAAAGACTCTCTGACCTGTGATCAAGTGAGTGATGTCCGTCTGTACACAGAGAACTGAATAAATGGAGCCAGAATGCCTTCTTCCAGAGAGCCTTCTCCGTAACATTATTAGTACTTTTCTGCCCTTGCAGAAAAGCCTCCCACTTTTTCAGGAGCTTTACCATTTATCCAGATCATGCACAACAGCCTGTGATCACGTGTTGCAAGATAACTTTGTATCTTCAGGCTCAGGAAAAGATGGATGTCCCGGCTCTTCTGAAGATGGCTCACACCACTCAGGAGGAAGACTACAGGTGGGTGCGCCCGGGCCTGGAGCCCATCTTCCATCCCAGGACAGTAGTGGTAGGACCACGTTGATATGAGTGGGGTTGCTCCTGCACAAGGCTGTTCCCTGGGGACAGCCCACACTTTGACAGTGCCAGCACCCCTTGCTAGAGTGTTGGATTCACATAATCTCCATCTTTCAGCCCACATGACGATTAATGAGCCAGACAGGCATTACACCATCCTCTTCCAGACAGAAGCAGGGTGCAGCCAATGATTAAAGCAAGGTCTGTGTGATTTTACAGCTAGGCCTGGTAGGATTCAAGGTTTATTTTTACTGAGAGTTGACAGTTAAAAGCAACATTAATTTCTAGTTGTCAGCTTTTAC
>NW_008824986.1:18386521-18388116 GCF_000699105.1 Pygoscelis adeliae | reverse complement strand
GCTCTCCACCCCTGTCTCGGGGCCTGCAGTGCCCACCCACTCTTTAATGCCAGCACCTCCCTGGTGCTCAGCTGGGGTCGCTCGCAGAATCCAGAGTTGGTAAGAAATTATAACCAGTGCTGCAGGAGCAAGAGGCAGCATGCAAAAAAGCTGTCTTTATCGATATTTCACAATTAAAAATTGAGTCCTACTAATCCTCCTTGTAGCTATGCTGAGTCTTTAATATCAAATGGGTTTGCAGCTTTTGGTGGAAAGACCCTGTGAGGAAAGGCGAGGGAGCTGGGTATCTCCATCAGGCTACTCACGCTAACAATGCTTTCAGGGGAGCTTTTTGCAGAGGGTGTTACATTTCTGCCTGGCTTCATAAGGGGCTGGTTATCCCAAAGTACAGGCAGTCTTACCTATTGCTTCCTGCCCAGGAAGGAGCTTGTGCTACTGACTCGACGGTTGCTGTGGGGCAAACACATGATGTTTGCATTACGGTGTTATGGAAACAGCCAACTTTGCTCCTGTGGTAATAATAAAAAGCATCTTTAAACAGTGCTCTTGTGGAGAGGGGCTATTTTTTAAGCAACAGCCCAGGCACCTGCCTCCCGTTGCCTCTGCTCTGCAGCAGAAGCAGGGCAATGCCATCTGACTAGCAAGCAGCGAGGAGCACTTAACTCCACGAGACATCTCTATCACATCCCCTGCACTGCAAGGCGCGCAGGTACCATTACCCACAGCCTTCAGCGAAGGAAATGCAAAAGCATCAATGCCCAGGGTTATTTGCTTTGCCAAGTGGAAACCCTTGTTCTCATTCCCCTCTGGGAAACCCAAAGACAGTAACTGCACCTGACATCTCTGCCCTGAGTGGTGAGCCCTTTTAAACTGCCTTGCCATAATCTAGACAAGAGGTTAGAAGAAACACGTGTTATCATAACTCGGCTGTGGGTAGCAGAGATGTGATGCAGTTTGCTCGCTAGTCTGTACTGGCATACAGTGCTGCCTGCCCACAGATGCCATGGCAGGTCTCAGCATCAGTGAGGATGACCAAATGGCCACTGGCCATGAGTGTGGTCCACAAAGCTGCTCACCTGGCTCAGCCCACGCTTACCCTGGCATTTCTCATCCAGCTGTGTTCAAAATCTGATTGATTCAGAGCTTCCCAGTGCCATTGTCTGGATTTGAAACATTTTTTAAATCTGAATAGTTGAAAACTTTGTAAATTATATGAGCACTTTGGAAGTGATAACATAGCATCACTCCCAGAGGGGGTTTGCTGAAGGTCCTAAGTGGGAAGCGTTGCCCAAAGTGAAAGAGAGGTTTGCATGTCAATCCTGAGTCTTGTCACTTGAACACAGGTTTATTTATTCCACCTAGCTGTAACCATGTGCCTGAGATGGCTGAGAGAGAAGCCTTGTCTGCCTGTCAAGTCAACGGAGAAGGCAAGAACCCCAAAAGGATGCTTCAACTCACAAGTATGCTACATCATTTCTGGGGTTACCTATCTCCCTCCACTGACTACAGAAAGCAAACACAAGGCATTAGCTCTGTTTGATAGGAGGAACATACAGCTCAATGCGTCTTAGCTGCTACTCCTGTTTCTCAGGAGT
>NW_008824986.1:18379058-18386504 GCF_000699105.1 Pygoscelis adeliae | reverse complement strand
GAATTTTTCAGCAAAATGTTTCACTTTGGGGTTTTTTTATGGGTTTGTGTTTATCTGAAAAATTCACGTTCTTCAAAATTCAATCTGCACAGGGGATTAGGGCCAGGTTTCATCAGGTTTATGTCAAAAAATATTTTAATACAGTTTCAAAAATTGTCAGACTGCCTTGTTCCAACAAGTTCTAAATGGAAAACTCCCAACTTAATTTTTTTTTTTTTTGCTTTAAAAACTAATCCAATCTTTTAAGTTTCATTAGAATTGCCAGTATTTACAAAACATCTTCTAAACCAATGAAAACTAAATGGTTTGAGGGATGTCACTTTTTTGGCTCAATAATTTTTCCAGGCTTTTGGTTAGCAAAACTTTCCATGGTCTTATCATGGCCTTATCATCTCACCCCAGAACAGAATAACCCTACAAAATATTTTCAAAAGGCAGAAAAAAGATTTCTTCTTTGTCTCTTGTTTTGACCAACTCTGAAACTGCTGTGACTGCTGCTGTGTTGAGCTCCCACAGACGCTCAGGCTCCTGAAGGGACAAAGGGAATGTTAATTCCATAGTTGGCTTTACTTAATTAAATAAAAAGAATATTTGGGCAAACAAAATAGAATTCTTCCCAGACCCTGCCCTGATCAAGCTGTGCTCAGAAACATGCCATCTGATTATCCTCATTTTAGCAAACTGACTGTCAGTCTCTGCGACCCAGCGGGAAGACAGGCCATTAACAAGTCAGGTATTTATAGCGCAGATGTCAATAATTTGGAGTATTTAATCACAGCGTACTTCGACTTGTCCACAGCTCAGACAAACGAGCTGGCTGTGCCAAGGGTCACGGATGCGTATGGAGCTGGTCTGGGTTTATCTAATATCATTAGATGTCTCCTCATTCTTGTATAAAAAAGAAATAATGGACCCAACCTCTCATCAAGCCATGCTGGATTATCCCATCTCCAGCCAAGGCCAGATCCTGTACATCTACTAGGGCTCAGCTCTGTGTGGGCTTAAAGAAGCTGCGGGTGGGGATGGGGAAGATTTGCTTTTTCTGACTAACGGCATGGCATATATTTTGCTTGCAAAAGGCCTCTCAGATACGAAATTTCACAAATCTTACGAAAAGGTCTTTTCTGAGTGCCCAGAGAAGGTGCACAAGCTAATCCTGTAGCACCGAGATGATAAAAGCACACCCTGAAGGAATGAATAATTGAAGCCTGGCCCTAAATATTAATAGCATACAAGGGGAAGAGGACACTTTCCTCAACTTTGCACTTACCAAGCTGCCTGTTTGGATTTGAGCAGAGATATTCTCACAACCACTCCAAGCTCCTTAAACCCCCTCCTAGAAGACTGTGGCGCTCCAAACTAATGCTACCTTCGTCTGAAATTCCCCAGCTCATTTTGTATTCAAACCTCAAGAGGAACATGGCGGTGTTTATCAGAAGATGTGCTACAAATGCAAATGGAAGCGAAGGACACTCACCGAGTCCCCTGCCATCACAGAGGGGAGAGCAAGCATCTGTGCGGGAGAGAGGATGCACAGAGGGACGGTGCACAGCGAGTGGAGGCTTGCTCCAGCTCCAGAGGTGCCCAGCCAAGGCTGCTTGACACGATACTGGGGTGATAGGGGGGATATCAAAGACTCATGGCAGACCCTCTCCAGTTGGTTAATGCTCCGTTTGGGGAGATGTTTACAATATGCTGGCCCCAGACTGGTTTTTAAGCAGGATCAGTCCAATGCAGCTCTGTGTGTGGCAGTTGCAGGGACCAGGCTCTGTGTTTGCCTCGTTCCCGACCCATACAAACTGCCCCAGAGACTGCTACAAGAAAGGGCTCACAGCTGAGCACACACACGGGAGGCCACCCACCTTCAGACTCTGCGGGCAAAAGGCTCCTGTGACACCAGGAGCCAGAGCAAGCCACTGGCAGGTACATGAAAAACGGATGGGATCACAGGAGAAGGGCAGCAACCCATGCCAGGAGCCTGTGCTCCCGGGAGAGCTGGCAATGGGGCAGCCCCGAGAAACCAAACTCCCCTGCAGCCTTCACCAGCCCTCAGGCCAGTAAAATATAAGCAATCCAAATTTTAAAAAAAGGGTTTCTCTCTGTCTGTTGATATGACTTAGGCTGCTCTCTGCTGGCTCTGTGTGCTCCCTGCGTGTTTGTGGTCAGGATCACTGTCAGCATTACGTGCACTAACATTCACCCCTGGACCAAGCCTGGGCTGGGAGTGGGGATGGATGGGTTGGATGAAGTGATAGGACCGGACGGGCTTACCCCAGCAAGCACCCCCTGTAAGAAAGGCTGTATAAGGAGCAGAAATGTGCTTTGCAGCATGACCTAAAACTATGAGATACCCACTGGGTTAAAAATACTGCAAAACTGAATGGCTTGAAAATAGACCATTAAACATGTCGTTATTGAAAATGCCCCTTCCTTCTCACAACAACAACAACAAAAGCCTCCATGGGGGAAAAAAAAACTAAATCAAATAAAATTACACTTTTCACTTGAACAGCATAATTTTATGGTCATTTCTGTGGATGGCACTCATACAAAAATAAAACCCAAACCTGACAGGAACTGGGTTTCCATTCATTCATTCTTTTCCTTGCTCCTTTCTTCCTTAACTTTTTCCTTCCACCAGGAGAGGGGAAGGGAGAGACCATCCAGGGAAAGCAGGCACTGATGGAGTAAGTCAGAACCTGGAAGAAAAAAAAGAAGCCAAGTTTAATTTCCATTGGCAGCCTGAAGTTCAGAGAGGAAAGGATATAAAATGTTGTTGTGTTTTCAAGGAGTGAATAGGGAGAGAGACAAATGCCTCAGAGTTAGGAATGCGTGTCAGCCAGCCCCACCCTGCGAAACACCCCGTCTCCTTCTGCTGAGGTGCCAAATCTGAGAAAGGGGTAAAGATCTCCAAGCTGTGACCAAGACGCGGTGGCAGACGCCCTGCAACAAAAGCCCACAGGGTCGAGGTGGGATGGAGGGATGAGCTGGGGAGTGAAGGGCAGGAGGTATCTGCTGAGCCTCCCTGGGGTGGTGCCTAGAGGAGAAGACAAGTCTGGATTGCCCCACTTCTGGCCCTGTGCACTGGAGGGGACTTTGGGGCAGGAAACAGCCATGAATTTCTGGGATCTGGGTGGGAATGGCTCCAGGTGGCATCTGACTGTAAAGAGGGAATCGAGGTGGAGAAAAGGCCTAAGGCGGCCATTCAAACCTAGCAAATTGCTTTCGGTGTCATGTCCCCCCTCTCCGCTGAGGTGCCTGAGCCAACCACAGTGGCTTCGGGTCGAGAGGACAAAAGATTCCCTGGCTGTTGTGTTTCAACATTTGGTAGAAATCCTCCTCTTCTGCCTTCCCGTGGGAAACACTTGCCCTTGAGTTCAAGGAGAGACCTACCCAGGCTGGGTCTTTGCCAGGACATCTGGGATGCCGTTCTTGGGAACATCAGTGGTCAGCAGTGCAGTCCCCCCACGGGTCTACACCAACCGGCAGTCATCTGCTTGAACTTCCACTATCACCCTGGAGAGCAGCTGCCTTCCAGCCTCACAGGTCTCCCTCCCGGCCGGGTGAGGCTGCGGCGTTTGGCTGACAACTCCCCGATTGTTCAGCCTAGTGAGGCTGAACAAAAATTTGGTTTGATCAGGCAAGCACATCGATTTTGCTGGGAAGGTCTGGATTTGTCACAGCACAACCTGTGCAGAGATCCCTCGCCTGCCCTTTGATCCTGTGGCAGCAGAGTCAGTACCTACAGAGGCAACAGGCACCTTTGGAAGAAGTGTTTTCCCCAGTCTGTTTTAGTCGATAGCACATACTCGTGACACACGGCAGACTGATGTTTGAGCCGGGTTTCCCATAGACACAGCTGAGATGAAAGCTGATACTTCCAGGTGGTGGTGGGAAACCACTTGGATATTTAAATACATATACCTATATGCAGAGGCCAGGGTATGCAAATGACCTTTTAAAGCACTTACTGCACTTCTGTTTTATCACCTTCTCGGAGAACATAGCTAGGAGGTGTGGCGGTGCGCTCCCCCCGCCCTGCGCAAGCAATGACCACCAGTGGGGGTCGCTGCGGCTGCATCCAGCTCATGCTGGACTTCGGGGACGGATGGCAACACGGCAGCCAAGGGCTGTCTGGAGCAGTGACCCGAACAACTTGCTGATATGCAAATATGACTACAAGTCAATCACTTTGCTCTATAAACAGTGGACAGCCCAGGGCCCGTTGAGCTCTCCTGCACGGCAGTGGGCTGCACGGCGGGATCTCCCCTTGAGTAGGGACGCCTCTCAAGGTTACTCCTCAAGGTTGAGAGATTCCTCGCCGCAACAGATTGTGTGTAGTTAGATTATTAGTAAGTGACTCATAGCATGCTAAACTTGGAAATCTTAGCTAAGTTATATAAAGGACTGATCGCACATATATAATCCTTTAGACATAAACCATCGACCAAGTCTGGGCATAGGTTTAGATCCAGCCGCACCCAGACTCCTCTCTGAGAAGGAGTCTAGAAAGCAAGGGGGTCCTTTCTGAACCTCGTGACTCAACGGGAGGGTCTCCCTGACGGTTTTGTCTGACCCTATCCTCTATGCAGTAAATAATCAAGTGTACCTTGCCACTGAACTTGTTAAATCACCGTTGCATCTACCATTGAACTTTGTTAACTCACACTTTAACTCACTGCTTTCTATCAATAAAAGGTATTGCTGCTTCTCTCTCTTAGGAGTGAAATACAGTCTCACTCCATCCGCCACAGGAGGCCACGCAACTTTGTTTCTCTTCCCAGTCCTTTTCTGTTTGGCTACGTGATACTGCTTCCAATTTCCAGAACTCTTGAGGGAAATACTAATTTCATGCCATTTAACAGAGATCAGTATTTCCCTCTCAAAATTTCTTAGGGGATGGGGGAAAGAAAATTATGTATATGAACATTTCCATTTGCACAGAGCATTTCTTTACAATAGCAGGAATTTGAGTTGCTGTTACCCGATTGCTCTTTTGAGAGCTAATATTGAACTTGAGTTCGATCAAATCAAAACACTTTCAGTGTAAATGTTAAGAATGACTGCTTCTTTTAGTAAACTTATTCTTACCCCATCATTTAACATTATGGACAATGCTATGATGCACCTGCACACAGTGATTTTCAGAAGACCACAGAGCAGAGAACTCCCCCTCCAGGGTGGGAAGCTCTCGTACCTGTGTTTAACTTGTAGTAGTTCGCTTAACCACTAGATGTCTTTGTGCATTGCCTGGCAATCCAGAGCACGGTTCCTGGTGGCCAAGGCCAGGCTGATTTTGAACCAAAGTTGCAGAGGCCTTCTTTTGTCTGTTGTGTGCATTTTTATTTTTTTTTAACTTAATAATTGCTTTGTGTCCAGAAAGAGCTCTAATTCCATGATACTGCCCACGCATCCTGCACTGCCAAGGGTTATACAAGTACTTAGTAAGTCATGACAATAGACAGAAGAAGTACTGGCCCGGGTGCTCTGCACACATAAACCTCTGCTGAGTGTCACCACATCCCTTCCACGATCTGTCACAAAGCACAGGCAGAACTGAGTGCCCCTGTCAGGCCTCTCCATAACATCTGCTCAGCGCCTAGCACAGGGCAGCCCTATACATATTTCTTCCCTGTCTGAGCTGGATGCACACATAAAGGTGGAATTATCTGGTTCTTGCCCTTCTTCAAGCCGTCAAACCCAACACATCACTTACACTAGACTGCAAGAGAAGGCAGACGGAGCAAAGAGCGGGTTGGAATCCTTTATTCAGTAATCAGTCCTGCTGTGTAGGTAGCATCTTAGCAACTGGAACCCAAGTATGCAAAAATACTGAGTTTTCACAGTGAAAAACCAGACAGTACAAAATATTCCAGTATTGCCTCTTAGAACCATTATTTCAATAAGACCCCTGTTTCAAAGGCAACATGCTTATTTATTGTGTTTGCGTTCTATTCTCAACCCCTCCCCCCCAAAGAAAAATTGTTCAGACAGTAACCCTCCTTACCCCCACACGTTGCGGGGAGAGAAACACTACATGAAATCCCCTTGTGACTTCCAAAGGTTTATTGAAGAACGTTCTCCCAGTGGTCTCAAGGGCCAAGAAGATGTAGATTATTGTGACACCGAGAGGTCCTGGTGTTCTACACACCGCAGACAACTGTGGTGCTACTGAACTCTGACGAGAGGCTCCGTCTCCTGGATGAGCCACCGAAGAGCTTCATGCCGGCCTTGCCTCTCCAGTTCTGCTCCGATTACTTCCCTGCACTTCTGATGGTAGTCGTTCACCCAGTTACACTAGGGAAAGGGAGGGGGTATGACATTCAGTAAAAATGCAGAAGAGTTGGTGCCCTTACAAGTTGCGTACAGCCAAAGACATTTGCAGGCCCTTGTGCTCCTTGGGATTGAGCTGTTAAGCTGGGATGGGTTCCTGTCCCAAAGAGGCAGACCTCTAATATATGGAGCTGACTTGTAAATTTGATGAGGGTAGGAACTGAAGCAATTCGTCCCAGGTTTTCAGAGGAGCCAAGGTTCAGTTCAGCTGACAAATATTTAAAGTCTCTGCAAATCACTGCCTCCAGCAAGCCAGAGTAGCTACTTTGGCACAGTCTAGTAAATAGCTTTGCAGATTTGTAACTGACCAATGCAGTCCTGAGACACAAGTTGCCCCATTGATCTGAACAGGTAACCTTACAGCAGATCTTGGTACTCTTCACAGTCCTCTTCAGAAAAAGGAAATGTAAATAGGATTATCATTCAGAAAAGAAGGATGGGTTGAGGCAAAATAAAGAGTATAGTAGAAAAACAGGATGAAACACATCACGGTGAAGGTAGTGAGAAACCTAAACAGAAAGTTTAGAGTATGAAGCTATTCAGGAAATAAATGCTGCTGAGCAGGTATCATTGATGTCTGCTCAGAGTCCATATGTACTGCAGAATGTGGTGTGGCTGCCTGGGATTGGTCACAAGTAGATACAGACAACAACATGGGACAGTCACTAGTATAAGTCTCTGGGGAGACAGCATGATAGTCTGACAGAAGCAAGTTAAGGCAGGAGTAGGAAAAAAGAAGAGATGATAGCGGCAAATTATCATATCAAGGGAACTACCAAAACAACATCATCGGAGGGGTCCTCGCTGCCTTCATCATAGAATAATTTAGATTGAAAGGACAAAGGATGAGGAAAAGGATGAGGTACTTAATGCCTTCTTTGCCTCAGTCTTTAATAGTAAGTTGTCCTCTGGGTTCCCAGCCTCCTGAGCTGGAAGACAGGGACAGGGAGCAGAATGAAGCCCCCATAATCCAAGGGGAAATGGTTAGCGACCCACTACACCACTTCGACACACACAAGTCAATGGGGCCAGATGGGATCCACCCGAGGGTACTGAGGGAGCTGGCGGAAGTGCTCACCAAGCCACTTTCCATCATTTATCCGCAGTCCTGGC
>NW_008824986.1:18366562-18378316 GCF_000699105.1 Pygoscelis adeliae | reverse complement strand
GCTGAACATGAGCCAGCAGTGTGCCCAGGCAGCCAAGAAGGCCAGTGGCATCCTGGCTTGTACCAGAAACAGTGCGGCCAGCAGGACTAGGGAAGCGATAGGCCCCCTGTACTCGGCATTGGTGAGGCCGCACCTCGAATACTGTGTTCAGTTTTGGGCCCCTCACTACAAGAAAGACATTGAGGTGCTGGAGCATGTCCAAAGAAGGGCAACGAAGCTGGTGAAGGGTCTAGAGCACAAGTCTCATGAGAAGCAGCTGAGGGAACTGGGGTTGTTTAGCCTGGAGAAAAGGAGGCTCAGGGGAGACCTTATTGCTCTCTACAACTACCTGAAAGGAGGTTGTAGTGAGGTGGGTGTCGGTCTCTTCTCCCAAGTAACTGGCGAAAGGACGAGAGGAAATGGCCTCAAGTTGCGCCAGGGGAGGTTTAGATTGGATATTAGGAAAAATTTCTTCACCGAAAAGGTTGTCAAGCATTGGAACAGGCTGCCCAGGGAAGTGGTTGAGTCACCATCACTGGAGGCATTTAAAAGATGTGCAGATGTGGTGCTTAGGGACATGGTTTAGTGGTGGACTTGGCAGTGCTAGGTTAAAGGTTGGACTCAGTGATCTTAAAGGTCTTTTCCAATCTAAACGATTCTATGATTCTATGACCTCTGGAGAGCTCGTCTAGTCCACCCTCCCACTCAAAGCTGGATCAAGTTCAAAATTAAGTCAGATTTTTCAGGATTGCTCTCTGGATCTATGAAATGGAACAGAGGCCAGTGGTTCTTGTAAACAGAACAGAACAAACTGGTTCTAGTTCAAAGGCGGCAATGCAAACCTACTGTTTTACTTACCTCTTTTTGTGTCAGCAAATTAACATCAATCATTTTCGTCTGGATTGGAACCAGGGTTAAGGGTTCAAAAGTCAGGCTCCCTCTATTTTTGAAATTGTACTGCAGCAGAAAGAAAAACAGGGTTGTAAATTTTTAGAAACAGCTCTAGCCAGATCACACTTATTCCTGGGTTCATGTCATCACTACAGAACAACCCATGTAACATTCAGATGAGAGGGTAGCAACTTACAATAACATTTTTCTTACAGCTCAAGCAAAGAATCTCAATATAAACCTTAGTTATTTCTTTCAACGGTCACCTTTTAAAGGCCATGTCCCAGGTCACAATTGTACGGGACTCAGCTTGATGACTATATGGTCATTTTCAATTTGGCATTTCTAAAATTATAATTTTAGAATAAATTATTATTATGAATAAATTTTAGAATAAATTTTAGAATTTATATATATAATTTTATAATTTATATTATATATAAATTTTAGAATTTATATATTTAGAATAATAAATTTTAGAATAAATTATTATTGTCTGCCAGTCAGACTGGCAATTATAATGTCAAAATCTGTCTGTAGTTTTGTTTCTACCGCCACTGACGACACTCTATCAGAGAAGAAAATCCCAACTTGAGAAGATCAACCAACTCTACACCAATGACTCCAAGGGGCTGAATAAAGATGCTTCTGGTCTTTGACATCCAGACAGAAAACATTTTAAAACAACTCTCACATACACATTTCAACCTATGGAAACTCTGCAGAAGCAGAACTGTCTTCTGTGCCCCCATTAGCAAGGGAGACTTAGAATCAGTCTTCACCAAAGCGGGGTCTTGGAGACCAGGAGTCTTGAGTAGGATTCAACTGTCTGCAGCAGCGTGGTCCCGCCTCAAGTTCCAGTACTTTAAGTTTTACAACCAGTGACTCATGGAGAAAGGTGCATCCTGAGCAGGTCATTCACCTTGGTTTCGGCAGGGATCACGAGGACGACATTTTCTATTCGGACCCCAAAGGACCCATCTTCATAATACCCAGGCTCTGCAGAAACAGACAAGTAATTAACTAAGCCACATAGCTGCACTGTGCAAATACTTACTCCCTATGGCCAAACTTCCCCTCCATGGCTTTAGTCCACTGAAGTCACTAAGCAATCTTGACATCAGGCATCCACAGAAGCAAACAAATTTCTGACTCTACTTAATCTGCACAGAAGCCCCGAGCAAGGTGACAGCAAAAGTTCTCAAAGAGAGGAGAAACAAGACAGACAGCCCTCAAGCTCAGAGAGTCTCCTTGCAAGTCAAGAGAGAGCACAGAGTATATGTGTTCCAAAGAGCAGAAACTCTGAAAATATTAATGTCTTTAGGAAAGGCAGGTGGGTAACTCCTTCCCCAAACCACTTATTTCAGAGAGTGCTCCCCTGACTCCCTGAGAGGACTTGCAGCCCTGAAGGAATGCAAGTCTCTCAGCAAACCCCAGCAGGCTGTTAATTTACTACTGGAAGAATAAGGCATGTAAAGATTTAACAGCTGCCTCAAATAGCCCATAGGAAAGACAGGATTAGCTCCTGAAAGCTTGGTGTCCACCTTGTACCATAGCCAGCTCTTCCACTGCAGAATGGGAGGCAGCATGCCAGAGCTGAGCTGGTCAGCAGCACAGCTCTGCTGAGGTTTGCACTGTAGAGAGCAGGACGCAGGCCTGCAGCACCCAGCTGAAAAGATGATTTATAGAAGGTGAAAGAGCTAAAATGAGGGTCTTTACCTAGAGAGCTTAAATGACAATTAAAATAAACTGAGGAGGCAGGACCAGAGCTTATGATCTCACCTTTCCTTTACACCGTTGTCAGATTCATTCCCTCTGCATCTTAAAGAGCTTGGTCCCTCCCCCAGTAACCAGAAAGAATCACCAATGCTAAATACCATCAGAGACGATCATGCCAGCCTCCAAGGGTTCGTCTGCAAAGGTTTTGTAGCTAATGCCGCAAGGACCCTCATGTACATTTAGGAAAGAGCCAACTCCATGTCCTGTCCCATGCAGGTAATCCAAACCACAGTCCCACAAGGCAGAGCGGGCAAAGGAATCTAGAAGGTGACCTGCAGGCCAAGGGGAAGAGACAGACATGGAGAGAGAATTTGATCAAGTCAGGCTCCCTCAGAGATGCTGATAATCACACTGAAGCCTCAAACCTGGAAAACATGCAAAAAAATCCCAACCAACCCCCCAAAAAAAACAACGACCACCACCCCCTCAAAAAAAAACCCACCAGCAAGCAAAGAAAGCAAGTCATTGGACTGTTAGAAGTTGCAGGGCAGATTTGGCAAGTCTGACATTCAAGCCCTTTCTCAACTAAAGAGCTCCTCTCTCTCTCCTGTTACACAGCTCTTCAGAAAATGGTCTGTAACAGAAACATTGCACTGCTGCTTGCTCCACTAGGGTTTTCAGGAAAGAATCTAGTGGTTAAATGTCCCACAGAGAATTCAGTACCTTTCTTAAAGGTAGCTGCACTAAGTGAACTCCAAGCAGACCACCTGCCAATTGTATTTGGTGAAGTAATCAGCCACAATTCTTGCCTGGATGGCCAGTCATTTCAGATTGTTTCAACCAGAATGCAGAGAATTTCTGTTGCCTGCATGTGAACACCAAGCCCATATGTTCAAGCTCAGACACACTCCAATTTCAGTTGGGGTTTCTCGTACCACTATGCAGCTGCTTTTTCCTCACCTACCCAAGAATGCAAACTGGAGAAAACTCTAAAAAGAGGCATCTTTGTGTAAGGTGTCTGATCAGGGAGAAAATAGCTCTGCAATAAATTCACCAGAGGTGAATGTATGTCACAGCTTCTCCTGCACAAAATCAAAACAGCTCCTTTGTGTGTCATTTTCCCATGCTGCTCGCTGGTAAAAAAGATTCCACATTAACTAGAAGAGAATTAGCCAGTCCTTTTGAAGCTGGAAAGTGACCTCTCACTTTGATAGGGCCATGAGTAAAGCATAAAGACAACCTCCAAGCACAGAAAGGCCACAGATGTGTTAGAGTGCCATTGACTGATGGAAGCCACTATCACTCTAGAACCAGAGCACTTTGAACACCCTTCAGACTTCCCCGCTCAGAATTTTCAGCACTGGTTGATGCCAAGAGAGAAGGCATCAGTAATCCAGAATCCAAAATGTTGTGATGGAAACAGACACAGTTACATCAACATCTGCCTAACACATCTGGACCTGTCAACCATAACGTTGCTCTCAGACCACTTAATGGTTCTTCAGAGGTCATTGTTGTGGTCAAAACACTCCAACTCACCAACCTACCTTTGGTTCCATTTGGGAAGATGGCTGCACTCACAGCTATATGTCCCTTCAGGACATAGGTGAAGCATTCCTGTCAAAGAAATGTGTGCCATAAGTAAACAGGGAGAGGCAAAACTTTGTCTTCCCCAGGAATGGAAAGAAAGACTGCATCTTGTAGCAAATTGCAGAGGATCTGGAAAGAATTGCTTATGCTCTCCTATGGCTGGCAATGCCAAAGGCAAACCATGAGGAGAAAGAGTTTAAATTACTCTGAAGATCTTTCTCCGCTAATTATGGAGAGTGTGTCACAAACTCAAACTGCAGGTTTAGCAGCAGGATTCACCTGACCTGCATGACTGATTTTCTTTGTGACTGTAGTTTTACTTCCTGAGCATACCCTACAGCATATTTTCATCACTGAGTGAAGTATAATGATGAAAGTTTTAATTAAAGAAGCAATTTAAAATAAACAAAATTACATTCCTGAATTTCCAACACAGACCTTCTCAGATAAGCCTGAGACTGTTTTTTGATATGGTACACTAGACACAAACCACTACTGCAGCCTTGCATTAGACACTGAGCTTTGCACTAAATTAACCCCCTTAACTCCCACGTTGGACAAGCCAGTAATGTTTATCCTCAGCCTGCTGATTTTATCATTTCTTAGAGGAGACATGTCACTTTGCAGATGAGAGGTGATTTTAAGATAGAAAGGTGTCGTTCTCTAAATCACCTAGTTTATATTTTGGAAATCTGAAGTCTGACAGCCTCCTTTTCACTCTTTATCAAAATGCTGTCACATATTATTAAATAAATGATATTTGACAGAGCACTTTGACTATATAGCAAAAGTGCACATTACTAATCTGTTTAAGTATCTCTAATAATAAGGGTCGGATCACAAACCACATTGAGATACCAACTTACCTTTTCATAGGCTGATGGTATGCCAAAATGCATTGTCCTGGTCACATCTGTTGTACCATCTCTTCAGAGGCAAAGAAAGATGCAGGAAGCAAAGGGATGGGGGAAAAAGAAAGATCAAAGTGAGAATGCACAGAAAACCCAGTCACACTGCAGCAAACCAACCAAACTCATATTTGGGTAAAGTCATCTGCTCTGTGCTACACAAGACTGATGATGTAACAGTTCCTAATCTCAAAAATTCCTGAACACACATGTCCCAGATGTAACAATAATGATTTACAATTCAAAATGTCATCTTTCATCCATAAGCATCCCAAAGCTCTTCACAAATTAGAATCTAAACTGCTCATAAAAATGATGCCAATTTGACGTTTAGCAACTGGTACCTGCCCATTGAGAACAGAACAGAGAAGGCCAAATTTAGTCTATTTGTATGGAAGATGATTCATTAGCTTAAAAATACATACTTATGCACAACTGACAGCTACCAGCTCAGGAAAGGGAAGTGTAAGGGGGTATAGTGTCCCTTTCATCCTCAGGATGTCTTCTACTACAATTTCTAAAAGTTATCTGGCATTTGGATAGGGGTTAGTCTGAGATGTCAGAAACTGGCTCTAAGTTCCTTCTACAAATACCATTTTGGGCCTGCTGTCCAAAACACAGAGGCTCTTGAAATAATGAGTTCCCTTTAAAACACTCACTCATGTGCCTATGCTCTTCCCCAGCACACACAGACCATGGTAACAAAGAACTCACGGTTTAACTTCTCAGCAGGGACAAGTGGAGCATCCCTGTCACAATGCTGTGGTAAGTGCCATTGATGTCCAGCTTATATTGTATTCAAAGGGCTGCTTTTCATAGTGGCACTAAGGAAATCGTTAATTAGGCCATCAGAGGAGAGGAAAAAAAGATCTCCTTGTAAAAATCTTATCAAAGGATGTCTGTATGGTTCTTTTCAAAGCTCTTCCTGACTGACATAAAAAGGCATAGCTCTAAAGACAAAGCTCATCTCAAAGGAGCAACCAGGCCTGTCCCGCATCTTTCTGAACAAGCCACTTCTCATCTATTTACACTGGTTAAAAACATCACTTCTTTCATACTCCGTGGAGTCAGAGTTCCACAGTAAACAGCTGCAGAGATTGAGGCCACTGAATGGCACTGTCAAAACAGCACTGAGTGAGTCAACAGACATGATGCCTTCCCAAAAACACACCTGAGACCCAAAGAGGCCACTGGGATGAGAAACCCTGCCTCTGAGTCTCTCTCTGGAAAGGCAGAGAACACCACAGGGCAGTGCTGTCCTGCTCCTTTGCCCCACCTTGTTTTGACCTCAACATCAGTCAAATCTGCCCGCAGGGCAGATCCTAGCAGGGTAGGTGCCTCACTCAGCTGTGCAGGCTGCTGTGTAGGCAGCCCAAGGCTAAACCAGGGCAGTCAGGCCTGCTCGCTGTTCCCTGCAGCTCTAACACCAATGCACCAGGTGAGCAGAGCTGCAACAGACAGAAACGGGTACCACCAGTTAGAGCGCAGCTACCATCACACTGGTAATGGGATTCAGATGGGAACTGTACTTTTAGGTCTCATCCCCTGCCCCAGACAAAGCTTGTCAGCAGCCCTAGTCTGCTGTCCTGAGCCTAGCTCAGGGCCTCCTGCCACGGATCAGTCACCCATTGACTGACGCACTTGGCTATGTTCAGAATCCCACAGGCTCCCTCCAGAGGGAATACAATGAGCAGGCTCTCTATGAAACGGCACTGCGCTCGAAACTACACATTGCCACGCTTGCCACAGCAACTGTGAGCTGACCCTGCAGGTGGTCATTGGGAGCAGAAAACGTAACAGTTCAGCACCATTCATCCCACTCACTTGTACTGTGCTCCTGAGTCCAGCAGGTAGATCTCGTTCACAGACAGCGTTCTGTTGGTCTCAGGAACTGGCCTGTTCAGTTAAACACAAAGTTTTTTGTTCCACAGTTTTAAGGTCTCCAGCCCACGTCTGCAGTCCAGAAACCATATTAAGTGCAAGCTTGGATGCGTCGGCTCTGATTTCTTGTGGCAGTGATAGAAATCCCACACATGCTGAGCCAGGGATCATACTGAGGAGTGTATTTGTCTACAATAAATAGCACTACAATACAGAGAATAGCTTTGTTGCTTCCAGCAAAACCCTCAACATCTGTTCCTGGACATATCTCAGAACAGTTTGCACTTCATACTCGTCCTTCCCAGACTTCTACCCCCAAAATAGCCCTTTTGGATGGCCCCGAGCAGATCAGCATCATAATACATGCATGCTGCCAGCAGGGAGAGATCTTTATTTAGTATGCGTGGAAGCTCTGGTGGAATAAAGCAAGATGGCAATCAACAGTGACTACGTCTCCCTAGAGTACTCTGTTGTGACTCCACAAAGAAGCTAGATAGCTCATTCCAGCTATGTTTGGTGAAGGATGAAAGGAGAAGCTGTGTTTCTCTTACTTGTAGTGAATGATGGCTCCATTTGGACCTGTGCTTGATATGGTAGCAAAACTCAATTCAACAAAGTCTTTCTGTTGGCTGAAAGAAAAGATTGTGATCACTACAGCACAAGCGAGAGGAGCACACCAGGCACCTAGGGCACCTGGAGTGCCCCATCCTCAATTTCACACCACCTCAGCCTTCCCCTTAGCCTTGAAAGCCATCTGGGCAAGCACACTCAGGTAGGAGAATTTGTACAGATCGAAGCCCTATCCTCCCAGCCATGTGGAAACCTGCTTTCCATCTCTACCCTTTCCTTACAAGCAAAAAATTCACCACCCAGACCACCCAGGGAACAGATGTCCTGAACAATTTCTTCTTTGTTACTTATTTACTCAAAGCCATTTTTAGAGGTCCTGTTGATGTACACATGGGACTATCTCTCAATACAAATGGTGTTCATTCTCCATCAGAAGAGGAGGAAATCTAACTCTTACATTAACTCCTCTGTGGTAAGAAAGCAACTGTCTCATACTTAAGTGTCCTAACCTGCAGCACTCCTCATTGCTATCTCAAAAGGAAAGCGGATAGGATCCAGTGGGCTGGGACTTGTATCTCCCAAGAGACCCAATTCTTCCCCAACTCTTTCAAGTGTTGAAAGAAATCCTGTAGTAATGGTTTGTCCTCAGGTAAAATATATCTGCGAGTGAGCTGGATTTCTAAAGAATAAAATAAAAACAAAGGATAAAAACGCCACCCAGAAAACATCCTCACAGGGGATTTACTTTTTACCTGCGGAACTCCTCTGCTTTGTCTGCAGCAATTATTTCTGTTACTGTTCCCTTTGGAACCTAGTGGACAAAGATGTAGGTTGAATTAGTACACCAACAAGCAAAGAAAATGCTATATGCTTAAGCACTGGGCCTCGTCTGTGCATCATGAAACCCAGTCTTGAAGTGGCCTCTTTCCAGGTTTTCTGTCCTCATTCCTCAGTAATGACAAACACAAACCTAGCAATATTGTGCAGGGCATGTGAGAAGCAGGAAGCAGAGACGGTCACAGCAGGATTGCTGAACCCTGACAAGGGAGCAGTCAGTATGGTATTAACTTCACTGAGATATGTACAGAGGTAGCATCTCACAAGGCAACATCTCTTCACAGACGGGTTACACTGAGCTTCAATAGTTCTCTCCAACAGCCCATGGTATTAGCAGAATTTTTATGCTTTTAAATCAGAAATGGAAGCAGTTGCAGGAAAAACAAAGGACGTTAAATTTTACTTTAGGCATTTGATAAATTAAAACCTGTGACACAACTTCCCCAGGGCTGGACAACAGGCAAAGGGGAGCAAGAGCTACGTTTCATAACCCCTGAGGTAGACCTCCTAAGGTACTCAGACATGTAAAAACGCACCTTCTGGAAGTCATCGAGCCATCTCCATAGGAAAAGTTAATGGACTCGGACATGCAGTAGCACGGAAGGACCACAGCTTAGTAAGTTGCTGTGTAACACCTGGCACTCTGCACCTTCACTTTGTACTTCTAGCCCAGAGAAAACACGAGTAGTTTGTCCTTATCCCGTTTTCGCTGCACATGGGCATGACTGCACCTCTCCATTCATAAATGCTAAATCTGTCCATACTGCCAGACAACACTGATTATCATGAGAATAATTCCGAAGTATTGCACCAAACTGGATATTATTTCGTGATTTACAAGACCAAACCAGCACAAGACAGTATTAACACTATATTAAGCCTGTTCAGGTCATTTCTCACCTGCTCTGGCTTTGGTCTGTATAAAATGAATGGGAGTATGTTTTCAAAAAAATTCATTCAGCCCTGGATGAAAGTATGATTGAAATCGCCCCCTCAAAAAATGGATAAAACCCCCATTGTTTCCCCACTTTTAGCAAAGGCACTGTAAAGACTATCAAAAAGTTTATGCTAATGAAGAATTTTACATAGCAATAAAATCTCCAAGTTAAAAAAATTAATACACTACCTCTTTCTCCAGCCAGTTAAAGAGCTCACACAGGGCAACAGCATCTTTAATCTATGTTAAAATAGGCACGAGAAAAGGAAATTGAGAAGAAAAAAGATTTATCAAACCTCAGTATAAACAGTTTTTGATGCAAAAGAATTCGACCTGCAAGTTTCAGAAACACAAACTAAGAGATGATCTAAGAGGTCTTTCCAGGTTCTGCATCCTGTAATTAATACAAGCACTGGAAATGTATCTAGACAATTAAATAAATGTTAATAAAGGTTTACTGCTGGGAAGTATCTTACTGTGAAGAATTACCAAGTACTCGGCAAACACTGACTTTACCCCACACATGACTTTCAAGTCTCTTTTGCTTCAACACACAAGATCTTGCATTTCAGATCATGGAAGGTAACCACACGACACATCATCTCGTGATGCGACAGGGAAACATGCCCTTCAGGCACACGGGCACCACACAGTCTCTGTCACACAGCTTCTGGCTTCTCTCTTGCCTGATGACTCCCGTTTTTCTTCCTTTTTTCTACATGCTTGCAGTATGCATGGGCAAAAAGCAGGAGACAAGTGTACAAGAGCAAGGCACAATTTTGTCCTCAGATGGCAGGTGACAAAGCGTCTCTGCTCAGTACAAGTATTTTTACTTCCCCTTAACTAACAGGGAAAGAAAAGCATTGAAATAGAAAGTAGCAGTTCCCAAGAAGCTAGCAGAAAATATGGGACCAAAAAGGACAGCATTGCCAGCCCTGATTTACATGGCAAATTCCTGCTGTTGTGAAAACTGCTGCTTGAAAATTAACAAGAAATGAACAAGAGAAAACTTCAGCCCCACCATGAACCTGTTTCACAGGCAGCTTCTTTGCTTTAAAATATGAAGCTTCCTGGGAAATCAGCCTCATTTCCAGAATGTCATGATGATGACACAAAAACAGAGTGCTTTGAGGACACTGGCTGCTTCTGAACATCTTGGCCTGTGTTTTGCACCATGTGTCAAAGAATTTCTCTGTGTTCTTTAGGCTGTGTTTATTCAAGTGATAACAATTTGAAGACTCCACTGAGAAAGACAACAGAACTAGTAAAGGGGAAAGAACATCCCTTTGAGGGCCCATACTCTAAACAACACTTCTCAAGTCTGCATGATCTTCCAACAGAGCAAGGTTGGTTCCTCACACTATTACAAATGTTGTTCTTCACTCCAAGAGAACGCTAAACAAGCAAAAAAACTGCTTCAACAGCAGTAGATGTCTGACAGAAAACCATTTTTATCCTGCCATCCAAATTCTTACTTGCTTTTTAATCCAAAACACTAAAACTGAAAGGAAAATGTAATTTGTTTCCCTGAACGTAAAGCAAACCTCTTGCCATGTGCAAGGAGGCTCTCAAGGCTTCACTTACATGTGCTCTTCTCATGCCTTCTGTTTCTGATGCGTTCTTCACAGCCTTTGCAATGCAGATGGGGGTATATGGGGTGAGGTATCGGTAAGCCTGCAGCAGAAGGACAGGGATTACTTGTGGATTAGTCAGACTACATAATCCTACAGGTTTAATAACTCAGCCTGGCCACAATTTGTACTTTGGCAGTCTCTCTCAACCTTCAGCGCTGTGACATACTGGTTGCCAGCAGTCAGCTAAGTGCACTGGGGAATAAAAAGGAGAAACAGTCCCTGACTGAAGGAAGAATAGCCACAACGAAATCCAAGGAACTAAAGGGTCAACAACTTGTCATGAAGCAGGTTGAAGATTCGGATATCCTAAATACTACTGATGAATACATATCAATGTCTGAGCCATGGGTTTCCCTGTTGCTGATGTACACTAAAGGCCCAGAGACAGCCAATGAGAAACACCAATCCCAGGGACTAAGGTGGAACTTAGGCTGTGCAAACAGACCTAAAAAGCCACCTTGACTTGTTATCTGATTGTCACCCTCAAGTATCAGAGAGCAAAGGGTACCCAGCCCAGGTAGCAAGCACTGGAGTTGAACCTGGCGGACCCCTCAAGGCTCCTCCAGCACTGAGCATCACCACTTCTAGTGATCAGCAGCTCTGACAAACACATCAAGGCCCCAAAAAACATGAAAAGTCTTTGCAAAGCTGAGCTTTACATGCCGTCCACTTCTGAAAGGAGATCACATCAGTGGTTTGAGACAAAGCTTTCCTGTGCCTGGACGGGGTGGCCCTGCATTAAGAACTAGTAACTGATCCCTTATCACTTGCACTTCCCCAAACATCAGCTGTCCTTAGATTAGCAGGA
>NW_008824986.1:18351353-18366522 GCF_000699105.1 Pygoscelis adeliae | reverse complement strand
ATGTCTTCAGAAATTCACCAACTGAGGTGACTTGCCCAAGCCTCATCACACTTGGCATCAGAAGAAGGAACAAAACCAAAGTCTTTTGCCCCGCAGTTCTCTGCTCTACCCATTATATATCAGGAAATGGGATGAGCACCTACACAAGCACAGCCCAAGCAACATGCTGTTTTCCTATTCTCAATGCACCAGCACACAAATAAACATCACTCAAATTCATGGGAAAGGCCTGGCAGACCCTCAGCAAAGACCAATTTCACACAAATCCTACACGCTTACAGTTTCCAAATTCTTAAAAATAGCAAGACAATTACACTACATTATGCAGAAACTAAAGTACTGAAGAAGCCACAAGAAAGTCAGGAAAGTCCTTTTATCAGAGTCAGGACAAAACTTCTCAACAGCCAGATTCTTAGATTGGCTTGCCTTTTACAGATACTGGTAGGTTCTATTAATCTTCTGTGAAAAGCATATTTACATGCAGCTGTAGGCAAATCTATAAAGGGTTTTCAGATGTGTTTAATAATGGACTGGATTTTTGCCAGTGTCAATATTTGGCTTTGATGGAGACAGACAGTAGATGAACTTCCAGCACTGGGGTTCTTCAAAGCACCCCAGGCCAGTTGCTCAGCTGGTATAAAGTGGTGTAAAGCTGGAGAAAAATGCCCAGCATGAGGAACTGGGAAACCTTTGGCTCTTTCAGTGACTCTCTAAGTGGTTTTTAATCAAGACATCGATTAAATTAAAGACATTAATTAAATTAAAGACATTAATCGAGACAAGTCCTTCCTCTCCTGCTTTCTATTGCACAGAGCTCCTTGAGGCAGGGACTCTCACATTGCGTACAGAGGGCATGTAGCACTGTAATGACTCAGTATCAGCCAAATGACTGTATCAGCCAAAACTTCCAGTGCTAACGGGGTAAATAATGTCACTACAACTCATTACATTCCTTAATCTAGGCCAGACCTGCTGTACTTCTCCATATGGATGCTCTGCATAAATCATCTACAGCAACTTACCCAAACTGGGGTTAGTCCATTGACTCCAACTACAGCAAGGGGTATTCTACTCTGAAGTCAAAAGAGCAACAACAGTTTATCCTGAATGCTCCATAGACTCTATGCTTTCTGCTACCCTGAACGAGAGAGAGTGGGCAAAATGTCAGTATTCTGTATTAAGAGGCCATTTGAACCTAGAAGTGGATTGAGAGTGTCAGAAGATTTAACTCTGAGCAGGGGCAAAAAACTGTCTATCTTGCTCATGTACATGTCTTACTGGTTTTTAAAACAACAAAAAAAAACCCACACAAGGCAAACTGCATATTTCCCTCAAGTCAGTCCAAAGGCACAGAGAGCCACATCCCGTATTAAAGGGATATGTTGAAAGCAACAAAACTTTCCAGACCTGTTTGGTTTTACTATCTGTCCTGATGCACCGAGTGCAATGAAGCTATTAAGGTGTACAAGCGAATGTCATCACTGGAGAAAAATAATGCATGGCTCCTGCTATTTTGGCCATGAGAGCTAGAGAGTTTAAGCAGAGATTTGTGCTGGTATCAAACTGGCAGCCTGGGGATACACAAACAGACCCTGCTCTTGGGATTTTGTCTTTTGGAAAACACAAAGCTGAGACCACTCTTAAAATTCCTGTACATAGAAAAAGCCTTCAGGCCCCATGAGTTAGCTCTGTTGTTACGGGTATGGCTGTATCATACACACACCTGCAGCACAACCATGCAGTACATGAAACAGGCAGGAGATACCTGCCTGCGTGGTGGAGGCAGAAACCTGGTTGTGAGTGAATGCACGCTTGCAGCCAAATGCTTTTTACAATTTAGCGACCTTCAATCCTTCAGCGACCCCTTCATCTGAGCCCTGCGATTCTCAGGCAGGAAGCCTGGACCGTTTAGTAACCCAGCACAAGCAGAGATTCTGTTCCGCAGGTCTGGCCTTCCAAGGCAACATCTGGAAAATACCCACTCATCCCTGACTCCCAGCCATATTTACTCACAGTATCTGTTAGGTACTAGATATCTCTGTGTCCTGGTTTCGGCTGGGATAGAGTTAGTTTTCTTCCTAGTAGCTGGTACAGTGCTGTGTTTTGGATTTAGGATGAGAACAAGGTTGATAACACACCGATGTTTTAGTTGTTGCTAAGTAGTGCTTACACTAGCCAAGGACTTTTCAGTTTCCCATGCTCTACCGACTGAGAAGGCTGGAGGTGCACAAGAAGCTGGGAGGGGGCACGGCCAGGACAGCTGACCCAAACTGGCCAAAGGGACACTCCATACCGTGTGACGTCATGCTCAGTACATAAACTGGGGAAAGCTGGCCGGGGGGGCCGCTGCTCGAGGACTGGCTGGACATCGGTCGGCGGGGGGGGGGCAATTGTACTGTGCATCACTTGCTTTGTGTATTCTATTATTATTATTATATTTCAATTATTAAACTGTTCTTATCTCAACCCACGAGTTTTCTCACTTTTCTCTTCCATTTCTCTCCCCCATCCCACCGGGGTGGGGGAGAGTGAGCGAGCGGCTGTGTGGTGCTCAGCTGCCAGCTGAGGTTAAACCACGACACTCTGTAAACTGGATGGCATTCCAGAGAATGTGATCTCAAGCAAACAAGAGATGTACACAAGATGCATGAAAACTGGCTTATTTGTCCGTAGTTGCTGCTGTGTCCTTCCCCGAGTATCTCCTTTCATGACTATTGGAATATTAAGTGGACTGCAGGATTCCCAGACAGCCAAGTTCAAGTACAAGGGTAAGATATAGCAAGTACAGCTGTACAGAAATTATTCTGATGCTACAACTGTCCCTCAGCAGATGCACTCACTGCATGGACAACCAGTGCCTGCAGGTTATCTGTGTCCTCACAAGGTTCCCTGCTGCAACAACTCGGTCGCCCTGTCTCTCCTGTCTCCGGTACAAGACGTCACATATTGCCTGATATCCTCAAGCCACTGAAATAAATAAGGGGAACCATCTTCAGACACTCAGATCAAGCCCAATGCCCCCTCCCGAAAGTCCTGCTCAACTTCCCTGCTTCAGTTTCTGCAAGTTTCCAGCTCTTACTGCTGGTCCACATAAGGCTGATGCTCCAGCCATGGTCAGAATGACCCAAGTTCACCCTGCTCCCTCTCTCCCTCCCCTCTCTCACTGTACTTGTCTTATCTTAAGCTGACAATTCTTTGGGTAAATCAGCTTAGCGAGTTGGAAGGGCAGCTCCAGCAAGAGCAACCCCAGGATTAACAACCCCTCAATACCTCAGCATGGCTGGATCCCTTCCACACAAGCTCCAGCCTGCATCATGCTTTGCAGAGAGGAAGCTGAGGCCAGCTGCCCTCATCAACACCATTCCTGACCACGCTGAGCAGAGAGAAGAAAAGTATTTTCCCTTGCAAGGGCCACTAACCTTGGGAATGGCTTCTGTCAGAGCATAGCTGGCTTTGTCACTGAGCCACACTTTCTCCTTGGGTGAGAGGCCTGCACCAACAGCCTGCAGCTCTGACAGGATAGATCCATAGGGCATCACCTGGATTTTAAACTCAGGCTCCAGGGTGGAGTCGAGCTGTAAGTGCTCCCTCACAGCTGGGTCCATCATCCGGTCACCATCAATGAAGAGCCTGAGAAACAAATCAGACAGAGCAGATAGGTGGGACCACATCTGACAGTGGCTGGAGTAAAGGAGGGAAGGAGAAACCCTTCTGGTGACATTTCAGGGAGAAAGGAGTTTGTTAATTATGTGCCATACTTTGTCCTATATTGTTTTAACCACTGGCCTTCACACAGCTTAAATCCTGCTTTGAAATTAAGATGTACCACTCTGCTGAGAGGAAAGGAGCTGATGATAGCATTTTTGTCTGTATGACACATTCAAAATGGCTGCATCCCATCACTGCGCTTCAAGCAGGAGAGAGTAACAGAGGCAAATAATGGCCATTCTCTAATTTTTAAGGGCAACATCTGGAAATGGAAAAGCTACTGTTGTTCTAAGCACCACATTGTTCTCGCTTTCACTGAATTGGAAAGTTCAGCTCAACCTTCACATACAACCTGTATTCACCCAGACAGGTTTTACCTCAGATGCATCTAGCTAGCAGCTTGGAGATGCCTCTAAAAACCTTGTGCTTGCTGAGGCTTATTATATTGGCCAGTCACAGGAAAGAAGCCTTCGGTCATAAGCCAGCCCTGGAACTTTTCTACACAGTCCCTGCAGTTTTGAAGTGACTCTTCAATGACATTAGAGAAAAGTTTTCCAATGTCCAGGCCAGCATTGGCTCTTACTCACATTTCACCCAGGGCTCTGAGGGCCCTCCGTGTTATCTCAGGGTGACAGACAGAGGGGTGAGCCATCATGCCTAAGGTCACCCAGCAAATCAGTCAAGGTGCTGAGAAGCACAGCAGAGCTCTTGGGAGGAGAGTAATTAACATTGAAGACAAAAGTACTCAGAAAAGACATTAAAGTGCCCGAGCATAGGCATTTTGAAAAGACAAATGCTTTGCTAGAACAGCTCTCCCACAGAAAAATGCATCTTGGGGGACAGAAGAGGGGAATACAAGCACCTGATTGTGTTCATTCCTATGACGGCGTATGCAAAAAACACAGGATTGTACTCAACATCAGAGCCTCGGAGGTTGAAAAGCCCTGGAAAATAAGAATGCCAAGAATCACAGTCCTGGTTCATCTTTTGCAACATTAGAGAAAGCCAAAAATAATCTCAGCAAAACACAGTCAAGCAATGAGTCGTCAAGGGCGCAGGCCGTGGGCCCAGCTCCCACCCAGCTGTCCCACGTCTTGCTGCTTTTCTGGCAATCCTAAGTTTTTGCCAGGAGATGGCACCAGAACTGCAGTTTAAACACTCCCATCGGGCAAGGAAATTGGGGTTTAGCTTCTAAAGGAGGTCTGGCTTGGAAGAAAGCAGGTACAGGCAAAAAAAGACAAGGACACGAAAAAAAAAAAAGCAGCGTTTGCCCTTTCTGGTCTGTGCAATGCTATAAAAGCTCACTTCTCAACAGCCAGAAGACTTCAAAGTTATAAGTTATCACTTCATTCCAATCCTTCTTTTGATACTTGAGGGAAGAGGGAGACACAATAGGCAGGACTAAAATACTTCAAAAAGGCCTCTCATTTGGGTGCCTCCAACATCTCAGATTCAGACTGCATAGTCTAAGGTTTTTTTCACAAAGATTTTATCCCACACAACTCCAGGCAAAGTCAAGAGGGGAAGATGTTCAGCATCTCCAAACTCCTGATTTTAGGGTCAAATAAAAACCCTGGGGTATCCAATTAGCTGAAATGAGTTACTCAGGGCAATAAGGCCAGCCAGCAGGACATCTGGGAAAAGACCCAACATGTCCTAAATCACAACCCAGCACGGTATTCATCGAACTGTGCAAATCCTGCCACGAAAGTAAAAACAGTTTGATTCTCTCCAGGGAAGGAGTAGGTCACTTGAAAGCAGGAAAGAGCCACAAAGAACTCTTTACTGCATGGGTACAAACTTCCTCGCTCAGCCGACTCCCAGCGCAGTAAGGAGGCAACAGCCTCCTCTGTGGCTCTCTTTCTGTCCCCAGAAACTTGTCTGGAGTTTAATACAGTGAATTGAATTAGGTAAAATTAAAGACAACTTCTCCCCCTTCCCCCTTTAGGATAGGAAATCAACCAGGCACCCGGCAATAAGCGTCTCTCATGACCTTCTGGTCCATCTTAAAACCCTTGATTCATAAACAAGCTTGGCTTTGCTGGAGACATTTAATCTGAAACCACCTCAGGGCACCAATTTATCATTAATTTAATTGGAGATGTGCCTGAAAAGGTGAGACACACAATCTCTACTCATGCAGGCCTCCCCAGGGAGGAGTCATATTCACCACTCTCAGAAGTACTTCTTTCATGAAACAAGCTCTTTGCTCAGTGTCCCAGATCCAGGAAAGCCCACAGACCTCAGCAAGCCAGCTTCACCCAGCGCCAGAGACATTGTGCTGGCAGTGCTGGAGCTAGGAACACACCACCTTAATTTCTACCTTTTCAGATCAGACACGGGGCACAGGCATTAGCAGCACTCACACGCTGCCAGCACTATGTTCCCACTGCACCAGTCTGCGCACTGGTGATTTCTGCACAAAGGATACACAGCACTAGTAACAACAGTCCTGGGGAAAACCACTGCTGTTGCTGGCCATTCTCCCTTCCCTACGCACTGGGCTGGGAGCCAGGGTGTGGAGACCTAGTCATCCTGGGGCCCCAAACACAGAGGGGACTCTCTAGTGGGACCCTGGGTTGAAGTGATCTGGAAATACAAGTTGAGTCCTGACTTACTTGTTTTAACCAAAGCATTTGCCGAACACTGGAGATGTAGAGACTGACTTAAAAAGTCACGACAATTAGAAAGATCACTGTGAATGCCATGTACCCCACCCTTGCCTTATGTACACAAAGCCACATGTTGGATTGCTTTGTTTATAGCCCAGCCTCCACAGCAGAAAACAGTCTCCATTTTCCCATAGGGTAAAGCAGCATTAGGATATTTTACGGCCAGAAAATCCCACAGGTCTTTTTTTTTCCCCTTCAAACTGCCTCAGGCTTTATATATAACTTTCCTTTCCCTTTGCCTGGGCTGTTTTTCTAAGGTCGTGATTTGTTGCATTTCCTGGGCCAAAAACGTACTCAGGAGCTGCATTGGTGTAACAAGGCACTGTGCAGAAATACAGGCTCGCTGTTTGTGACCTGTTTCCAACACTGCACTTGATACAAGTTAGTTGACCTCTGACAAACACATTGGCTGTCATAAGTGCCTCTCACCCTGGCAGGGTTCTTCCTTTCCAAGGCAGGAAGGACATTTATTTTGTAGGAAGAACTGAGAAAGGAGATGCAAAGACTTACATGCTACTTCATCCAAGGCCGTTACCACAAACCACAGGACTTTCCTCTCAGCCATTTTTGAACGGAGGGCTACAATTTTGTCTCTCCAGCTGACCCCTGCAAAACACAATATGAAAAGCTACAGTCACCAACTTTACTGGGGATGATGATGTAAGCACAGACCAACGCATTGGATTTTGGAGGTAGCCAAAACACACTGTGCTTGTGCTCCTCACTCCTTTCTAATATGAATATCAGTTATCTTAAACGAGCTGCCCTCCAGGCATCCATGGATTTGTTTTGAAGTTATCTAGCCTCTAGTGAATGGTTATTTGAAGTTTTGAGGACAAAGGGGTCATTAGCTGAGGTCCGATCACCTTCTTGACCTATTCATAGTGGATTTATTGAGCTGCAGTAGTGTTTTTCTCACTGCTTTGTAAGAGGAAACCAAAGGGAGATAGGGCAGTAGAAACAGTCCCTGTCTATTGGGAGTTAAGCTTTTCACCTGTGTAACTTGGGTCAAGCGTGATGAGAGGCTTGCAGGGGCGCTGAGGACAGTCTGTCCAGATTGTATCGATCAGGTTTTCTTTGACAGGCACAAGGTCGTGGCCAGCACTTCTCAAGGCTTTGGACATCCTCTTCCACTGGTCTGCCAAAGGGAAAAGAGTCAAGAGTGATGGCTTTAAAGAACATACACTGGTTCAACAACAGCCCCATTCACAGGGGGCAAACTCAAGAATCTGAGTCTCCTCCTTTCCTTCTAGCCTCTCATTCTTCCCATTCCCTTAAAAAAACAAAGCAAAAGCTATTGCAATTACAGTTCCACAAAGGCAGCCGCTACAACCAGCAGCGGGTACAGAACCTCGCAGCCCTGGAGCCTCATGCTTGAGCTGAAGAAGAACTGCTCCAGCTGGGAGACAGAAGTCACTGGCAGAAGCCATTCCAGAGGCTGCTGTAAGGGTGTCCTCTACCCCAGTGCAGAACCATGCTAGATTTAAGCTAGACAAGAGATGAGATAGGCTTCCACAAAGCCATGAGACTGATCCTTAGCCCATCTGAATCAAGCAAATGTCTCCCCTTGCCTCCAGTGACCTTTAGATTGGGCCCCATGTCCTGAAGCATGAGTAGATGGATACTTGTTCATCTGATATAAATGGTATCTCTCCAGGAATGTGCTTCCTACAGGGAAAGCTGCAGAGATGCTGAGACCACCAAGCAGGAGTAGCAGCGTGAGTTTTGCCTGCGTGTTCTGGCTCACATGCTGGCCAAGGCATTCAGCAACTTTGTACTGAAGTGCCCGTGACAAGCCACAGCACAGACAAAAGGAGGTGGATCAGGACTCTGCTTTTCAGGTAAGGTCACTGCAAGCCCAGAGGGTAGTTCTCGTCCCTTGTGTTTTGGAGTCAATGCATTGCTGTGGAGCTCTCATGATACATGCCTAAAACCAAAATCCAACCTGTTCTGCGTAACAGTTTAACCCACCACCCCATCTGGGCTGAAACACGGTTAGCTACATACTGTCACATAACAGTTTAGCCAGGGAAGCAAGGAAGAAAAATCTAGTTGCCCAACCCAGAGTTATAAAATAAAGTAAAACCAACCAGCCGGAATAATGAAAGGGTCCACTCCCACCTTCGAGCCTTCTGGGAGGACACTCACTAGCCAATCCTCCTGAGTCGGTGTATCTTTCAGGCCTCCACGGATTTAAAAAAAAAGAAAAAAAGAGGTTCAAAGAAGCAGTCATACTGAAGCGTTCCCACAGTACCCAAAAAGTCCAAGCTAACGCATCAGATACATCTACTAATGAATGTCTAGACCTATGGGCAAGAAGAGTCACAAGACTCTAAAGCAGGAGCAGCAGTGTACCCAAGATGTCCCTAAGCCCCTGCATGACTGGGTATCCCCACAGCCCAAGCTGTAACATGTGTGAAATGACCAAATAGCCTGTGACTGTTCTCTGTTTATCAGTGGAGCAGTATCCCAGCCTTCTGTGTACCCATTTTCATGAGCGTCCAGTTGTTATCCATTTGATGTGCAGCTTGCAGGAAGTAGCGTCCATCTGTCCACATAGCTGCATGCTGTTCAGTTACTATGGCAGTACCTAGGCAGAAAGATGTGGTGATTTAGAGGTGGGCAGCCACCATGCAGAGACACAGACAGCAGGGGGAGTATTTGAAATGGACCCCAATTCCCCAAAAGCCAGCTCAGCTCACTGTTGAAAAGTTAGTCCAGTTTCAGTGGAGATACTCACTGTTTACCCTGCACTGCGACCTTCCAAATCCTATCAGAGACAGTATGCACTAGGATGCAGCTTAATGAATTGCCTCAGATGAATTCAACTTAAGCATATCTCAGCCAGTCAGTGGAACTGGGTAAATGGGACTTTCGAAACCTCCTGTAACAGAGACTGTGGTCTCCACTTGGCTGTTGTCACAGTAACACATATTGTACATCCCCAGACTCCATCCCATCTTCTTACGGGAAGGAAGCCTGGGCTCTGGCCATCCACAAGAAACAGCTGTTACTAGGCTAGCAGACGTGGGTATCACTCCCA
The DNA here is from genome assembly GCF_000699105.1 of Pygoscelis adeliae. Taxonomy (NCBI): domain Eukaryota; kingdom Metazoa; phylum Chordata; class Aves; order Sphenisciformes; family Spheniscidae; genus Pygoscelis; species Pygoscelis adeliae. The sequence goes on along the minus strand of NW_008824986.1, from coordinate 18,357,099 downwards.
GCTGTCAGCTGCACCCCCTTCCCAAATGTTACAGCTCTAGCAGAGATGACTGAACAGGAAATATGAACATAAACTTCTACTGGTTTCAGTGTCCGTCCCATTCCACTGACTCCAGATGGAGGGATGCAAGCAGACAGCTGAGTGGCAGTGACATCTCAGCAAGGCATTCTAGCTGCCTTGCCCTTGTCAATTCAAAAAAAAAAAAAAAAAAAGGCACAAACAGAAACTGAATCCATGTCTTTTGAGTATCTGCATCTTGACCATACTCTCTGTCACCAGAAACTGAAGCCCAGATTAGCAGAGCAAAGTTTCCAAATATGAATTAATTGTCTTCTACCAAACTCCCCCAACACAAACCCCATTTTAAGCTGCTTCAGCCTGAAAAGATAAAGCAAGAAACACAAGGTGAGCCCCTGTGTGAAACTTCACTGATTTACTGAGCGCTAGGCTGGGAACACAGACCTTCCAAGTACATAACAAGGACCCAAAATAGAGAGGAAGGTTATGAAGAGGCCATGCAGAAGGCGTGAAATTAATACAGGATTCATGTTATCCCTTAACAGCAGGCTGCAGCCACTGGATTTATCACCTTCCACATGAGGTCCCAGAGTAGTTCATAGGAACTGATGAAGGGACCCTCCAAACACGTAGGTAGCGGTATGTATTAAACCGATTTACAATTCGGAGGGGAAAAAGACCTCAATAGTCTAAAGTGACTTTCCAACAATCACACGGCAGAATAAGTTGCAGAGCTTAGGGTACAGCTAGGGTAAAAACTAGGTCTCTTGAAACACAGACCTATCCTACAGCCAAGAAAACATCCTGTCTCGGCAAGATAAGCAAACTTTTCCACAGCGTTCAGTTTTCAAATGCAGTGTTTCTGGCCCTGGCTCTGTTTAAACAGAAAGGCTAGCTAGAGTCCATCTACTATTCACCCAGCCCAAACGGGCAATGTAAAAATCTGTTCGTACTGGCTGCACATCAAAAGAAATGACCATAGGTTACAAGCACCACATCAAAGAGTTAACAGGATTTTACTTTACGAGAGGTTCATTCAGGGGTCAAACATTTTCTGAAAACTTGTTATTGCGCTATTACATAATTCCAGCGGGTAGCCAAGACATAATTCTGCAGATGCTGAAATGGGAAGAAAACAGTCCAAACAAGCTGGATACGTTTCCTTTTCCATCCTGCCTCTATGCCATGAATGAGACTATTTCTTTACAGGGGAATTATGTACATTAGCAAGAACCCAAGTTCTGGAAAGGTACCTGCAGAGCCATCAAATCCAGAGATGAACGCCCGTCTGCAATCACAGGGTGCAATGTACTCACTCTAGAAAACAAAAGAGGCAGCAATTATTTATAGCAGCAGGGGAAAAAAAAAAAAATCAGCTGATGACAAATACATTGATAAGCTTTTTCTCCTAAAGGACACCACAGAGAGAATGAAATGAGTTAAAAAATTCTGGGCTCTACTCCACTGGAACATTTAATCATCTGTGATTATATTGTATTTATGTCCAACTGGGTTTTTTTTTTTTTTAAGCTGCAGCACTTTTCTCCCACAAACGTCTGTAAACACTGAAGTGCTTCAGAGTTTGCAGATGTTTATTTCACACTCAGCCTCCCCTTTGGGCAACAAACAAATGCTGCCTTTGAAGATGCAATGTGAAAGGAAAAGAAACCAGAAGCACCCCTTGATCTTGGAAAGAGTAATCAGCGCATAAAAACTGTAAAATTCACTATCTCCAGTGAAGTCCCCTCACTGGCAGTTATAAGAATTCCTTTAAGACTTTCTTTTCCACAACAATGACAATGAAAGAAAATCATCAAGGTGGTAAAACTGTAAAAACTTTAACCCTTAGGTCCTTTCATAATTAGATGCTGATCCTCTCACTTCTTCCTTGCCTACTCAAAACCCGACTACACCACAAACCACCAGACCATGGTTTGGTGGGTGAGAGGGAATCAAAGACTACTAGTCCATCCTCATCCCAAACCCGTCACAACCTGCGTTTGTGGACACATCTGTTGGCAGCATTACAGAAGAGCCTGAGAATGCACAGATACCTGACTTCCACAGGAGCTGCCAAAATTAAAAGAACAACTCTACCTTCAAATGACCCACACACCATTTTTATGGGATCCCATTCTGGCAAGTTTGGAGGTCAGAACTGCTGAGTAGGCCTGTTAATTAACTAGCGCAACTCAGCAAGTCAGCTTAATCCAGGCTGACAGCACCAATGTTTGAGCTGCAAAACCCCTGGATTTGTACCTTACAAATGGTCTGAAACCAAAGTCTGTTCCTCTGCCCATAAAGTTTCTCTGCACCCAGCTGTGCTGTGGCAAAAGAAACATTTCAGGGACTGAACTGAGAAATCACAGCCAGGGCTATTTTTAAACGACCTGGTTGTTAGAAAATACTCCCTTCAAATCTGTTACTCTTCACTGTTCTAAAGAAGGCAGAAGGTTCAAAGCACAGGAGTGAGTGAGAAGCACAAATCACAGCACCTGTGACCAACTCTTTATTTCTGCTCCCAATCACCCCACAATCAAAACCCCTCCAAGAACAGCTATGTCTCTCCCCTCCTGGGAGGTGACCGAGGCAGCAGCTACCAACCATTCACCACTAATGTTTTGAAACTGAGCCTTGGCATAGCAAAACCCATGGCCCAAAAGAGGATCTGGCTGAGTAGCTTTTGCTCCTGATTGCCAGGGAAGGTTCCTGGGATATGCTCCCAAGAAATCCTCTATTTTATCCAACCGCTGATGAAAGCTGGCAGAAATGGGGCAGATATTGAGACCACGAGCCAGTCCAGTTGAGACCACTAGCGCTCTGGCTCCGCCAGAGCCAGTCCAGTTCTCTGTGCCTCTTCCTGTCCAGCCCCACAGACCCCACAGGGCTGTGACATAAGCTCAGCAGCTGTGGGGAGGAGAGGGGTCAGGATACCCACCTCGGGAAGGGACAACTGCCCTCCGCACAACCTCTAGCTGACAGGGTGGATCCACCTCAGCCCACCACAGCACCACCATCACCACTAATCCCCTTTAAAATCACAACGGAGGCATCAGCAGATAGAGAGGACAAAGTCATTCAGGGAACAGAATCAAATGCCTGTCTCCCCGGCTGCCTGTCTCACAGCAGCAGGACAGAACATGAAGGCAGAGCGATGCCGGACCTGAGAAGGATTCCCCATTTCAACATTTCCTAACAACTATTCAGCCTGTTGACTGCTACGACTCCCCCTCTCCTGCACTTCTCAGCTCACAGCTGGGACACCATCTCCCAGGGTCCGATGCCTAAAGGGGATGCTGGAAATTTTCCATTGTGGATCATATCACTAAGTACCTCTCAAATCAGACCAGCGATTTCTCTTCCCTTTCTCTTGACCAACGCAGCAGAAACTACAGGCTAGTTTACTTGTGCAGACAAGCAATCTCACATTCATAAGAAGAGTTAACACTGAGCTAATTGCATTAACAGCACAGAACAGTGAAATGGATTAAAACAATTTAAAAAAAAAATCTAAAAGGAAAAAAACAAGTCTATCAGTTTTAGATCAGGTAAAAGCTGACCTAAACTAACAAAGACCTTGACTGCATGGGAAATACCTCATGCTGTCCCATTCACAGACAAATCCAGGGAATGTTTTAAGAGTTTACAACGAGGCAGATGGGCTCTAAAAGGGAGTATGAGGGATCTGGAGGGGAAGATGGTTCATTCATCTGTCAGTTTGAATTCTTGCACACCCACCTGTTCTGTTCCATGCAGCAACCCCCACTGTGCAAAGATGAGCCTGTGTTTTGCACAAGCTAAAATTACACAGGGAACACCTGCGTACGCCACACAAAGTACAGGCCACAGCACAGTCAGAACAAGGTATTTCCCTGGGGCTTGTCTTGCAGCTCCAATGGCCTTCAACCTGGCCCCCCTCAGGCCTTTCATGTCTGCTTTCCACCACACTTGTCGGTCCTTGACACACAGACAAAACTGGGAGCTGCATCACAGAAACCCTCAGCTAAGCCAGAAGAACCCCCAAAAAAATCAGTGGTGCTTACCACCAGAGCCTGCATTGGGCCATTAACATGTTAAAGCTTATTCTATCCTAATGTCAACGAAGATCAGCAATGAAAACTGCAGCTCGCTGCCCTTAGAGCTACGACACCGATGCCATTAAAGAACAAACACTGCTGTGTACTTGGAGGGAGGTCGGTATTCACTGCCAAAAACCTAACTGCATTGGTAAGATCTGGAACAGGTCAGTGCAACCTGTGCACAAGCTGTCTCTTGCTTTATAACTCCACTGATTCTTCTGCTCAGAACAAGCGTGTATCAGAGGAGCCAGCCCTGAGCAGAAGATAGCATCTCTGCCAACCCAAACATGGGGCCCTGAGCTGGGCAGGTGCTTCCTTGATGTGGAAGACCAGCCAGATCTGACTAGATTTGTTTTCACTGAGTCAAGGCCTGGGGGTGGAAGCCAGCCCCAGTTAAGCTGTGACTGGCTCCAAACCCAAGCTCTAATGCAAACATCATTCCCTCCCATTAAGAAGAAAGCTCCTCCAATCTCTGAATATTCCCATGTGGGTAAACTCCAGATTCAATGTAAACTGGGTGACTCAACATAAAAATGGATCCTGCATTTACCACTGCAACACCCCAAAAGCTCAGACAGGCATTTTTAACTGAACCACAAAGGACTTCGGTGCTTCATTCCCAAAAGCATGGCATTTCACCCCTTCATGATCCAAGGCATTAGCAGCCTTGGTTAAGCCAGAGTCAGAGCTAGCTGTGTTTGAGAAGCTCTGCAAGTCCTTCAGCTCTTTACACAACTAAGTATGGAAAGCAAAGGATACAACTGGTGGCAAGCCTCCTGGCAGTATTATAACTTAAGCCTTCTAGCCTTGGCAGGAAAACCAATATTAAAAGCATCACAGAGCTCAGAGCTCAAACATTCCCAGTGTTACAAAGAGAAATTAGTCAGCAAGTTGCAGCATCAGCGTCTATCAGCATCAGTCCAATCCAGGGGTTCCTTTGAAACCTACAAGGGAATAGTTTCCCCCAATCTAAACCCTGTGTCAACGCCACAAGAGGGAAAGCCCTCTTTGTTGACAAGTTCTCTGATGTGGATCCCAGGACAGCCTCAGGAACAGCTGAGAGAGGCAAGGACAGCAGTAAGAAGCTTGGGCTGTGGGGAGGAAATGGCTCAAGCCACCAAAAGCTCGGGTATCATTAAACCGCAGTCTTCTGAGTCATGGAAGGAGCTGCCCAAGAGCAAAATCTGACTGCAGGGCTGTAAAGTTCTTATTTGCATAAAGGAAACAAATCCTTGCTTGGAATGTGGAGAAGCTGCAAATCTCAGCTCATCGCAATTTACCTGGAATCAGTAAGCCTGTTCTAGGATCAACAGGTTTCCGCCAATGCCTAAAATTGCACCAATTCCCAAACCTCACAGACAAAATCCTGCACTAGCTAGTCAAGAGGCGCCAGAATCACCAGCTTTTAGTAATCGTTTCCATTCAGATAGATTCGCTCTGCAGAGAAACCTGACCAACTCGCCCGGCAGGAAATAGCAACATGGGGTTCTCTGCTTAACTGCACTCTGTCAAGGAAAAGAAAGCAACAGAAAAACCCAGAAGTCCTGAGGGTCACATTCTTCAACTCACATGACAGCATTTAACATCTAGTGAAATGAAACCAGAGTTATATATGGACAGAGGCAGCTAGGGACAGGAAAGCAGCAGAC
>NW_008824986.1:18346239-18351246 GCF_000699105.1 Pygoscelis adeliae | reverse complement strand
AATAGCAGCTGCAGAGAACGCCTTCCCTCTACCTGCCCAAGTTTGGATCTCCCTAAGAGGAAACACGATGCTGCACAGAGCACAGGCAAGTCTGGACCCAGCTCATCCCAGTGCCAAGTCAAGGGCAAAGGTTCCGGTTCAGTTGTATTTTGCTCTCCTGCACTCTAGGGTAAAAGGGAGCTTTGGGTGTGAGCCAGGAAAGCTTCAGGTCTTTTGTTTCCTGAAAATGGCTGAGGGTTCTTGGGTCTCCTAACAGAGCGAACAGAAGAGTGAAACTAGCATATGTGCAGGCAGGGGAGGTAAAAGGCAGTTCAACAATTTAAAATTAATGTCATGGACTACAAAAATCTTAACGGTGGAAGCAGAACACAACACAGTTACTGCCACAGGTTACCACCCTGGGCCCAGACTTCCCTCCTGTCTTTAGTGCACAGAACAAGCTGATGCAGAGCAGCATCGAAAGGGAAGTGTCGTTGTGGCCTGTTCCTTCCCTGCCTCTCCAAAGGTCCCTCTGCGTGGGATCTGAAGGGCTTTAGCATAAGGCAGCAAATTCCAGCAAGAACCAGATCTAGCAAAGGGAAAGCTCTGCAACCAATCCTTTGCCACCTCGCTTAAGAGTATGTGTTGGTCAGGAGGTGCTAATAGGGAAACTAAAGCCCAGATAATGCCTTTTCCTCCCCCACTAAATCCATTCTTCCCAACAGCCGGGAAGGGGACAGCAAGTGCTCTGGCAAGCTCCCTTTTTTGCAGCGTGAGCTCCCTGGAGACAATGTGATGAGAAGTTTCTGGTGGAACATCCACACTGATTTGTTACAAGAACATAAAAACCTCAGTCTCCTGAATAGACTCCAGAAACTTTTTCCAACATGATGTTTCTCACGTTACCCAGGCTTTTATGCTAGAACCATTAAAGTGAGTGAAAGAAGGATGATTTTAGCTATCCCTGGCTTTTATTTTTTTGCAGGGAAGGAAAGTGCAATCATTCCCATAATCCATCCATCCATACCTGGTGGGCATCTCCAGAGGGCACTATGTAGGCTTGGACAGGCTCCTGGACATACTTGGGACTCTTCATCACCTGCCGCAGTTGCTTCAGCAGCTCTGTTGTAATTTTTGGACTCATCTTCCTACCTGCAACTAAAACAAAGCACAAAACTTCAGAGCTTCTCCAGCTGTCCTGGGCCACTCACACGCATAGGCTGGAGGCCGTCACCACTAGAAACTCCCCTTGAGGACAACTGTGCCAACATCATCCCTTTCAGCCCAGAATTTCTCCTGTCTTGTCACTTGAGTCACGTTCCTTGAGAATGAGGGATCAGGTTGAGGCCAGAGAGTCGAAGCTGGTCTATCCTGTATAGGACCTCTCCCACCTGGTGAAGGACTGGCATGCGCAGTGGTGATACACACGAGCTTAACACATTTGCCAACCCTTCTTGCATGTGGACAGCACCAGGAACCAGAGCAACTCAGATGTGCCCTATGCCAGCCAGGAAAGGTCTTGGCATGTGATGTTGATGGTCCCAAGTACCCACAGATCAGAAGTAGCCCCACCCATCATGTGCACAGACAGAAACTCAGTCTTTTCACTCTGGGGACAGAGATACTGTGGCTTATATGCCACAGGAGCACAGGCTGCTGGGAGAGCAAGCCATACACGTCAGGAACTCAGAAATGGACCAGTTAAGGATGCAATTCTTAGAAGTTTCGCTATAGCCCAGGGTTTCATAGTGGACTGGTGACCAGATTAACTCAGACAAAAGAAATCTGCTCCCAAGGACATACACAGGGATGTGTTCACTGGCTATATTTACCTCTGGCCTGCATGTTAGTTCACCTAGCAAGAACACAACTATAACAGGAGGAACAGGCGTTGAGCTCTCACAAGTGACTGCCAGGGGACAACTAGGGAGGCTTAAAGGAACCTTCTCTGAAGACCTTTGGCAAATGTTCTGCAGATCTCAGCTGGTGTCAGGCAGGCAGGGGTGGGGCACAGGCTGGATGGAAGACAGCAGATCAGAGGGGAAAACAAGGGCACAGGCTAATCACCCTTCCTTGCTGTGGTTTTGCAATGGATGTATCTTTGGCATTGCAGTGAACACCAGCCTCTCAATTTGCTACCCAGAAACCGTCAGTAGTCGGGGCCCGCTGTGAGCACCACACACAGTGACGCATCAGGCCATGCTGCTGTGCTGGCGCGAGTGAAGGCTGCAGTGGAAGGCACCAGCTGACTGCAGAGGATGTTCAAGCTGTTGGGGAGGCCTGGCCTGAAAGCCTATGAAAATCAAGAACCTCTTCAGAGGTTCTCTCAATCTTTTCTTCACTCACATCTCCAAAGGGTGCCCAAAGTGGGATAATCCCCTTCCCGGTTCTCTACACATTCCTTTCACATTTTTAAGAACGTGCTGGGATCTTACAACTTTAATGCCTTCACTTTCCAGGGCAAGGTGGGTAGGTTCTGTGCTGCTTGAATGCCATGCTATGCCGTATTTTATTCTGACCAGTTCATTTCACAGCCATGTCTACAAACAGATCATAGATGGGAGAAGCAAATAGCATGCAAGTCTCAAACATTTTTTGCTTATCCAGGCACTTATTCTATTTACACCTCAGTAACTACCAGGAGCCCCAAGCGACATTACAGTCTTATGCCAAAACACAATAAGGCACAGTCCCTGCCCTGTGATGTTTGCCATCTAAACAGGAAGGCAGAAAAGCGGCCTCCATTGCACAAGCCAAGGTCACACAGCAGCGCCATGACCAAGTCAGGAACCGAACCAAGATCTGATGCACTCAGGTGTAAAAATCTCAACCCAAGACCACCATTCACACATCTCGTCACAGGAAGTTTAGAGCACACCAGACTTGTGTGTGACTGACTGTTTGCCCACAGGTACACTGTGTTTTAAAACCCAGACCACAAGAAGCAAATCAAGCTCAAAAGGTACCATACACTAAATCCTCAGATTGGTATCTTGACTCCAGTGCCTTCGCTGGGATTAGAGTACACCTCAGATTTATTTCCAGGACAAATTTCATAGTTTTATACAGTGTTTGCAAGCTACACTGAACTTTATTATACTGTGATTGTTTATGTCTGTCCTCTGTAACGAGCTGCTGTAACATTCTATAACATTGCTGCTGATTTATGTTCAGACAGAGGAAAAACACAAAGGAGAGCGAGCAACAACATAGCGACTAGCCAGCGGAAAAGAATCTCTTTCTACAAACTCATAAGGACACAGCTTCCTTTCTTGACCTGTGCTTTGTCTCCAGGAGCCTGAAAGTCTCATTTAAATAGGCAAGGAATGACAAGGCTTTGCCTTTTTAATAAAGCTCCTTGCTGACAAGCCACAGTTTTCTTAGCAAGCAAGATATTCTCTCAAGGACAAAAAAAAAAATCATTTAAAAAGTACTCTCACTGTTGAAAGATTTGCTTGCAGTATTAAAAACACAACTAAGCTAGAGTAGCAACAAAAGCCATATTAAGGAGGACATCTATTTTAGATAACCCCTACAGTATAAGAAATCACTTCAAAAAAATCCTCCACAAGCTTTCCAATAAAGTTGTCTTCAATTTCCAGAGAAAGAGCAGCTCTTTTCTCCCAGATCTTTGGTAGCCATTTACTCTGGTCCCCCTATAATTTTTCACAGGTAACCTTTCCTTTCTTGGCCATACTTATAAGCCTCTACGAAGTTAAAACAGCTTCTCTATCATTATTTAATCACTCCAGTGATTAAAACCAAACACAGCTGAAATGAAGGTAGTGGATTTAGCAGTGCAAGAAACAGTCCCATTCTCTTCCCTAACTTTTTCAAAGGTATCAGACTGCCGTGTTACCTGCCTCTGTAGTTCCCCACGTCTGGATGCCTCTTGCCTCTGCTCACACAAAATACCATTCAGCTCTTTGCTTGGTCTTCATAAGCCCCACTGCGCCTGAGAAAGCAAAGGGCGAAACTGAAATGGCTAACAAACTTTGCCCCCCATAAAACATTCTCATCCCCGAGCAAAGAGCTGAAAATGCATTAACACTACGTTCCACTGGCAAGATTAGAGATGCACTGAGGGTGAACCATGGGGGAGCCGGGAATGTCAAGGGCCAGGCATTTGCTTGTCAAGATTTACGATTGAATCTTGCAAGCGTGTGCTGTTTTACGCCAATTTGTTTTCACAATCATTCTATCAGAGGCCAGTCCCCATTTTACAGATGGGGAAACTAAGGCAGAGCAGAAGTAACATGCGAAGTATCACTGCAGCATGATGGCAGTCAGAGTTGGATCCCAAAATCTGTCACTGTCTAGACATACATTATCTGCACCTCACTTAGACCACAGGAGTCAGTCCTCCAAGAGCCCAGGCCAGATCCTGCCTGGACAGCATCTCCATGAGAGACACAGGGCAAAGAGCGACCGCGAAAATGCTGCTGGAGGAACCAGACACTTCCTCCTGCCTCCCACGTGCACACAGAGCGATGGGCTGCTGCAACCCCAGGCGCCAGCGATGGCGAGGGTTGGGGACACCAGGTCCGCCGTGTCAGGGTGTGTGTCAGTGCCACAGCGGAGAAGGGAGGTGAGGCCAGGAGGTCAGGCTACATCTGGGTCTGCCTGTGGCTGCTGTGTTAGACCACCCTGAGTGTTTACGTCCTGTTTGCTTCAGATATGCTCGTCCTTCTGATAATTTCCTCTTCGTTTTCTCTTATGAATAAACTTGTTCAAAATAAGCACGTACACTTGCATTGTCACGAACCAGCGACACCACCTCAAAACCAGGCCTCTCTGGCCTGGGCTGGCCACACGCAGGGCAGCCCATGCACTCGCAGCCGTGCACCGAGACACAAACCCTACCGCTTGCCCCCCAGTACCCACCTGCACCCTAAACTCAACAAAACCCCCGGCCCGGCCTGCCCCCCTGAGCCAAAAGCCTCCCCGAGCCCCACGCCGGGCTGACAGGGCCACTTGGGCCTGGACACCCCGACTGGGCCCGGCTGACAGGGCCCGGCTGACAGGGCT
>NW_008824986.1:18338032-18345703 GCF_000699105.1 Pygoscelis adeliae | reverse complement strand
GGGCCGAGTGTGTTGCAACCGACGGGAAGCGTCGGCGTTTGGCGGCGGCCGGTGCCTCCCCCGGGGGAAAAACCGGAGCGGAGCGAATCGCCTGGCACCGCCTCAGGGCCCTGTCCCCAAAACCTCGGTCTGCACTCGCCTCTTTGGTCCGCTTCCCTCTTAAGCTTCCAAAAATACTGTCTCGAGGAGGGATTTGAGGCCGCGCAGCCTGCCTCCTCTCCCTCCTCACCCCATGCGGCCCAGCCGGCCTCGGGAGTCGCTGGTGTTTCAGAGCTGCCCGAGGCGGGGGGAGAAGGAGCCCGGGCAGGGCCGGAGGTGCTGGGGGCTCACACTAGCTCCCCCAGCACCAAACTGACGGGCTTTAGGTACCCCACAGCTTGCTTTCTGGTGCTGAGCACAGCTGCAGGAAAATGTCGTCATCCCATTACTTTGCTTAAAGCCTCAGCAGAAAAGGTACCCTCTACTTTTCAAGATAAATTACGGTCAGTTTTCCGTTTGGAAGGGAAGAGGGTCGTACTTGTAACAACAGTGAGTGCAACTGTTGTAAAATCTGGCCATTTGCCATGCATGCTCCCTAATGAAAATACCTTCCACCACTCTCCTTTGCCCCTGGCAGTTTTTTACAGGTGGGCTATAAGTCAACCCTATTGACAAAAATAGGAGGCTGTTACAGAAGTGCAGAAATCAGAAGATCACCACCAAGAAAGGCTACAACAAAAGCAAAAAAGCTGCTTTGTGACTGCGTCCAGGCTGGAGGGGTTTGCTTGCAGCAGTCAGTACCCTGGGGACCCTCCGGCCCCCACGCTGTGACAGTGCTGCAACCACCCTTCTTCCATGGGGTGAAGGTTACACTGCACCCAGTGTAACTGCGACTGCAGAGGATGAAGAGAGGATGAAAATGTGGTTCTCAGTGGGACCCATCTTAGTTCAGGGCCTCCCACACATCCTGAGGACTTGGTAGGAAAGGAGATGCTCAGCTGGCTGCATGGTGCTCAGGACCAGGCCCTTAAAGATGCACAGGCTGGGCGCTACACCCGGCATCCCGCTGGTAAGGGAGAACTGTGTGGGTACGTGGCCAGCTCATGAAACCGGTCCCTGGGCCTCAGTCTGCGTGCATTTTTCTAGAGGAAAAAAAGTGCAGCCAGCAGCTACTCTGCCCTTCCTCCTTCCTCTCCCTCAGTCCACACTAACGCTGTAGCCTGCAGAGCTTTACCCACATCTGCCAAACATTTGCTGCTGCATCTAGCACGCCAACATGAGCCAGGCTTTTACTAAACCACCTGGGTCTCCCCAACTATTCATGTATTTCCAGGGGAAGCATAAAGCAAAAACAGAATGAGAGAAATGTAGAATAATTCAGGGGGGAAGAGGCTTTTGGAGGTCTCTAGTCCAACCCCCTGCTAAAAGCAAGGCCAGCTTCAAAGCTAGAGCCGGTTGCTTAAGGACTGTCCTGCTGGGGTTTGAGTATCTCCAGGAAAGGAGAAGCACAACCTCCCTGGTTAGCCTGTGCTAGTGCTGACCACCCTGGAGCGAAAAGGTTTGTTCCTGATATCCAAGCAGAATTTCCTTGTTGCAGCTTGCCCCTTGCCCTTTCGCTGTGCACATCTGGAAAGGGTCTGGCTCCCTCTTCTCTCTGACTGTTCTCGAGGCTGAGCAATTCCAGCTCCCCTGCAGCCCCAAATCCTGCAGCCAGCCCCAGCCAGCAACTGCTGCCCTCTGCGGCTCTCCAGGTTGTGAAGGTCTGTCTTGTACATCTCCAGAGTAAAATCTAGGGCATAACACAGCACAGCAAAACTTGTAATCCGACAGAAGAGTATAAAAGGTCTGTCCTGCAACCAGCATCCCGGCATTGGGAAGGGTCATTGGATGGGGCCAGGGCTGCAGGCTGTCCCTGAGGAGGGACGGGAGAGAGGGGAGGGGGAGGCTGGTGACCACGACTGTTATAGCAGGAAGAGTTTTCTTTCCTCGTTAATCTCCTTGGGTGAAGCTAATTGCTGTTTCCCAATTATTCTCACCCCATCTTCCAGCCTTGCCCACAAGGGACTTATACAATCCTGTCAGTCTGGGCCAGAAAAGCCCATTTAGATCATCACATCAGTGTCCCCCTCAGGGTAAACTACAGCCATGTTTTGCATTTGTGTTACAGACCACGTTATGCTCACCCTGCAGAATATTTGCTGAGAAGATTCATTTCTTGGAAACCGGCCAGAATCCAGCGATGCTCATACTAAAGCACATGTCAGGACATTTTAAAAGCACTGCAACATTGGCACGATGATCACGGAGATCATTTGCCGATGGCGAACTCTGCAGCTGAACCCAATCAGGGTTGTGAAATGGTCCTTTCAGCCTCCTCTGACTCATAATAATAATTTGGGGTTAGATTTTGCATTTGGCTGCAGCTCTTAATAGAGGGTTGTGGAGAGCTGCACCTGCCGGAGCTCTGTGCCAGCTCAGAGAAGGGGGATGGATCAGTCCAAAACATTTCAAATGTTCGTCACATGCCTTTACAGCTCACCAAGTAGTGCTGCACTGCGGGGATGCCTTTTCCTCCCCTGTGCTTCCCGGCTTGTGCATGTTATACCCAAGGGAACAGGAGACTCTGACCCCCCCTCGGCATGGTCCACATGCTCCACTCTCACTTCCTGGGAGCAGAGCTAAGGGTGTCTGGCCTCTTCCCTTCCTGCTCTGCAGAGTTTTCGGTTTGGCTGAATTTAGGTAATCTTAACGCCTGTGCCAGTGAAATTGTTTGTTTGATTATTTTTGCCAGTGAATCATTATTAAATCAGTTTGGGTTAGCTAACGGACTGTGGGAGCAGCAGCAATCAAATACAGGGAGGAAAGAAAATACATCTTCTATGTGGGAGTGCGACTCGGGGAGCGTCCACAGCGTGAAATAACCAGGCTGCTCACAGAGCCCAGCATACCAGGGGAAGGACAGGGCAGGGGAGAGCTCAGCATCTCCATTGAACTTGCCTCATTAATGCCTCCAGGTCTGGCGCTGCCCCCGTGCCTGTCCCCAGCCAGTCCGAGCAGAGCAGCTACAGCGTGAGAGCAGATCTGTCCTGCCTCCTCTAGCTACGCTACAGCCCCGCAGTGAGAGGGGAGGAAACCAGGAGGATTGAATTTGATTAACTTTCTCTACTTTGGTCCCAGCTCAGGGCAGAAATAACAAACACCACTGCGGACAGACTGTCAATGTGATATTGATGTCTCTCTGAAATTTAAAATGAAATAAATTAAGCCACCGCTGAAAACACCTTACTGCGTTTGGTGACCAAAATGTGTCCCCATTCTGTCTTCCTGATCAAGATCTTGATTTAATAAAGGTAAAAAAAAAGTCTGTATTCCCATCTCCTAAATATGTGCTAAAGGAAGCAGAAAACAGAAGGGAAAATATTGACGTCTGCAAGGGCTTCTTAGTTGCTATTGAGCGCCTGGTATTGCAGAGCCATGTTGTGAAGGCTTCTGTACCCAGAGGTGACTTCTAACTGGTTCTGACTCATTGAGCACTAAAATTTAGACTAATTTCCTTCCCTTCCTGGTACAATTAATAATGACAAACTGATGGGTATTCTGCATAGGAACCTCATTCCAGAAGAGGAATGGTCTTCTAAGAAAAGATGTATTCAGGCCAGAAAGTATTTCGCAGACATCTCCTGATTATGCTCGTGACATATGCTCGTCCTCTGCAGTAAACAGCCATTTTACAGGTGGAGGCGTGACTGTGCCACGTGAGCCAGTGTCCTGCCCATCTGCAGAGACCTAGGTCTAAACACCGCGAGCATTCCAGTACCACCAGTGGCCTGACCCAGCAGGACCAGTCTTAAGCCCATGGATGAGGTGGGGTGCATAGGGGACTGGTGCTGAGACATGGCCCATGTGGAGGCTGGTGGATGCCCAGGCTGAACGAGCCAGCAGGTTGCTGCTAAAGGCTTTGCCCAGATGACCATGGGAGGCAGCACTATTTATTTCATTTGAATAATACATGACTAATAAGTTAAATAAGAGAAAGTGGAATGAGCTTTCCGGTTAAGCCAAAATGTTTGATGTTTCCTGGGCATTTTGGGTCTCTGGGAAGCTTTGAAGTGGCCCTAATGAACTTGCCAATATAGATAATGTAAAATACTTTAATAATTAATTTATCAGGCAGTGCTGTCTATGATATATAATGTGAAATGTTTAAAGAGATGAAACTGTCCTTTCTAGGTGGCTGTTTGATCTCAACTAAAATGGTACAAGTTCTGTTGCAAAGGTGTTTTATGAAAGCACTTCAGTCTACCTTGCTTTTAATTAAATTGTCCTAATTGGGCTATCTTTTATGTTCTTACAACACTGTATTTGCATCAGATTACAAAAGAGAGGGGTGAGGGAGAAAGACCTGACAAGTAGCAACCAAAATTGCTTGAGACCAACCTCGCCAACTGACAGAGCCGTTAACTCCATTGTAATCTTGATCTGTATCAAGTGATCAAGGCCAGTAAATAAGCCATAAAAGAACTCCATTTATCTTATCAACCCTCCCGTACCCATGATACCTTTATTATGGTTGTAACTTTTATTTCATTCACCTTCTCCTGTTGGGCACCTGTGAAATTTAGACTCTATTTTGCAACCTAACCTCCAGAGATGACCCCTGCCCACCTCGAGCAAGCCCACAGCCTTTTCATGGCAGGAGCTGTTTGGCACCTTGGTGAGACTGTGGTGTCGGAGGCCGACCCAGTGACCAGTCTGCAACCAGGACACATCTGTTTTCCCCCAAAAAGCACCAGTCGCAGTGCAGGATGCTGTGGGAGACAGCAATAGGAAATGGGGATTTGTAGCAGAGGGCTGAGCATCTGCACAGCTCTCACCAAGGACAGGGGATGCTACAGCTCAGCTCATACTGAGCCTGGCTTTTGGACCACGGCATCCTGCCAGTCACTTGGGACATCTCCTGGACACCAGACAGGCGAAAGGATGCTCTCAGCCCCGCTTTCCTGCTGCGGGGGCCAGGGCCACCAGCACCATTGGGCTCTCCCATTGCCATGGTCCCACACTGCCGCAGCCTCGGCACCACTTCCAAGCCAGGAAACATCTTAGAGACCTGCAGGGGGTTGGAGGTGGGGAGGGGGATCGCTTCCCCTCCCACCAACACGGGGCCAAAACACGCTTTTACAAGGTTGCATACATGGCCAAACAGCCCCTCCCATCTGCATGACAGCGCTGGGATTGCCCGGACAATAATCGACCCACTTGTATTTGTGTTTCCCAGGGGCTGTCCTGCAAACCGTCACGTGCAAGTTGTTCTACTCACAAAAGCCCCGCAGTGAGTTTGGTTGCATTCATGCCTCTGCGCTGGCTCACATCCTCCCAGCCCAGAGGCACACCTGTGTCCATGCAGGAGAGAGCAAGTATTTTAAGTCCGGTTTTCTTCCTATTTCCACCCTAGAAAATTACCTAACAACAATTAATGCCAGTGTTTTGGTAGTATATAGCAGCAGCACTGTAATGTGCCAAGGCAAGGAAGGGCCTGAGAATGGTTCATCAGAAAGTTGCTTGTATTTTAAGCTCTCAGCTCTGAGTTAAATGGAGGTTTCAAACATGTGGCACGAGTCGTTTTGGAACACATTTAAAATAAATTTTGTATGTTTGGAAACAGTGGAACTAGAAATGGCAACAACAAATGCTGTGTTTGGGGGAAAAGATAGCAGGGAGAGAAGCAACAAGCCTATCTAGAGATCTTATCTTAGTTTTTACTGGGAGGACAATTTATCCAGCCAGCACTGGAAGTTGATCATGGTTGGGTGGTTCCCAGCAGCTGCATTTGGAAAGGAAAGGGAGGCAGCAGCAGGCCAGGTAGATATCCGAGTACTTCCACGTCTGCTTTTTTCAGCTAAATACCAGATGTTAGGACTTCGCTTGTAAACCTGTAACGACAAGGATGAAAATGAAATGTTTGCCGAGTTCTCTGCCGGGCTCTGTTTCAACACCAAACAGTGCGCACACATCCCTGCTCACCTGCATTCGCCTGTTTGCAAGTGAAATGTGAGCCTCATGGCCATTTCCAGGACTTCTTAGTTTTCCCTTGTCTGTTCTAGCAGGAAAAAAGATGGGAAAAGCTAGATCTAATGCATGCAAAAGATACCACGGTGGTCACTGGTGCCCTGTTAAGTGCTTTAGGAGATCATTTGTTCAGCTTGCATAAAATTCCATCTTGCTAAGGAAGTATATCCTGATGAATTGCATATATTTACAGATATATTCCATATTTAAACATGAAAATCATGCTTATTGCACAACAGAGACTTTTATTCAGTTCATATGATGCCATTCTTCCTCAAAGTCTTCTCTAGCACAAACGTTAACAGGGTGCAGTGACCTGCCTGTGTTTTGGCCTGACACCTGGGAAGCATTTTTATTACACAAGGTTTCCTTATCTGCTCCGGCAATAAAACTAATGGAGCCAGGTGTCTTTGCCTTTTGTAATGCTGCTAGGTCCCGCTCCTCTCCCCATCTGCTTCGGGGGCAAGCGGGAGCCCTCCTGCGAGCTCCTGCCAGGGCTTGGGTTAGTGGCATGTCTCCTTTGGGCAACTCTAACCCAAGTCCCTGGCATCTGGGATTGCCAGTGAGGGACCAGACATGGATTTTGTTTCCAATTAACATTATACATTTGCAGTATAGTAGAAATTTATGTGTAAATATATATATAAGGGCCACTTACAAGCCCCAACTCCCACCCGAAGTCACGGCCTTTGTGAGCGAGGCCCACTCACCTGCCGAAAAATCCCTTGGGCCTGAACGTGTTGAAATAATTTTGTGTCCCGCGCTGTGCAATATATTAAACGAATCACAGTACAAGAAACAGATGTTTATTCCAGTTATTCCTTATTGCAGGAGTCCAGACACAAAGTATTGGGTTACTGTCTGTCTCAGATAACGGGACAAAGCAGAAAAGTTGGGATTAAACATTCTACATGTGTCCCACGTAGAAACTGCAAACCTTAAAAATGTAGCCCAGGTCCTGTAACTGGCCTTACAGAAGCAAACCCTGCAGCTGCCGTGCAGCAGTCCCAGGCTGTGATCAGCACTCAGGCACAAACCTGGGCACTGGCATATGCCCTGCACATTACACCAAACTCTAAGGCTGTTTGGGTGCTTTAGTTCGATGCCTAGCCACATTTTTTAACTCCCATGCCCAAGGGACGGTGATCCGTAGCCCATATCCATGAGAGGTTTGGGACCATCTGAGACCCCATCTATGGATATTTCAGGTCTTTGGACACTGCCATCCTGACATCTAACTGCAGAACTGAGCCCTGGGTTTTTCAAACGAGCTGTTTTCCTTAAAACAAAGGCTTGTTCTGTTTGATTAGTTATTTTTATCTGTGAAACCAAAACTCTAGATTAAGAGTCAGAAAAACTGGGCTGATGTTTTTTTCTAAATGAAACATGAAATGTGAGGGCCTCCAGAGAAGTTTGGGGGCTGGGGCATCCCTATCAGGTCAGCTGCTTGGCTCTTAGCAACTCAGTACAGGGAATATTTACTCAAAACTCTGTGCAGGAGAAAGCATGAGCCTGAAAAAACAAATGAAGCAATGAAAAGGGACCCTGTAGAAAGACAGTGCATATCCAGGGATGCTCCTTGCCTGCAACTTTTCTGCCATGCACTAATTCTGTTATCATCAGCAG
>NW_008824986.1:18324741-18338015 GCF_000699105.1 Pygoscelis adeliae | reverse complement strand
CAGGAAATCATTGCTCACATGGGTCCTGTTTGGGGTCATTTCCAAAAGACCTGTGGGTCCAGGCAGTGCTCTGTGTTTGGGGTCCCTGAGGGATCGCAGCCTCTGGCCCTGCAGGGTGGCAGTCACTGGAAAGCAGCGTGAGACCAGACCTCCCACCACTCCTGCTACCTGCAGCCACTGCCCTTCAGCTGGCAGCAATTGTGGAAAATGAAAAGCACCATTTTTACATTTTAAACTCTGTCTAAACAAACAGAGACAGAGCTCTGGCTCCTCTCGCATCTCACCAAGCGCCATATCACCACCAGTGCTTCCTGCCTGCAGGAGCTGAGCTTCACTCATAAAGGAGGAAAGATCTGCCGCTTCTTTCCTGTTCCTGTTTGCATCCCTCACCATGCTTGAAATGTGCTGTATCCTGAGTTATTCTTAAATAAGCATTCCCATTGTTTGAGTCGTGGGTTATGAATTCTGTCCCTTTGAAGAAATATGACCTGTGCTATGGAAAAGTGAGAATGATGTTAAGTCTGCACGAGATACTCATGGCTGTGACATACAGGAAAAGGATGAGTGCTTTGCACTGTCCTCATGAATGAAGCCACAGGAAGGAGGTGTGACAGGGCAGCGGGTGAGCTGCTGGGAAATTTCCACGATTCCTGATGCTGCACTGGCTCAATTTACATCCTCACCCTGCATTTCCATTGACTGAAAATGTTCCTCATAAAGGGCTCCTCTGGCACTGAAAGCCTTGTCTCTACTAGGAGGTTGTTTTTTAATGCCTAACACCAGTGATTCAGACCTAATTTGTGACATTTTTGTTGTGACAACCTGTGCTGAGCAGGGCTGGATAACACAAGGACAATCATCGGTCCCTTACACGCCTCTCCACACTAGCACTGTTCCTTTATTCTCATCAGTAATGCCAGCTGAGTATTTGCAAGAGTGGGAGAAAACACTTGTGCTGATAGAGACCGAAAGTGCCTCTCTGATGGCTGCAGTCTCCTCCCCAGGATGCCATGCAGGGTGTATTTTGCTGGAGCAGAGGAAAAATCAAAATGCCGCAGCCGAAGGCCTGGTGCAGGCAGGCGCTGAGCATCACCGGGCGCAGCCTGCAGTCTGAAGCATTTGGGGCTTGCTGCTGGGGCTCTGTGCCCCGCATTGTCCCTGTGGTCACCCGGCCTTTTGTTCACCCAGCCCCGCTGTCGGCACCGGCAGCCCCCACGCTCACTGCCATGGGCTGCGCTGCCCATTGCCGAGCTCCTTCCCGCGCCTCGGCGCCTTGCTCCTGGAGGCTGCTATCATGTGCAAAAAGGAAGAAGAAGGCAAAACAAGCACAGCCAGGATTCGCATAATATTGCTGCAGCCCTGCCAGGAAACAGACTGTAAAAGTTCCTGTATTTAAAGCCGGGAGATGAGTTTTATTGTTAGTAGTTGTTATAGCAACCCAAGGTGCCAGAGAGTAATACGTGCTCGGCGAGTTGCAACAGACTCTGACAAGTTCAAGGCTGTCGCCTTGCTGCTAAATCTTGTTGCCAAGGCAATGCAACATAAGGCAAGAGCCTGGAGAAATGAATACTGCTGACAGCTCGTGCCAGCAGGCTCGGTCTGATTAAAAGGGAACTTTCGAAAGTAATGTTAACTTAAACAGCGCAGCAGCAGCAGAAGGGAAAGGGGAGCACAGAAATGGAGGAGCAGATCCAGAGGAGGATCAGTGGGTTAATGTCAAGCAACAGGTAAAGTGTTCGATTAAGAAGCAATGTGGCTGAATAGGATGTCTTAGCCTGTAATGAGAAAAATGCGCCACGTTTTTGGAGGGAGTAAAAAAAAATCACAAAATTCTCATTTTTTACATTTGCTTAACTTGGGCAGTACTGCTGGAACTTGAATGGGAACTTTGGCTTTTCCCCAATGGTGTTGACAGCAAAAATCGTTTTCTCAGTAAATTTGTTCAGTGATGCGGGTATTGTTGCTGCTGTAGTAAAAGCCATGAAGTAGCTCAGTTAACTTTCAATTTTATGTTCATTTCCAGCCTTTTTAAACATGCTTCATGGCAAAATGTTAGCTGGAAAAGAGATGAGATGGCAAGTTGATTATTCTCTCCTGACTATGATTCACTGTTAATGTTGACATTAACAGTATGCTCTGAGTTGAAGGAAGAGTGCTACCCCAAGGACCAGAGAGTCAAAATAGATGATCAATGCCAAAGAAGTCAGGTAATTAAGTTCATTTCAACTACCAATACAATATTTTGATGTGCTATGGGATACTAGGGTACTAAAATGCAAGTACTACTGAAGTGCCTCAAATAGATACACAACGATCTCAGACGAACTTGTTGACTTTATTGATTTGTGAGTAAAAGCATAATATTTCTTAAACAATTACCATACTATTATTCTGATCCACTCCTACTTACATCCCATGCATTTTACGTTTTCATGGACTATCGATAGCTAAAAATGACCTCACGTTTTCCTAGTCAAGGACTATTTCATCATGTGTATCTTGCAGTACAGCAGCGGTGTACAGTAGTATCCCTGAGACCACCAAATGCCCCATGGGGGAGTTTGTTCTCCTGGCACCTGCTGTGGATTGTGGAAAAGTCAGGTCTGTGAGTACTTTGTACTATTTAAAAATGGGAAACTAAGACACGGGAAGTGATTTGCCAATTGTACTGGAAATTTTTTGTGTGCAATCATGGGCAGAGCCATCTCTATTGACCGTCATAAAAGTAAGGCTTTTAATTAACTGTGAAATATTTTTGTACTGATTTGAAGTTCTTAATCCATGGGGCCAGGAAGCAGGCAGGTGACTGGTCATATGCTTGTAATCATCATTTGTTTTTCAGCAGCTGTATTCAAAGAAGCTAGCGATGTGTTACTTGCAACCTTACTACTGTTACTGGCATTTTTCCACAGTCTCCATAGCTAGCTGTGCGTTACTATATGATCAGAAAGAAGAGAAAACCTGGTTCAGGCAATTGTGAAGGGAACATGACATTGCCCCAGAGGATGCTTTTATTTGAGGACTGTCCATTAGATAAAGAAATGTGAGAATCCTAGAACTGGGCATTAGCATTTTTTTTTCATAAGAAAGCAAAAGGAAACTCTATTTTTAGTCTTAGTTGAATTTCTCTGCTGGTGATTCCACACATGGTGTTACTTCTTAATACATCCAGGAGAAGGTTTCAAAGCCCTCCAGAATATCCTTCCTTTTTCTGAAGAGATGCATACACAGAAGTCTCGCTATTAAAAAGGCAAAACCATATGGGCAGGTCACGCAGCAACATCAACACTTACTTGATCTGCAGGATCCCAGAGCATTTCCAAGACCTGGCTCTCCTACCTGCAGGTCCCATCTGCCCTTGATGCCTGTGACAGTAGGACCTTTCCTGGAAGGTTTCTAGACCATCTTTACCACCCCGAGTATGTTGTGTGATGTCTCCTCCAGGACAGATGGGATGCATAGGGGAAGCTCAGACCCCTCCAGAGCAAACCACCGCCAAATCGCACTGCGGCTAAGTGCACCTTGGCACACACTCCAAAACATGGAGGCACAACCCAAGGGCATCCCCCTCTGCCTTCTTCTGCCTCCTACCCCTCTCTCCTGCTGTGCACCTATTTAGTTGCTCGAGAGCCACCCCCAGAGAGCAGGGAAGCAATGTGGAGCCGAGACAGTGTGTCATCAAGATAGCTACTGATGGCAGAGTAGACAGAGCCATTTCCAGAATGATTAATACTATTAGCACATGCTGAAGCTTAAGGCTGAACATAAGCTTTAGAGGAATGGATTTTGATGTAAAAAGTGAATAAATGAGACAACTGTCAGAACAATGAGTGGTGAACCAAGTAAAGATCCTTAGTGTAGGAGATGCAAAGCACTGCCTGCTGGCCTGTTTTCACTGAAGCTGCTGGTAAAATTCCCATTGCCCTTCAGGCTGGAGAAATAGCCCAGCAATAGTGTGTGGCACAGAGGTAACCCAACTAGCAGGCACCAAGGCTACTGCCACAACTAATTAGCCGCACGGCATTTTAGCAGGGGCACAGCGATGGTAACACCCTGGGATCCAAGGCACTGCTCCCCCCCCCCAGCCCAAACCATGCCCCACTGCTCCTGGAGCCTGTTCGGGGGATCTTTGTACTGCCCTTTACAGTACATACCTTGAGTGCTTGCAAGAGTACCAGCCTGAGGGCTCGTCCTGTTGCTGAATAAAAAGCATGTCTTAAAAGGGCCGTCTGATTTATACTATCTTCTCATAATCCCTACTCTAGAGGTCCCAAATGCCATAATTGAAAACCCGCTGTTCATCTTCTGAAAGTCAGGTTTAACCTACTGTAGTCAGCTCCCAGAAGGACAGTATTTTGCATAATCAGTTACATTGCAGGGAATATGTTTAGCATTTTTCTGTTTTTCTTCTCCTGACACTTTTCTCACAGGAGAGCAGGCAAAATCTAGTCATAGCTGTGCAATATCCTCTTCCCCAATTCCTTTTTTTAACCCCAGTCATCAAGGCTACTTGTTTTCCTAAGAATATCACATTGTATGAACAGGTTTTAATTTCCTTTTTGAAAATCTATTCCTGTCTTTCTTACATGAGACATCTTGACAATTGATGTCTTGAATGGATTCACCAAAATCTGGTGGGTTTTGTTACCTTAGATCTGTGTCTGCAAAGAAGTCGCATGCTCAGGGTGTTTCTCTGGAGTAGCTAATTCAGCTTGGACCGAGCCACATGATCCCCTTTTCCAGTCTTGCCTTATGGCCCCTGAGGAATGTTGTGTTGGCTGCAAGGGAATTACTAGGTCTTGGCAAGACATGTTAATATCCTCGCAAAGACTTGTTAGGGACCAAGACTTCAGCCTCCAACTATTTCCTCTGATAAAGCAGAGTATTTAAAGCAGTTCATTAGTCTTGAATCACCAGTTTGACTTTGTTTGAAAGAAATGAAAGCTCCCCAGAAACCAGAAGAACTCTGCAAGTAAAGCTGGCTGCTCTTGACTGCCTGCTAGCAGGCTTCAAAACAGAAGCTCCAATTAGAGAAGTCGGTGGCTCAGGACACTTCAGTCAAGGGTTGGGAAAATGAACACCCAGGTGGAAGAGAGGTTATGAATTATGGCAACACCTGCTGCACTGGGATTTGAAAGACCATCCGTTAGGACATCTGAAAACTTGGACTCTCATATGTAAGGATGCAAATTTGATGTTTTCACCCGAAGACCTGCCCATGTTCATAGACAAAATTCATAGCAGTGACAGAAATACAGTCCCATTTTATTACAGCTGTTGTTTTGGGTTTTTTTTAACACTCAGTGTTATCTTTCCATTAGCGTCCAAAATTACACTGATAATCCTTGAAAGCACCAGAGCGTGAGTATCATATCTGCAGCTGGATCTCTCTGCTAGGAAGCTAGTTACACAGCATGGAAAGTATTTTTGCTATCTCATTTTGAATCATTGATAACAACATCACAAGTGAAGGGACTGTATTGTTTGTCCATGACATGGGGAGGAACCACTCCCACAGCCCCAGCACGTCGCTGTCCCAAGCACCCACTCGCAAGGCAGAGAGGCAAGGTCTGAGTTACACGTTTTGTAAACCAGGGGCAGCTTTCTCAAAGCGGGGGGGGGCACAGCACCGGTGCAAGTGACAGAGGGTGGATCACAAAACAGGTCCCTCCATGCTAGCTTCCCAAAGCACTCGTATCACTGAGCTGAGCTTCAGAGCATAGCACAGAGGACGCTGTAAAGGAACCTGAGAGCTGGCCCCCAGCAGCAGCAGCTGGCCCCGGCCCCGGCAGCTGGAGCACTCGATCCGAGTAAGGGTATCAGTCAGATGCTCAGAAACTCCCAGCTGACTCACAGCCCCATTTCTTGTCTGCGTGCTGGCCTCTTTACACCTCTGGTGTTGGAAAAGGAAGTGAAACAGCCGGTTCTCATGTATACGTTCAACGGCTTTGAAAAGCCCCCCGACTGTAGAAAAACGGAGCAGAGCTGTGAGGTCTGGAGCTGGTTTCCTACCCAAAAACCAGGCAGGATGCCGGATCCATAGCTGCAGTTTAGCTTGACAGAGGGCCAACTCCAACACCGCCGTTCTCATCTGCTTTAATGTCGACTGAACATTTGTGTGCCATTTTCCCATCCGGCACCATCCAAGCCTATACCAAAGACTAAAGTCCGCAAAACTTTCTGAGGAGTGGTAGCACAAATTGCAATCTTGTACAGTGCCCTTTTTTGTCACCCAATTCATATTTTTGACACTGGGATCCAAATCAGGACCCCAGTTCAGCAGCTACACAAGGACGTGTCCCATTCCAGCCTCCCTTGGGCTGTGCATATCCTTAGTTAGGCACATGTTTAAATAACTCACTACAGCCATGCTTGAGAAAAGCCTTGAGAAAAAGTATCCCAGCAGAAGGACAGAGAACCGGCTCAATCAACCATACACAACGAGATGTGTTCAAGCCAGCTAATGGGTAATCCTGTGTGTACGTACCACAAATCCACAACATAACTCGCTGTCCTGCTTGGCAGAAGAGTGTTATTGCCTCTTGGAAAACAAGCATTCTTGATCAAAGACTATCCTTGTAGAATAAATAATCAAACCAAACTAATGCGTGTGTATGTGTATATATAGATAGTTCACATGGATTTATATGACATGTTGCATATGCTAATGTCAGTCCATCTGAGGGGGTAGAAACTGATGGGAAAGTTGTAGCTACATGGAAAGAATGGGAATTTTCCAGTGAACCTCAGCATGGCAGAGGACTGTTCTCAGACGTCGTAAAAGACTTCTGCAGCCTGCTAATTATAAGCTAGCCAAATCTTATTACAAACAAGTAATAAGTATAGGCACGTTTGTTGGTTTTGCTAATGACATTAATGTCTTTTTTGATGATTTGCAGAGCTACAGGGGGCCAGGGACTCAATTGGTACTAATGTATCTCCCACTTCGGTGAAGCCTAGGGAACTCTGTTGATGTTTGACATCTTTTCACCATCTATCTTCAGACAATTCAAGGTCTGTTCTCTGCACAGTAGTTTGAGCTGCTGCTTCTGCTGTGTAACACACATTCAGAACTCTACTTAGATAGTGGATCTGTGTTATTTAAGTGATGGTACGTAGAATTACACATTACTGTTGTTAAAGGGAATTTGTGCTTTTACTCCTCCACAGTTTCCTTATCTCTCTTAGCAAAATGGCTGTGGCACTGAAGTCTGCTGTGTAGATTCATTTATCTTTCCCCTGCGGAGTCCCAGAGAGTTCAGATACCCCGGTTAAAACCACTGACTTTGCAATTTAGGGTAAGTCATCAGCAGGGAAAAAGACAGACTTGGAGCTGGTTAAAACACACTCTGAAGAATTACCAGGACTTGCCGGGCAAAGACAAGCAAAGGTTTTTCTCTCGCACCATATCCACATACCTCTGCGACTCATTTGAGTTTCCAGTGTCTGTTTGCACGGACCTGATCATTGGTCCCACTGCCCTTCTCCGCTTCCTGTCTGAGAACAAACTGAGACAGTCAGCAGAAGCAATCTCACGTCCCTTAGTATGAAAACCACTGAACACAGTTTGTCCCGCCAGGGAAATCAGTCCTTTAAGTATGTGAGTAATCCACTGACTTCATAGGAATATCTCCGGATGGATTTTTTTAAGCGTGCTCTTGATGGCTGCAGCGACAGAAGGACGCTGCGGTGAGCACACGCTTGCACGCTGCAGGCGAGTGCCAGGGAGCTCTGCGTAAGCACTGCTGACCCGTGCAGCTCTTTGGGGAGCCCTGCTGTGCTGGGGCAGCGAGCTCCTGCCCCCCAGCTTTCGATCCGGCCGTTCCTAGCATTACGCATCCCTGGGAATACACTCAGAAACTACAGATGAGGTCATCCCCAAGAGTCTGCTAAGGTATTTGGGGCCCTTAACACTGAGAGGAGCTAAAATCTTATACTCTGTGAATGGTTTTTAAAGGGAAAGTGGAACTCTTTTTATAGTACATTAGCAGTTTGTTAATCTTGAATTGGTAAATGATTAACTTCTCTACAATTTGTTTACTCTTATTGTTAGAGATTGCACTAACACATGTTCTTCCATCTTATTTGCTTCAGAAGAGGCTTTGGGACTAAAAGTTACCTATGCAGAATCCAAAATCAAACATTATTTGTGAATTAATATTGTTTATGCATATTAACAAATTTGAGGCTGAGTTCATCTCTGTGCTGTCCTTTCAAGTGATCCATCAAATATGAAAAGCAACAGTTTGCCCAAAAGGCCTTGAATTTGACTTGATGCTCTAAACTTCAAAACTTTTGTCCAGGAAATTATGCCACATGCTCCTCTGCGGGTCCGAAGTTAGAACAAGAAGAACAGTGTGCAAAGATACATCACCACTGAGGGCAGGGGGTGACTCTAGCTTTGTCCTATGTCCAATTTGTCTTGGGATAACGAAGAAGAAAGTGGGCGCTTACCGTGGAGTCCAGGATTGGTACAGAAAGCCTTTTTCAGAGCTACTGAATCAACACTCACATCCCCCAGCCCATGACCTTACGCTCCTGTACTTCCATGCTCCTCTGCCCCAGGCAGTTGTACTGGGCTTCCCACCAGGTGTGGGTCTGGCGACAGCACACCCCTGTCAGAGGTGGCAGTTCAGCTTCAAGTCACAGTTACTGTGCTGACAAAGAATTCCCAAGTTGTTCAACCAACATAAACCTTTTGCCCAAGAGTAGATGGTGCTGAGCCAAAAAATGTGGGTTTCTTGATGCAAAAGGGTGTGCTGTGCTCCAAGTGCATCATCAGAATCACAGATTAGAGATGTCTTTTTAAAAATGTGCTCTGAACATGAGTTTTTGCTTCCAAAAATAACTTGTATTTTGCTCATATTAGAAGAGCAGGATGTTCTTTCCTGTCCTGAAGGGATAAGGAGGAAATGAGAACTATGGGGGTTTTATATGATATGAGCTACTATTCTTCTGGACTAGTGCTGTGAATCTTCTTTTTTTTTTTCCCTCAGCCTTAGCATTTCATTCCCCATGGACCTCATTTTGCTTCCATTCATGCTGTTGTTACCCCAGTGAAGCTCTCTTTGATTTCAAAGGAATTCCTCCATATTTACAACCTCTCCCATCCTGAGGCAGTAGGCATTAGAAAGGAAGCAACCTACTGAAGACAGTAAATGCTGAATGTCTCAGATCCCTTTTTGAATGAGATAAAGTCAGTTGAGAGACACGAGTGGGGGCAGAAAGCATCCTTTCCTGTCCTCTGCATTTGAAGGAAAGAGACGGCTGTTTGGAGGAAATGTGAACGTAATGGACTGTACATTTGTGTCCCATTGTACTGAGGTCTGACAGGAAACACTTGGGGTTCGATTCAGGAAAAAGTAAATAGTATTCCTTTATAATACTTTCATAACCCCGGTTATCCTGCAGTATTTGACTACATCCCTGCCTTTAATGTACATATTCTTACAGCTCTCTCCAGAAGACCAGAAGGAAATATGGCCACTGGGGAGTGGGGAAGGCATGGGAAGAGAGTGTGCAGCAATTTCCAGCCGACGGCCCTCCTAAGTGACAGCAAAAGTCCAGTGGCTCTCTCCCTTTTAAACCAAAGGGACTCCAGAGCAGCTACCATTATTGACTGCCACCACGGTGGTTCCCTGTGGGAGGAGAGCTGCAAATACTGAACTTTGGGTGATTTCTGGGCAGCCTTGGCCAAGCCCATGAGAGCGCTCTCTCACCATTGGCTCTTGCCGTAATGTATAGGTGGCTGCGGCAAGGTCTCCCACCACATGCGCAGGGCTGCAGACTCCTCAGCAGGCACTGAGGAATCTCTTGGCTAGAGGTTCACCCTTTCCCACCTTTGCAGCATGGAAAAGGCTCCAGCCCTCAGCATTTAGAAACTTTGTTCCTCATACAGCCAGCTGAAGCTGAGGTGGTCTGTAGGATCAGTGCTGGTCCCTGGAAATGCCTTTCATCGCTCACAAGGGAGCCTGCCTCCCAGAGTGACCGGGGTCAGGGAGCTGTTATGGTCCTTTGTCTGTGGGGAACATGCAGTACCACCAGTGTTTGGTGTTTTGCTGTATGGCTCTTGAAGCTGCAAAGATTGCAAAAGAAACCACCACCCGCCCCCATAACCCAGAAGAGACGGACTGAGGACATAATGCCCTTGATTGAAAAAGGAGGCACCCAGGAAACCTTGTGGTATATATACTTTTTTAAACTAGAGCTAAAGTAATTTGGCATGCACATCCCCTGAGCTGCTTCCTAAACCACAGCTGCATGAGGAATTATCTAGCTCTTAGCTGAAGTAACTCCTTAAAAAAAACCCCAACATGTAGGTCATTAAAGTGCTAATAAAAAATGTTGATGAATCTCTGAGCAGTGCTCTGATTATCTCTCTGTGGGGAATGAAGAACTCATTAACATGAGCTCCGTGCCACTCCCTCCTCCTTTCTCAGAGTTTGGCATAAAGCAAGGAAACAAATGTTTGTGGTTTGGCCAAGTTTCTAATGAGTAGCTCAGCTAGGTCCACTGATTAGACACATGGCTTTACAGAGGGTGAAAAGGCTGCAGTACCGTGTAAATCGGCAAAGTATTTCTGCTAGATCGGATCCCCAAAACGCTTTACCTGTTGTGTGGATTTTTTGCAACGTATTTAGCAGGAAATATACAGAGAGAGAGTTTCATTGACACGGCAGATAAGGAGCAATGCTGTGAGGTCCAGAGAGTGTAACCGAGCCGGATGTATGCCTGAGGACCCACTCTCCAAAAATGAAATGCTGTGTTAGCTTACTACGGGTTTGGTTTCACTTGTTAAGTGGGTTTTTTTTTAATACTAAGCTACAGCCTGACCCCAAAAGAACAGTCCTGGCTATTTCCTGTCCTCCCCGCTCTAGATGTTACCTCTCCTACTCCACAGAAGGGTGTCTACACAGCAGCCCCCAGGCACCGCAGGAGCCCACAGGCAGACAGCACAGGCAGAGATCTCCATTTGCTGCATCATCTGCAGCGCAGAGACCTGCCTAACTAGAACTGGCCGAGGCCAGTGACTCTCCAGCAGCACCTGACAGTTGTTTCGAAGGAGGGAACAAAACCTCCAGAACTAATGGGAGAAGCCTCTCTCATGCAGGAAAGTTTCTTCTTGATCCTGCTTGTAATCCATTTATGTCCTGAATCATGAGGACTTGTCATCTGCATAATCTTTCCGGGACTAAAGTAAAACTCATCCACATGCCCAGAAGAAGAAAACTCACCCTACAATAAACACAAAAGGCATCTTTACATCCCTGAAAGCATTCTGCTGCATTAAGCAACTGCTGCCTCTGAAATTCAAATCTCAAGGTGTGTGATCAATGTCACGCAGCACCTTAGCACTCAAAGCAACCTCCTGAGACATCAAGTCTGTCCCCTGCTGTTGCAGACAATGCATCGTGTAATGACTTTAATAAACTTCATCTCAAAAGCAGTGAGATTTTTCCATTCCCAATACCCCCCCTGGAAAAGGTGGAATTTGATTGCTCTAATGGTTAACAACCCTCCTCTAATTTCCAGCTGAAATTTGTGTGTGGCCAGTTCATACCCAACTGCTCTTATGCCAGCACTGTCTCTAGCTAAGCAGTTGTCTGGGCCAGAGTGCAGAAGCTGAGGCAAGTCCTGATCCACCAATTTCATTGCAGTATCACCCTCACTTTCAAACCCACACCTTCAGTTTGGCATTTCTTGGCCTTTTGAGGTTGAAAGTTTATTAAAACATGACACAGCTGTAATTTTTTTTCTAAAAGGAAATAAAAAAGAGGGGATGAACATGCAAGGAACAGTCCTACTAATTCCATGAGTGTTATACTGAAAAAATACACAAATTGGAGAAAGCCAATTGCTTCAGCCTTCACAGTGCATTCTGCATGTAGGTAGGTGCCTATAAGCACATTCACCCATATTCTTCCTGTGCCGAAGGTAAGTTTTAATTTCCTACAACCACCAGATAGTTAGAGGTCTTGTGTTAAATAACAGATGCTGTACCACCTCATCCCATTATAACCGGCCGGTGCCTACAGGTTCCCATAGCGCTGGTCCAGTCAGGTGGAGCCATCTCAGGGCTGGGTATAAATTTGCAAAGTTAAAACATGTTCTGCATCCTCTCCCTATCCAAATGAAATACCCTGTGGCCGGATAGTTTGGTTCCTCAAGCACTTTTTTCTCCTAAGACCTCTCTAGCTCCTGAGGGGCCTTGCTCACCTTTCTGTGATGGACATGCAGCTCCTATACTGATGTGCTGGCAGTGGCCAGCAGGGCTGGAGCCTCTTTGGTGGTTCCATCAGAAGAGGGCCCTGGGCAGGCGGTGTCTTCACCCTGCCCTTGCTCCAGCCCTGCTTATTTCCCCGTGATCACAGTCCCCAAGAAGCTCTTTGAAAGAGAGCAGTATGCAGAATTAAAAAGTTTTGTCCCCGAACCTACATGAAGTTAGTTGTGTGAGTAATTTTACACCTGTAAGCAATATTACTGATTTCAAAGGGAACTTTTAAGCCTTTCAAGCATATTTTAGACAACTTCTGAGTTTTTGAAATAATTAAAAACATAATTGAAATACAGACTTTTTTGCATATAAAGGACAACTTCAAATGGCTGGTCAGAACCGCTCAGATGTAAGCAAAGCAGCCCTGAAACCAAGAAACCAGTAACTTTGGGTGGGGAACCAAGACAGAGATGATTTCAGCTGCAAAGCAGGACAATTACAGAAAGCCAAAAAAAAAAAAGAAAGGACAGCTCTTGCCAAAATGAGATTTGCATTTTGTGCAGCTTTTTTTAGCCAGGGCCACTTTCTCCCCGTGGATGGCGCGAGAGCCTTCTCCTCAGCAGCACGAGCCATCTGGAGAAGCCTTCTGCTGCCTTTCAGCCCCAACGACTGTTTAAATCTCTCAAAATTTCATTTCAAAACAAGTCTTTTTTTGGTTTTGGGTTTTTTTTTAGTTCATTGTTCCCACATACACCTCATTTTATTCCCCACCACCACCTCAGCTGTGCATCGGGTGTTGCAGAGCCCACCTCCTCGCGTCAGACCCCGCTCGCCATGGCCCTTCAGAGATAGCCGCTCCCCGGGGGATGCCTCGCCAGGGACGGGCGGCATTGCCCGCCCCGCACTGCAGGTAGGGCCGCGGCCGAGGCGCGGGGAGTTGGGCCGGGAACAATGGAGGGCGGCCGGGGTGGAAGACTCTGGCGGTGCCGGCGCCCCTCGGCCAAGTTTGAAGCCGGGGGAGGGTGAGGGGGGGCGGCCGCCTCGCCCCTCGGCTTCAAAC
>NW_008824986.1:18320726-18324296 GCF_000699105.1 Pygoscelis adeliae | reverse complement strand
CGCGGCTGCCAGCGGGCTGAGGCGGCCGTGTTGGGGTGGGACGGACGGACCGCGGGCGGCGGGGGGCTGGGGGGGAACTTCGCCGTGGGTATACACCAGCTCTCCGGCCGGGGGAGATGCTGCAGTGCTGTCTTTCTCCCTCAGCGCTGAGCTGAAAAGGACAGCTTTAAATAATGCGCCTCTGCTTGGAAACTCTGCTAGTCAAACAAAACCTTGAAAGTAATTATTATAATTATGGACTGTCCTTGGTGCATCGCAAAGCTCCGAAGTCCCTATGACTCTCAGAAAACTTCCTAAAATTAATTTTCTCTAGCCTTTTTATATGTTTAATCGTGCAGGGCTCCACCTTTGCTGTCGATAATGGTGCGGGGAGCCCAGAAATGCGATTTCTAAGTGCAGGCACACATATTCTGGTCACGGCAATGCGTACCTACCGGCGTGACGAGCATCTGCCCTGCGCCGCTCGCTTCTGGGGGATTCACTGTGGTCACGCAGCGCGGTGTTTTGGTAACAGTTTGGAATTATTTTCATTGTGTGTTTATTATTAGCGAGGACAAAATTCAGGATTGCTGCCTTGAACTTTAGGCTCCAGAAATGAGGATTACGATGGGCCTTTTGGGAGTTTGTTCCTCAGTTTTGGTCTCACCCCAAGGCAATTTTCATCTCACTAAAAAGCTTATTTAGGAATTCAGAGCAGGTTTATCAATCGGTGTTCTTCCCGGACTTCAGGGCAGGCAGGTAGGGTCTGCGTGGCCGAACGATGTGATTTTAGCAGGGAAGCCTTTGACTGACTCTGTAAGGGGGGTAGAGCATGCCTCAAAAGCAACAATCGCCGCAGCCGGTCATGGAGGTGGGTTGCTTCTGTTTCTGTCTTCTCAGCATCATTATGTTACAGGCGGGTTGAGGCTGAATCTGCTGGTTTTCGTCCACAGGTCCTGGACTTGTGTCTGGAGGGTAGTGATGTGATACCAAGCAGGGGAAAAATGTGTAGGATTATGCCTCATCTGTGTGGTGCCACTATGTGGAGGAGTTAAGTTTTAAAACAAATAGATAAAATTAATGGCAATGAATATCTGGGCAAAAAATAATTGGCCAAGGGTTATAAAAGCATGAATGTATGAAATTGCTGAATTACTAATTGCGTGGGAGAAGTTGTTGCTTAAATCAGCTTTGGTACCGGAGGAATGAAGTTGATAAATGTGACCTCAGCCTTTTAAAAAGGGCTTTGGCGTGCCTGAGGCAGCTTCAGGCTGTCTCACCTGCCTCCTGGTCCAGTTGCTGGTGACTGGAATAAAGCACAGGTGTAGCAGACGTATGACGGTGTGATTTGCTGGGAAGAGATGGTGGTGTCTTTGGCAGGGAGTGGTGCGAACCAGGGCAGTTCTGCACGTGGCTGCTTTGGCAGCAGATCTGCTGTGAAAGGCTCCCTCTCGCCTCCCTGCCAGGGTTTGCTGGCACGTCTCTTGTACCAGGGAGATCACTGGTCTGCACACTCTGTCACGTAGGTGACCTGGCTGGAAACGGTGTGTGAACTCCTCGTTCGAGCCTCCTTGGTGGCATCCAGTACTTACAGGGGAAGAAGGTGTGAACTCTGGGAATGCCATGGGCTCTTTGGTTGTTATTGGATGAGCTCCTCAATGCTACTTGGAGTAAGGAATGCATGTCCCCCTCAGTGAAACAAAATAATTGTGTGATTGACAACATATACCAGTTTTAACTTTAGAAATTTTCACGTTAACACTTTTAGTGATGCTCACATTATTTTTCAGAAGACATTATTACTTGCGTTTAGTTTTCGCTGGGAGAACGTGAAGCCTGAAGCAGGGAGGAAGGGGTGGGCTATTTAGGGGCTGAGCGTTTAATGATTGAGGCTAGTGCACGATGATGATGATTAAGCACATCCTTAATTCTTGACCAATAGATGGAGTGCTGCTACGCTTTAGGATATCTGGGGATTTAATGGTCTCTTGGTTAAATGAGTCATTATCCTTAACTCTTGCCTGAGGATTGAGGCAGCTGACACTTTTATTTAAGGAAATGATGATTTTAGGGTGGTGCAGTTAGGCTGTTGTGTACACTGTGATCATCTAACCCAAAGAGGATCCAGGTGACGCCTCCCATGCCAAAGACTTTGCACTGTTTGTAGTGAGGGTAGACCTGAGCGATCTGGGTGGATGGGGACGTTTCACCATCAGTCAGTGAGGTGTACTGCAGCTCTTCCGTTGACCCTTTGCTGGTTATGAAATGAGCATCAGTTGTTCGACAGGGCTGGATGAACCGAGCTGGGTTCAGTGTAACTGTGCTGGAACTGTCCCTGTTGCATGTGATGCTGGAGGTGACATTGCATGCGGGGCTGCCTGCTTTTGTTCAGCGCAACTTGTTACGGGCCAAATGAACCTGGCATAAGACACTATTTGCCATGACAATAATCAGAAATTAACATGTAAGAGACAAAAAATGAAAAATATTTTAAGACAGGCCAATGTTAGTTTGTTTCCTTTTGTAAGTGGAATGTTTTACAGATCAAAAACTGAAATGAAAGAAGGCAGAAGGCTGCTAGTTTTTCCCTTGTTAAAATCATTGTTGCTAGTTAAAACCGCAACAAACATCCTTGCCACACTGTGGATGGTGTTGGAATCATAATGCTTTAAAAAAACAACTTTAATTTAGGAGAATAACTTGTGTGACTTTGAGCTGGTGCATAAAATTGCCTTTGGTAGCTTTTTTTTAAACTGGATAAAAATTTTTGTTTCTTTAAAAAATGTTCTGTAACTTTAGCAGCCATAGCAACTTTTGGCTATTATTTCCCTTGTAAATCAATTTTGCATTTTCCTAGTGCTGCTGTTTCAAAAACTGAGTCCGTCATTGTTTTGGTATTGACTTAGAAGAATGCAATCTATATTATTTAATAACATTGCTTCCCATTACATCACAGCTTTTCTTCAAGCTATGTTTGGAAATGCTGGTTGCCATATGAGAGATGGTGGTAGATGGTGGTGTGGCTTCTGATAGGGTTCTTGGGGGGTAGTTGTCTTTTATGTAGCAATTTTTGGCAAATGAAGATGAATAAAAGCTACTTGACCCTTAGGGAACAAGTAGTAACTTACTCGTGTGTTAATGTTAGATATGTTTGCTACAGAGTCTACTCTGCTTCCTATACTAGCTTTGAGTCACCTGGCATATGAGGAAACACTTCTGTTTCTTTTCTGTATTTAAGATAACAAAAGTCATCGTGCATCATTGCAAATGAGATTTTGAGGTCTCTCTTTTAAAGATATCCTAGCAAGTACATGGCTCTTTTGTGGATAACTTATGCTCTGGATTATTAGTTAAGACAAACCAATTTTAATAAATTTGGTTAGATGAGAAAGTATCTTTAGTTATGGCATGCTCTTAATCTAGGCTACAGGGGGCGGGGTGTGTCACTTCAAAATCATCAGTAAACTGGAAAATGTTTACTACTAAAAAGTTGAGATTTTCTTTGGATTCATTGAAAAATTAGATAGTGAAAGAAGGCTTGGGAGCTTCAAACCTCAGTGTGAGGGTGATGGTTTGTGATTGTTTCCTCTT
>NW_008824986.1:18309151-18319389 GCF_000699105.1 Pygoscelis adeliae | reverse complement strand
GTGTGTGTGTTCCCCCGCCTCCCCCCCCCCCCCCCCCCAAGGATCTTCACAATTTGGTAAATGTGATGTAGGTATCTATTCAGTTAGGATTCTGGGAGCATATTAAACATAGTATGTGTCTTACAGTATCAATGTCGTTTCTGCTTGACAAGGATGCAATGAGCTGTTACAAAGTGCTAATTAGGGAAAAATTATAATAGCCTCATTCATTGTTCCAGTCTTTTAAACTGTTCTGGTCTTGGCTAGGGAGAAACTCTTTCTTGCCTTGTATTGTTTAATGTGTTAAAATCCTAGTGACATCAAAGCAGCAGGTAGTTTTCATGGGAGTTAGCAGGTTGAGGTGAAGATCAGTAAATGGCAAACTGGTGTGAGAGCTCCAGCTTGCTTTGTAGATTTTCACATTGTGTTTTCTTGACCCGCAGCAGCTAACAGCTGGTAAATCCCTTTTCCCTTGTGCAGTCAGTACATCCTGAAGTTACTTCTCCAGCTGAAGTACGTGGCAATCTTGAATACTGTAGAGTTGACGGCAGCTTACTGCTGCTCGTATTGTCGCTGCGCTGCCCTGAACAAGTACCTAGCACAGTGTTGGTGTTAATAGTAGCTGGCACTTCAGCCAAGAGCTGAACTGTCTGCTGTGTTGGCCAAAGAAAGAGGATTCTGTTGAATTACTTTGAAAATCTGTGCTTGTTATCTTCATCTATAACTGTAATAATTGGTCTCAAGACTTTTTTTTATTGTTGCATGTATTTAATTATTACATGATTTTTTTGTAGAAAACAAGCATTCCTATGCATATCATCTGTAGCTATTACACTAAATACGACATAGTTTAGAGGCCAGTTGGATCTGCATCTTGTGTTTGCAGATACACAGTAAATGTCAGTTCTGGAAGCAGGGTGCCTACCACCCAACCAAGCGTTCCTGTGCATGCCCTTCTGGATGATAAATGGAGTGCAAAATAGAAAAGCTTACTTATTGGATAAAGCTTGCTTTACTTGTTCTAATACAGTAAAAACAAGAAAGGAAAAATATAATTTGAAAAATATATATATATAATTTTTTTTTCCCCCCTCCAAGTGTGGACTGGCTTTTGTTGAAGAAATGCTTTTTTCACAGCTCTAGAAGTCTTGACAGAACGCCGCGGAAGCGATTTGGTACTGAAGTTGTCTGTGTGATTCAAATAAATCATTTCTAGATCGATGAAAATTATAAGTTGGCTGGATTCAGAGAGATTGCTGATATTAATGTAAGTTGTTTCATATAATCCAGTATCCCAGTACTTCCTTAGCAACCCATATGACCTTTTTGTATATAAATCCATAAAGACTAAAAACTCTGTATTTATTAAGAGCATCAGTAAGGTCACAAAGTCAAGTATTTGAAAGCTGGGTAGTGCTTTCCAAAGAAAATATCCTGGATTTGAAAATGAAAATTCAACTATAGCATTGGAAAGTATACTTAAAAGCCCTCGTGTCAGGAAGAGTAGAAGTGTTTTGGCTCAGATGCTTCAGATCTAGCAGACACTTAGCAGAGGCAACCTTCAGCCTAACGTGTGAAAAATCAGGTGAAATTGAAAATAGGATTTTGGGGCGGAAACAGCGGACAATACTAGGCAGTGCATCCAGCTCAGTCTAGAACTGAATACAATGACACAAAAGTAGTGACCTCGCAAGTACCTTTGTGTTTTCCTGACTCAGATACACAACCATTTTTAGGAGTGCTAATGAATTGCATAACAATTTCTCCAGGCTCCTGGTCAATGCTAAAATAGGAGTAAAACACAATTTAAGCCATCTCTCTTTTAATATACCAATTATTGCTACACACCAGACAACCTACCATATTTGCTATGCATCCTAAACCACCAAAACCAAACCAAAAAACTTAATTCTTAGAACATACAAACTTTATTGGAGTTTGCATGATATAATAGCCTGTGGAGGGTAAGATCAAGTATTGTTTTATGATTGTTTTCAGCAGTATTATCTGCAATTTCTATGATGGTGCTGAAATTTAGGGTGCAAGAAGCTGTGTATGAAATTAATACCTGGCACTCCCATGTTAACTGAATACAACATTAGCCCTTCTGATGTAGTATTACTGCCATAATAAATTAATAACTAGTCAAATAGATATTTGTTATCATGATTAAATTGTGATAGTGCCCACAACAAGCCCATCATCCTATTTCAGATCTTGATCGCGTATGAAGCATTGTACTAAATACCCAGTTAAGGAGTAATAGTCTCTAACGTTCACAGTTAATGTGTATAATTTCTGGCTTTCAGCGGCAGCTGTCTTTTAAATGCCTATTTGTCTAAAAGTATGTGCAAAGGCAAAACTGTTCTGGTGACTCAATTTTTTTTTTTTTTGACTCAGCTGTCAGGGTAGAAAGCAGAAGGTGTTCATGGTCTTTAATTCATTTACTAAATGGAAGCTGCTGTCTCTTACGGCAAACTGTATTTTCACACCAAAGGTTGTGTAATTTTCTTATTCCTAAAATTATTGAGGTTGTGAAAGAATCTGTGGGTATGTGTTGATTTTTTTTCTTTTTTTAATTTTTCCATTCCCATCGATGGACATAATACTGCATACAAATTAGATTCCTTACTGACGTGCTGATTGTTATGGATTTACTATCCAGAGCTATTTGTCTTTGACGCGTAGCTGACTTGGTATTCAAAGGACACGTGCGTGTTCTGTGTTAAATGGCTTAAGGACTGGAGTGACACAGTTGGAGAGCTTGGCACATACTCAGTGTGTGCATGATTTGGAACAAAAAACTCCATCTTCTAAGACATAATGTCCAAAGTAGATTGCTCAGTCAAATTTTCATAAATATTTTTATTGCAAAGATTTAATCCTGAGCAGCTGAAGAAGAAAAATGAGGTTGTGATACATGCTTCAATAATGGCTAGTACAATTTTTTGTAAAGCAAAGTATGTCTGTAACCAGCAAACCCCTCTTTATATCTTTGGCGTGTTCCTTATCAACCTGATCAAAACCATGGGTCTGGTATTGAGCAAAAAATAAGAAGTGCGCAGAAGAACTTGCAAATACATTGAAATTTGTGGGTTTTTAAAATAAATAAACCCCAAAACCAGAAACCAAACACAGTGGTCTGGCAGTCATGTTTCCCCCTCCTTTTTT
Source organism: Pygoscelis adeliae (assembly GCF_000699105.1). Lineage (NCBI taxonomy): Eukaryota > Metazoa > Chordata > Aves > Sphenisciformes > Spheniscidae > Pygoscelis > Pygoscelis adeliae. Next base: position 18,316,239 of record NW_008824986.1, on the reverse strand, counting down.
TACTCTGTTTTGAACTTTGTTTAAATAGTTTTGCAGCATGCAAAGAGATTGAATACATCTGTGTTGTGCTAGCATGAGTGAGTCTGTACTCAAAACCAGGTTAGTTTGAAGAAAAAAAAAAAATCTTGAAATGAATCCAGGTAGCTTCCTGGTTAAAACATATCAAATAACATGAAATACGTGAACTCAAGACAACTCAGTTTAACTATATAAAATGTTTAAGCTGTAAAACATCAGGAGGTTTTTTTATAGGTGCCTGGATAATTTGCCCTCGGGTGGCAGAGGGGCAGTGTGGGTTCCCTTTTTACATCAGATGTTTTCCTGTGAGCCAAGCACTTGGGGGGAAGACTGAAATACTGCTTCCTCTTTAAATGGTTGTTGTATACACGTTACACTCTTGGTGTGTGTTCGCTCAAGCTTAGATGTTTTTAAAGAGCAGTGTCCCTAATTTTACATGCCCTAAGACAACTCCTGGTTAAGGGCTAGATTTCAAAGACTGCTTAGTTCTTCTCAAGCACCGTGCCATTCAAAATGGAAATTTTTGCTGTCCGATCAGCAGAAAATGTTCTTTTTTTTTTTTTGCCGTTCTTAACATGAGTGTTTTATTGCATGTCAGTGCTTCTAATCAAATTGAGTGACTTTTAATGTGTTGCCAGGTGGGATCCTTGTCCTTCAAAATATCTTAAGTCTGAAAGTCTCCAATTGCCAGGATCAAGACACCATCTCTTCAGTGCTGGACCCAAAGTGGCCAATGGAGACTAAGTGTGGTGGGATGTCTTCTACGCCAGAGAAGTGTTGTCCAGCAAGGACGGTCAACATTTCAGTCCTATGCTTTGTGAAATCTTTGCTTAGATGTGAAGATTGCCAAATCTCTTCTCAGTTGGCAAACACATACGACATAACTTAAAGCGAAAGGGAAGGAGAGTTCTGAGTGGAGATGCAGGAGGTGGGAGCACTCTGCTCCATAGGCAAGGTGGGCAGGAGCCCAAACACACTCAGTGGTTCCAGTGCCGGCAGCTTTGGCTGCCTAGGCTTTTTCTATAGCTGGAAAAATAGACTGCCTAGCCCATATGTATCTGCAGAGCAATGTGCATATGGACAACCCTTTTCAAGAACCTCAGTTACTCTATGGCACTTGTCTCTAAGCTTGGGTATGTGAACTGTTTCACAGGAGCCCACAAGACAGAACAAGGTATAGTAGTCTTATTGTCCCGATACTTGTGTTAGGAGATCCTGTCTCTCCACTGGAAAAATTTTCTGTTTCCTTGTTGAAAAGGGTGGAAATCTTCTCCTTTAGGGGGGAAAAATAGTAAAAATTTAAAAAAATCAGATGTATTGCTTTCTTTCCTGTTAATGTTGGCTAGTATGTTGCATAAGACTCTACTGTATGTGCAATGTTGGCTAAAAAGAATTAGCTAATGGTGGGAGTAAGAATAACAATGTCATATTTATATCCTGGGTTAGCCTTTAACAAGAAAAAATAGCTTGAGGTATACCACGTAACACTAGTGTCTGGCTACTATCAAACATGCTGCAAATGTATAGTAACAGGTATTGTGTGCAGTAAATTTATCTTTGTAGTAGAAACCTGATGTTGTTGCTATTCCCAGGAGGTAAGTTGAATTACATTTTGACTGAGGCTGAGCTAACAGAGTTTCGCTTACAGTATACATACAGACAAGACGGTTCTTCACAGAGGGGTGACCTTTGCTGTATTTTGGTTTCGGATTTCACAGGGACCTATTTCAAAGTTTTTAGCTTCAGTCCACACCCTGCTGGTAGTTAGCTATAAAACTCTCTTTGAAGAAAGTTATAAAGGGCAGACTTTTTTTTTTACTTTAATAAAGTTAGATAAAGGTCATTTGTTTACTTCTTTTGTAATAACACTGCTGCCACTGTTACTTGTCAATATAACTGATAGTTCAAAGATGAAATTAAAGCTACAGAATTACTGGTTACAATATGCAAATAATTCTTTTTTATGACTCTTTGGTTTATTAGTTAACTTGAAGAATGCGTACTAGCATATATTTATGCTGGGGAAACTATTACGGTTGACATGGCATAATGCAGTGTACTTCCTCCAAGGTTATTCCACCCTCTCTCTAAACTTTTTTTGGGTTACTTTCTCTCTCCAAAACCAATTTAAAGAAACAAATTAAAGCCCTGTAATCCTATTTAAGAACGCAGTCAAGTAAGAAGTCTGCATGTAACCATTCCAATAAATATAACCACCTCTAATACAGTCACTCCTCTAGGACTCTGATTTCTATCTGATTTAAAATATTTGGGTTGTACGTTACAACTGAGCTAAAGGGGACATCCTGCTCTTCCCTCTTAGCCATGTGGTCCTGCCCCGTCCTCTCTTGTGTAAGCCCTGCTGCTCGCTGAACTTCTGCAATTCACCGTGAATTGCAGCAGAATGCTTCCTCTCCCCCCTATCTGCATTAACTCTCTCTAATAAGTTGAATTAGCTCAAGAGAGGGTTGAGTGAGCACTAGAGTGGGTGCGAGGTGTTGAAGGCAGTGGTGAGAACCTGCAGGAAAAGGGGGGAATAGGGAGATGGGGGACTGTCAGTGCCGAGCTTCAGGTTGACTCCATCCCCTTAATCCTTCAGTGGTGACAGCTCTGCAGGGTCCTGCCTGCAGTACTGGGAGACAGTAAATGCGAAAATGTAAGTGGAAGGTGGTTGTGAGTTGAGCTTTCTGCAAGGGGACTTGTTTGTAGGAAAGTAAGAATGAAAAAGCCGTTTCTTTAGGCTTTGAGATAGGATGTGCTAGCCACTAGGTTACGAGGTTCCCCCTATCCTCCCAGTACCCTCAGAATCAGAGGAAGTCATGTTTAAAGGGAGGCTCTTCGGGATAAATGCAATGTTTTGGAGAAACTACGTAGACTTTGAAATTATTTTAATTAAAATAATCTCAGCGTGCTGGGCTGAGCTGCTCTTTGGCTCACACGTCATGTACTCATATCACAGTTCCGTGAGGCTGCCAGTGAGTGACAGTCTTGGGTGGTGTTGAGGTGTCAGGTGCTTGGGGTTGCTTTCTGTAACAGCTTTCCCTTGTTTCCAGAGCCTGCAGTATACATGCACAGCGCAAGACGCACAACTAACTTTTCTATTGTAAAATAAAAAGGTTTTCACTGTTGAACAGTGTGTACCATTGCTGCTCTTATTTTTTTTTTCCTCTATTTCATAGTTACGTATAAGAAATGGAGGTTAAATATTGCCATAGGAAAACTTCATTGTGTCGGGTAGACCACAGTATCTAGATGTTCAGGAACATACAGAACAAATTATTTCTTTGGCAAGAGGAAAGGATGGGCTTGCATTTGGTTCTAGTACTGAAGTTGTGCATATGTTTACAAGACAACTTTATATATAAAGAAGTAAGAATTACATTGAGGAAAATGTATACAAATAAGTTGTTTAGCATAGCTCAGCTTGCCTCTCAAAATGTTGTGTAACTATAACTTGCAGTCTCTTACATGCCTTTGAAAATGGTATTGCCTCTCTTCTCCTTCCATCCAGGTTCTCATCAGTTAAATGACGTGTAAGAAAACCTAGTGTTGCTACCAACAAATTTGACAGAATTGTTTTAGAAATGTAATGCTGAGTTTCCAACAGCAGAAAGCTGTTTGCTGTTTAAGTTGACTGAAATCGTTCCAGTTAGTCTCTGTGCAGGTGGTGAATGATACAAATTCATGGTGTGAATAGCTGTCCTGCAGATAGCACTTTATGATCTTCAGTGCTGGGTCCTCCTAGCTTTTTCTTGGACCTCTCTCTTCCTTTTTTCTCTTTTCCTAGCTGCAATGAAGCATCGTCTTCAAAAGTTTCTTTTCTTTGTTTGATGTGATATGCAGGCTTCAGTGTAGACACTTAAGGAGTCTTATCAAAGTAATACTGGATCAGTCAGAGTAAAGATGCTTTAGTTAAATAGACTATGGTTGTGTTTAAAAATAGCAACTCTGGCTGTGTCAGCGCATTGGACGACCTGACACTGACTTCAGCAGAAAGAGCTTCTGAAAATTACTTTGCCTGTTGCACGTATCTCCCCCAGTGTGCACCTGTTTTCTGTTGGTAGCATTTTGGTGTTAGATGAACCAAAACAGAGCCCCTAAATTTTAAATGTGATTAGCCAAATGGCTTCAGAGAGAGCTTTTTGTACTGGGCACCTTTTAAATGCGCGAACAGGAGTAGCAACACTTCTGCTCTTGTTCAGATCGCCAAAACAGTGGTGTCTGGCGTTGGGTGCAAACATCGTCCTTATCTAAACTCAGTAGTTTTGGGTTCTCAGCCATTTGATTTCTGTAGGAAAAAGGTGGTGTGTGTATTCTGCCAGCCCAGGGTCTCTCTGTGTGTGACTGCCATGCTTGCACACATGTAGGTTGTTGCTTTCTCATGATAGTAAAGCATGTGGAGGAGCTCATTAGTAATTCCCATGCAATTGTCTCATCTCACCCCAGCCCTGGTTTGGCTCTGACTTCTGCTGCCTTCCTGAAGACTCATTTCAAGCACTGGTATTCTTAAAAAGTCTTGGTTAATGAGATATAGGCCATATGCAAAAAATAAAAGGTAAAACTTTTTGAAAATACTATGTGTATCTGATGTTTATTCCATTTCTTATGGTTCTTGTTCTGTGTGGGTTTTCTGTCCTTTTCTGTTTCTTGGCAAGGAAGACAGTATTACATTCTTGTACCGAGAGGAAGGGTATTAAGCTTACTCATAAAAAGATTTATTATCAAATGTAGTTTTTCATTTTGTCCATTGGATTTTTTTTTTTTTGACTGACCATACCCAGATTACTGGCTTCATTCATACAGTCGTTGTATCAAGTTTGGATGCTGTCTTTGTTAAATTATGGCTCCTGAGGGTTTTCTGTTACAGAGATTTCTTCAGTCAGGGGAAATGAGGGTATAATAAAGAGGATCCAAGGACCGGACATAATGATTCTATATAATTGAAACAAACAATGTCTGATTTGGCTGATGGTGGATTTTCCATCAATTTTTTTTTATTGGCGTTAGTTCATTTTGCTTTAAGCAGAGTTTAAAACTGAGGCAGCTTGAGTGCCTGAAGTAACCGAAAGACCAATAGCAGACGATTTGGGCAATACTTTTAATCGCTGTATTATGCGATTTATCCTGAATTCTGGCTTACTCAGAACTCCTTGATTCAAATGCCATTAGAGCAGTAAATTCAACAGGAGACATCCAGATTCACTGAAAAGATTATAACTGAAGCCAATGTAATAGACCTGGCTGTGCCTGAAGTTCCTGAAACCTTGTTCCAAGCATTCAGCTCGTGCTTGGTGAGAAGCAATGCTGCTTTCTGGCACAGTGAGTACCTGACCTCTGTTGCTGTTGCCTCTGACTTGCTGCAACTGTCTGCTAGCTGTTAATGGTATGTCTCCCCTTCTACTACAGTTATAAAATACTATTGTAATATGCTAAAATAGGGATAGAATCATCAAAATGTACTTCAGAATGCAAGCAAATTTGCTGAGAGATTCTATAAATAAATGACTGTGCCTCTCAGCCAGAAATACAGTGTGAAGCAAGAAGGCAGAGTATGCTGGTGGTTTTCTCTCTTTCTGATGTGAGCACTGCCGGAAGAGGAATGATGCTGAATCCATTTCTCACTGCCTCTGCTATGCCAGAACATTGGCACTGTTTTCCAGGGTAGACAGTGTGCAGTATTGCAATTTTCTGCAGATACTTCTCAAGGAGAGAGGAGGAGGAAAAAACATAGTATTAGCTTTGAAATTTACAAACTAATAGATACCACAGTAAAGCTGCTGAAGTCAAAACTGTAGCCATCATTTTAATGTCCTTTTAATTCTTTTCGAATGTTTTGGGGGTATTTTTCCCCCCTTGTTATTCTCAATAACTTCTGTGTCTTTGCGCATTTGTGAAATTGGATGTAACAATTGAATCATGCCCAATACGCAAAACTGTTTCCTCTCCCCATCTATTTCTGCACATGCTCTTCAACATACCTTATCCACTTCTTTATTCATAGAAATCTAGGAGAAACTTCCCTAATACTCTTTCTCTTATTCAGGTTCAACTGCATAACTTAGCTCCTTTTCTATTCTTACGTCTTTCCTACCCACATTAGAAGCCACTCTCTGGTAAAAATGAAAGCCCTTACAGTGGCTAATTGTGTAGCACTTTGAAAGATGAAAACTGGATTCCTCATGGAGAAAAAAACTGTATGTGATTTGAGATTAGTACTTGCAGTGCATGAGCACTGTGCATTATGGTCAAATATAATCAACACAGCATTTTTAGTCTTTCTTTGTACCATAATATGCATGTGGTACAATAGGATTCTGCTTGATGAAAAAAGAAAGCTGACAGAAGGGGTAAAACTACATATTGCCCCAAGGATAAACTTTTGGAAATACTTCTGTGGATTACAGCAATGGGTATGACGTAAGAAAGAAAAAAGAGTTTGCCCTGAAGTGCCTAAATTATTAAAGCATTTGTAAAAGCAAGATTTGTCTGTCTAGAAATTTATTGCGATGTCCACTTCTGACCAGAGGCGAGACAAGTATGGATGCGTTGTAAAATCGTAGTCATCTGCAGGAGCCTGTGGATTTTGAGGGTTGCAAGGTTGTGTAACTCGGTGTGAAAAATGTAAAAGGTTACAGCTGATATCTTCAAATTATTTATTTATCTTGCAGTTGGGTGAAATTAAGTTTCCTGAGGGGTCTGAGTGACAGTATTTAGTGTAAGAGGATCTGATCTTCTAGTTTGTTCTTCACGGTAAACTGAACTAGCACAGACTTGACCAAAAGTGTGCAATTGTACAGTTTTCTAATTAATTAGAATGCTCTCTTTAGTGTGCTTGATAGATCGGGGGGGGGAGGGGTATAAAAGCAGAAAGGTAGAACTGCCTTGGTTGTGAGATGCAGTGATTTCCTTGTAGCATCTCATGGGGGGGAGTTTGCACTGGACTTGGATCCACAGCTACTGAGACTTTCTCTTGAGCCACAGCATCTTTCTTTGGCTCGGTCCGTAAGGGAGCGGAGAGGCAGGAGGTATTCACACCACTCAGCTTGGCCAGCTGAGGCTTTCCCCTTAAT
>NW_008824986.1:18281385-18309066 GCF_000699105.1 Pygoscelis adeliae | reverse complement strand
TGAATTGCTTTTTGGAGAACTGTCTATGGATGCCGGAAGCCTTAAAACAAGGCAAACCCAACTCGAGCTTGGCTGGCTAATTAAGGTGCCCCATTAGAGTAGTGAATAGCACACTTAGGTTATTATGCCTGCATACAAATTCTTTGTATGGTGGGGCCTGGATCCGTGGGTCCTCTTGGCTCTGTGCAGATGACACCCAGATAACAATTCTCTGTTTAGTTCTCAGCTCATTATTCAGATTGCTGTCATATTTAAATATGCCATCTGCATATTGGCTTAACGTCTGGAAAGGCTTGGGCTGCGAGATTTTTTTTTTCCTTAAAACTTTTTAATACAAGCTGTGTAAATGCTGCAGTATGTTATCTTTCTCCTTTTAAGATATTTTATCCCGTACTGGTGCGACAGCTACTGGTGTTCACCCTTTCTGGGGACAACGAAACCCTTCGTGTGAAATAGCTGGCACCTAGTAAATGAATTAAGGTTTTGCCATTGATTTATTAATGTGTCCAGAAACCACCTGTATGTTTTGGGCTCTCAAGCAGTTCAATTTGGTTTTCTTCCTTCTTAAGAAAATAAACAAATACACACACATCCTCATTTGTTTCTGCTACCCCTCATCCATAGGTAGGCTTCAGAATCAGTTAAATCAAAATATTCTCAAATTGGTGGTTTTTTATGTTTGAAGAAAAAGCTTTGCTAGCAAGGCTTCTGTTATAAATAGTAGGTAAGTGCACCTACCCAGCAGGGCTGCTTTTTTTAAGTGAGGCTATAGCAGTTGAAGTTTGGAAGTAATTTTTAGGCACCATGTAGGTAGATTGCATGTGGGCAGAGCTGCTCACCTGCATCACCCACCCTAGCCGAAGTAGCTGGAAACGCTTGGGTGAGAGCGTAGCTGAGCCTCGGTGCTCGGATGCTCCAGCAGCCTCTCTCGCTGAAATAACCTTTTCCTCGTGGAGCAGAAACAAGTGCTTTGCTCACCTCCGGGCTCAGATTGCCTTGTTTATCCATCCTCGCCAAAGTTTCCCCTCTGAACAAGCCGCTAGGTCTAACCACACTTTAAATCAATCTGATTCCACCACTAAAGACAGTGTTTATACAACTATATATATTTTTTTTTTAATCCTGTTGAAAATTATGCTCAATTCAGATGTAACAGATGTTTAAAGTTCTTGTTAAAGGTCACTTGGGACATTTTAAATAGTTGTGAAAAAATCCAGTTGTCCGATCTTCCTGCCTCCAAAAGCAAATACAGTTACGTACCTGTTGATCAGAAATTGGCTGGTCGTGAGAGGATTTTAAAATTGAAGCTCGATTCACATCATCTGACACTGTATTTCTTAGGTGAAAATAGGACTTTTCCCTGCTTTGATTTTTATTCTTCAACTTTTTTCATCATTTCATATGACCTTTTTAATACCTTGCTTCGAAAAGATACTCTAGATCAATCAAATACCTGAGCTTTACCAATAAATGTAGGTACTCGTAAGTGGCAATGTCGCCTGAAAGAGAATTTTTGTTAAATATTGGACACTCTATTCATATGAATATGAACTTGTCTGATCTAGTTCAGGAGTGCACTTGTTAAGAGGACTGTTCTTAAATGCTTCAATGCCTGGATATCAAATATGGTGAAAATCTGCTGGGTTTAGATGTGGAATGATGCAGTCAGTCTTTCTGTGCTGTTTCTATCCTGTTTTGAAAAGAGTTTGAGTTTTATTCAAACTTTCTTGAGGTAAGTTGATAGGATTTTGTAAATCAGCAAACATGAAAGAACCAAGTTCTTATGCAGACTTTTCTAATTTTAAATTTAAAACTTGTTATTTCTATTCATTTTGTTGATTGATTGGGGTTTTATCAGAATCAAACTACATTTTATGTACTAAGCAATGCTAGAGCACACCAATTAAATCTTCATCATATATTTGAGTTATCTTACTGAGAGCTCTATAAATTGGTAAGAGATTTTAAGGATGTTATTAGCAATCAAAAACTTGGGTATGTATCAGTTTTTTTTGGGTTTTGGTTGGTTTTTTTTGACTCAAAACACTAAAAATAATTGATTAGTGTCTTAAGTTTCTCCAGTCCTGCGAGCAGAGTTGCAGTAACTATTTTTGTACTTTGAAAATCAAATTACAAGTCAGGTGCAGTCCTAGGTAAGCATTGTTTGTAGTAAAGAAGCTCAGTCTAGGCTTAGTTCTAACTTGCGATGTTGCCTTCTCACAGCTGGTATAGCAATGAGCTGCTACAAAGCAGTGTTTCCTCAGTAACATGTTCAGCTTTTCTTTGGTAAGGGTATGCTTGAATTATTTTTGGGGAGGGTGTGTAACCTTTTTAGTTCTAGGAAACATTTTTTTGTGAGTTAAGAGACTTAGAGAAAATGTAGAAGACGAGTGAAATGATTATACATAGTGAGAATTTTTCCTTAAACATTGGGTTCAAGATGTAGGCCACATCTGTAATCATGTTTTTAGAAATGAGTCCATATTAAATCGATTCTCTGCCAACAGCATCTGGTTGCACTTTATGTACGTGTTTTCTTTCATAAAGAAAGCAAACCATATGACATAACCCCAGTCAGATAAAAATGATTGTTTATAATACTTTGTTTATTTATATAGCACTACAAGATGAAATATGTCTTCATCTGAAAAACCTTACAGCAGATTACAAAGGTGAGCAGATGACATCTGCATTTCCAGATGGCTGCTCTGGGGTACAGTGTAGTGTGGTTAATAAGCCCTGCTAAACGGATATAAAATTAGTAGCTGAATTGCTAATCGAATGGGGGCTAATAATTCCAGGTGCCTTCATGGGTAGTGTCCCACATCCTGTAGTGGCCCTGCGATGCTGGTAGCGCTCCTGAAGCATTGCGTGGGGTCAGAAAGAGCAACACTGTGTAGTGACAAACCTCTACAGACACAGCGCCTTTTAGGATTGGTAGCAAACCCCTGGTACTGCTCACTGTTATGAGTAAAATTTGGGAGCAATGATTTGCTTTTAATAAAATAGACTGCACAGCAGTTGTTCGCATGAATCGTTCAGACTAATTTCAGCAGGTTGATCTTAATTACGCTCTTGAAAGTGGCTTCTTACAAAATGAGCTGTCTGTGGAGCTTGTGAAGAGGTCCAGCCTGGATTCACCCTTTGGGTTCAACTTGGGAAACAGCTGAAAAATAACAACTGGAAATACCTTGCGAACATCAGAGGCATGATTTCCTGTAATAAAAAGAGTATTGGGCTGTGATGCCCTCGGAGCAGGGGGAGCTACGCAGTGGGGTTTCGGCTGTTGTAATCCGAAACAACAGATCTCTTCAGCACATGCCTACTAAGCTATTTAAGGGTGTCAGCCGTGTCTTTCCCACATGAAAGTTGGGCCACCTGCAGCTGTGGAAAAAGCTGTAGATGAAGCAGTGTTTAACTGAGCACGTACTCCTGATTTTGAGATATTTGGACGGAACAATTTCCATGTAGGCCAGCAGACAGTTATTTCAGAAATAACTTCTTGTGTCAAAAACTTGATGGGAGCTTTTATGCCCTGCAAGACCTTGTGTGTCAGTGAGGGACATACTGGGGAGGGAGGCAAATGTCATCTACTGTAGGGTTTTTGTCTTCCCTTAACAGGCTCCAATCAAATGTGCAGAAGGAAAGGATGTTTTGACAATTTGTACCTAGATAAAATATCCTTGTGTAGTTAATGGTCTCATCTGAGATCCAGGGTATCTTTCATTTTGGATTTTTTTAATGTATGAATAATCAGTTAAGTTGCTTAAAATATGCAGTATTCAACAAGTGATACCTTCTTTGACTCTTTCCATTTCAACTGATTATGCTGTTAACAGATAAGCTAACTTTTTTTTTGACTCAGTCATGAGAATGGCAGTGGTTTAGAATAGACTTTTGTTGCAATACCAGAACAAAACAGGAATTTAAATACTGTGGCTATTAAACCTTTTAAAATTAGACATCCTAATTAACATGACTTAATTACTTAATGTAATTAACAGAATACCTATTACCTTTTTTGTACTCAGCTAAAAACCTTTTAGCCTAGCAACTAGCTTTTGCCGTGCATGATGACCCTTTAAAGGCTTTTGGGACTCTATCCAGCTGGCAGCTTGGCATTGCTGAACAGATGTGGCTGGTTTCTGGAGAGCTGATCTGTACTGCTAGCTTTATTAATTCCTGACATTTGTATTGATCTGTGGGTCAAAACAAAAGTAAAAAGTCTCATGTGGAAGCGGCATAATGTGTAACTTCCTGTTGGTCTCTTCCTGATATGTTCAGGATATATTTTGGTAGGTCTAATATTAGTCTTAGCAGCTCTTATTTGTTGTTTGTACATGTGCATGTTTTACTGTTTCTTGGCTTCATGTTCTGTTCTTGGTGATTCATAGAGCATCAAAATGCACAGAAATCATGTTCTCAGCACTTTGGAAGACCTCTCCAGATAATTCAGAGCACTGCTTGTTCACGGGAAGCAAGTGGGCGTGTTGGAGGAGCATTCAAGTTTCCTGAAAGTGCTCATGATTACTGAGGAACTGCTTTGCAGCTCTCTTCTCAGAAAAGAGTTCTTCACTTCTTCCAAATACTAAATAATAATTAAAATCTTGAGGTTGGGAGGAAGTACATTTTCCTCTAGTAAGGACAGATGGTGTTGAAAAAACAGTTGAAAAATTGTGCTCATGAACTGCAGTTTGATTTCTCCTGGAATCTAATTTATATCCGCAAAAGGCGAGCCGTAGTAAACTTAGATTAGTATGACAATAAACTCGAATTATGAGTGACAGATTTTTCTCTTAGTCTGGGGAGAGTTATAGTCAGATGTTCTGTGTATGGGAAGTCTTTGTGGGCCACCCATTAATGTATTATTATCAAAGTACTAAATTGAAGATTTTTTTTTTTAATGCTTATCAAATTTAAGAGGAAACTTGAAATGGTTTAGGAGTTTATGAATAGGAATAGTATGACCAGAAGTTGGCATGTTGGAGACACTGATCACAGGCAGCTGCAGACGGTGTTCTGAAGGTTATCAGTGGAGGATAACAGTGGGCTGTGAATTTCCCTCTTCAACCACACTCTGGCACAAATAAAAATGCTAATTAATGCAATAAAGGCGCTTCACTAACACATGTTACTGTCTTCATCCCAAGAAATATACAGCACTAGCCAATTTCTGATATAATTTGTGGAAAACATTTATTTAAATACTTACTGAAAACAGATGTTTGGAAGGCTTTTGTGGGTATGTTAAAGTCTTTACAGTTCAGGATTTTTTAATTTTTTTTTTTTTAATAATAGCTGATTGTTTATACCTTTCCAATCCTTGGTCTCTGAGGCTGTGCTTTGATAATTTCTCCAAGGGAAGCACTTGCTGGTCAGAAAGTGGATTCAGATTGAGACCACCCAATAGTCACTGAATAACAGTCGTGGCAATATGTATGTTTTCATTTAGTATAAACATTTTGAACTTAATGACTTCCTGTTTCTAAGGATGAGAATAATCTTGCTTAAAAAAGGAGGAGGGGGAATTTTAAAACAGGAAACTTGAGTACATGAGTGCACTTAGCTAGTAAGCTTATAGGTTGATGCAAACTTAGGAGAAGGTTCATGAGATGTTGTGATATTACAGCTTGCAATTCCTAAGGTGTTTGTCAAGCAGTTATGGTTGTTTTCATACAAAGACCCAAACTTGTGCATTTTGCTGAACAGAAATGGAAAAAGCAACAAGAGCTTGTTGAATGGAACAGCAAATGTGGAAGGAGTGGATGGCTGGGAAGACAGTGAGGAGAGAATACGGATGGCGTGTGTTAAGTAGCGTCTTGACTTAATAAAATGTTACGCTGGATTTGATTTCTGTTTACTAGGTAACAAGCCCCTGTTTACATTTCCAAATCCAATCTGAATAGACAAATATTACTATAAAAGAGTAAAAAGAAAAGGTTAGATAAAACCTAAGATTAGGCTTGAATCATTAAAACATTCAACAGTTGGACTCAAGTTGAAGATGTCAATTAATTCTATCCTAGTTTTGCTCTCTGTTCTAACTGAATTCGATGTAGAAGTTCTCAGTGTGGCAGTGTTGTAGAAGCAGCATATGAAAGTGACTATTTTGTTTCTTGAGTTTAGCAGTGGAAGCAAGTGAGTTGCAAAGATCAGTAAGGGCTTGTATAAATTGATGGAGATGCACATACTCAGGAAATCTTACACTTCTGTAGTACTGTTTTATTTTAGACCCGGACTTGGATTAATTCTGCTGGCCTTCGACATACACCTCATGCAGTCTTGCATCACCACTTTATATAGTGCTTTGTTTGATCAGCACATGTTTTCTTCCCTTTTTTTCAGTAATTTTTGTTGAAGGGATCAAAGTGTGTATGCTCGTAGCCAGAGTTGAGCATCTTGTTAGAAAGGTGGCTACTGAGAGGTGAGGAGGGGGATAGCACAGTTTGATTTAACTTTGCAAGAGCTGGGAGGAGGGAATCGAAACCAAATGAGGTCTCATCCTTTCTTTCTTGAGGGAGGAACATATAAAACTAAATAGCATCCTTTTTGCATAGCAATAATTTACATTTGTACTGTTCTAACTGTACACTTGAGTATCATTTTAACTTATGGTTTTGAAGGAGGAAAAACAGCCCTCCCAAAGGGGCTTTGCTAGAAGTGTGCTGGAGGAGCCTGTGGAAGTGAGTCAGTTTGACTAAGTTGCAAATAATGTTCTGTCTCAACTGAGAAAAAAGAAAAAAACTTTATTTCTGAAGGGGAAAGAAAGGTTAACTGGTCATGTTCTTATACCCTGATAACTTCTATTTTTGAGAAAGCTTGACCTGTGTATTGTGAAATGAAGTCTCTTCCAGAGTCGAAACATAAGAATTTTCTTTTGCTTTTGGTGGCAAAATAAGTTAAACTGAGCAATCTTCTGAAGCTTTGCACAGTCCAGGCATTTGTCAAAGTAGGGATTTGTCTTCTGAATGTAAGTAAATTTGGGTATTGTTCTTGTTTACATCTTCTGTAAACTGACTGTAACACTTACGTATAGTTTTAATGGTCCTGGGTTGTTTGGGGTTTTTTTTCCCCCTTTGGAAAACTGGAATCCCTATGGTGAATGACAAACAAGGATTGCATCAGTAAACTTTGTTATAGTAGCTATTGCAGCAATATCTGACAGGATCTGTCTTTTGTCTCAACGTGGTGATCCAACCAGGCAAAACTGTGCAGCAGCAGTACTTTCATTGGACTGACCCCTAAATCTATTCCAGTTATCTATCATTTAAGAAGTTGTGCATTTATTTTCTTGTATTGTTATTTTTATAGAATTTCTTCATACCTTAAAACTAGTATAATCTCAACATGAAATTTTAGTATCTTGTGTTTTACCTGTAAGTGGCAAAAGGTCTTAGAAAGCAAAGCCTGGGGGGTGGGAGAAGCAAAGACTGCTGTGCCATACAGCAGAAGGCCATTCTTGTGTTTATATCTGAAATAGTGTCCTGGTTTCGGCTGGGATAGAATTAATTTCCTTCCTAGTAGCTGGTACAGTGCTGTGTTTTGGATTTAGGATGAGAACAGGGTTGATAACGCACCGATGTTTTAGTTGTTGCTACGTAATGCTTACACTAGCCAAGGACTTCTTAGTTTCCCATGCTCTACCGACTGAGAAGGCTGCAGGTGCACAAGAAGCTGGGAGGGGGCACAGCCAAACTGGCCAAAGAAACATTCCATACCATGTGACGTCATGCTCAGTACCTAAACTGGGGAAAGCTGGCCGGGGGTACCACTGCTTGGGGACTGGCTGGGCATCGGTCAGCGGGTGGTGAGCAATTGTACTGTGCATCACTTGCTTTGTTGTATTATTATTATTATCATTTTATTTCAATTATTAAACTGTTTTTATCTCAACCCATGAGTTTTTCTGACTTGTGCCTTTCCAATTCTCTCCCCCATCCCACCGGGGTAGGGGGGGGAGTGAGCGAGCGGCTGCATGGTGCTTAGTTGCCGACTGAGGTTAAACCATGACAAATAGCTACTGTCATCATGTAGCCACTGAAATTCTTTATTTGTTCTTTTCCAACTGATAGCCTAAATTTCTTGAGTTGTGGAACTGTCTCATTAAAAGCCTAACCTCCCCTTAATAACATTGTTTTGAAATGTGTTTTAATACATGCTGAAATTTGTCCTTACAGCATAGGAAGGGGTATAAGGAATTTTGCTAGTACCAGACACGAAGAGGATGGCAGTGGTTCCTGCTGCCTCCCTGGCATGTCTAACCTGGGCATTCTCACCTACTTTTACCTGTTTAGTTTTAGCCCTTCCTTTCACATGTCTCTCGATTTCTGCATGGTTTGCTTGCTGTGTAAGAAAGGCATAGCCTGAAATGAAGAAAATCCTACCTGCTAAACATGCCTGGAGTGCATGTTAGGCACTCATTTCCATGGCAGGTGTTAGGAGGTTAATTACTTGCTGTGGGTATGCCATTCTTCCTCTCTCCGAAGCGGTAAGTGCTCCTTAGCACAGGAATTTTTTGAGTACAGTCTTCCTTTATGGACATTTTGAATACAAAACCAATCACGCTTTGCTTGAGCAACAATAATGCAGTAAACAGTATTGTTGCTTCTAGTGTTTTTAGCAAGGCAATAAGCGGCAGCGTTGTTCTGTTTGGGGAAATACAATTATTCATCTCTATTGGAATATCTTTTAGGGTACTTTTTGTAAGGAAAGGCTTTGAAGCTCTACAGGAAAAAAAGCTAAATATATATATCCCATTGAATACAGAATGGTATCTTAAAGAAGCATGTTCTTGCCAAAGACGAGATCAGTTATTTGACGTTGCCACGTTGTGTTTACAGCTAAAACCATCATTCTGATTTGCATTCAGAATGATGCATGTGACAGGCCATTATCTGGATTATTCAATGTGTATAATTAGGCATTTACTTTCTTTTCCTTTCAGAGTATCTGTGCAGGGGTTTAAAAATTTGAAGTAATAATGATCTGTGCACTTTCATACAGCATTTGCATAATTAATTTGGGAGGTTGATCAGAAGGATTTATTTTGAAGCTTTTGTGCCAAAAATAGGTTCCATTGATTTATAGATAGAGATGGGTATTGACGTGCAGTCTGCAGTGGAATAGCATAGTGAAGTAATATCCTGGCCTGTGGTAACGTATTCGGGATTTCAGGCCTGGGCTGTTATCTCTGGGCTGCTGGCCTTCAGGCAAACACTTTTGGAAGTAGGTTCTCAAACTGATGTTTCAGGTGCATTGGCATTTTCCTTTTGAAAAGTGGACAGCTGTGCAAAAAGAATTGTCCCTGCCCAAACCAACGCAGGATGTATGCAAACCAAGGAGCATTCTCTCTGGAGCTGAAATTAGCCTCACTCAAACACCTGTATTGAAACTGCTTTAGAAAGATTTTATTTTCAATTCACGGTCCAGTTTTTATTGAATGTAAAGGAGACCTGGATTTATTTGGAAATGTGAATTTAAGATAACTTTTTTTTATGTAAAAGCCTGTGTATACCCAGAGAGAAACTGTCTTGCTGTGTTGTGAGAATAATGGATAACAAGACTTGTTTTGCCTTTTGCAGATACATACACATGTGCAACCTCCATTGCTAAGCAGTGGGTTACATGGCTGGTTGGTAGAAGGAATGTTTCATTTCAAAGTTTCGGAAGTGCACCATGTACTTCTGAAGTTTTAAATTCTCCGAAGAATTCTGATTATTTTGGCCTGGAGGAACCAATCTTGTGGAGTTCCCTGGCATAGCTGCCCTTTGGGTCTGTCTGCGTCCTGAGCGCGATCCCTGCATGTGGGGTACAGCACTGGCTGGGGAGAGCATCCGAAGCAGTCCCATGTCATCAGCTCCACTGGCGGGGAGGCTCGGGGGGGCCCTCTCCAGAGTCCAGTACTCATCATAGAATCCTAGAGTAGTTTGGGTTGGAAGGGACCTCTAAAGGTCATCTAGTCCAACCCCCCTGCAATAAGCAGGGACATCTTCAACTAGATCAGGTTGCTCAGAGCCCCGTCCAGCCTGACCTTGAATGTTTCCAGGGATGGGGCATCCACCACTGCTCTGGGCAACCTGTGCCAGTGTTTCACCACCCTCAGCATAAAAAAATTTCTTCCTTACATCTAGTCTAAATCTACCCTCCTTTAGTTTAAAGCCGTTCCCCCTTGTCCTGTCGCAACAGGCCCTGCTAAACAGTTTGCCACCATCTTTTTTTATAAGCCCCCTTTAGGTACTGATAGGCTGCAAGAAGGTCTTCCTGAAGCCTTCTCTTCTCTAAGCTGAACAACCCCAACTCTCTCAGTCTTTCTTCACAGGAGAGGTGTTCCATCCCCCTGATGACTTTTGTGACCCTCTTCTGGACCCACTCCAACAGGTCCATGTCCTTCTTATGCTGAGGGCTCCAGAGCTGGACGCAGCACTCCAGGTGGGGTCTCACCAGAGCAGAGCAGAGGGGCAGCATCACCTCCCTCGACCTGCTGGCCACGCTTCTTTGGATGCAGCCCAGGATATTATTGGCCTTCTGGGCTGCGAGCGCACCTTGCTGGCTCATGTCCAGCTTTTCATCCACCAGTACCCCCAGGTCCTTCTCAGCAGAGCTGCTCTCAGTCCCTTCATCCCCCAGCCTGTATTGATACTGGGGGTTGCCCCGACCCAGGTGCAGGACCTTGCACTTGGCCTTGTTAAACCTCATGAGGTTCACATGGGCCCACTTCTCCAGCTTGTCCAGGTCCCTCTGGATGGCATCCCGTCCCTCTGGTGTGTCGACCGCACCACTCAGCTCAGTGTCGTCTGCAAACTTGCTGAGGGTGCACTCGATCCCACTTGTCTATGTCATTGATGAAGATATTAAACAGTACTGGTCCCAATATGGACCCCTGCGGGATCGCAGCAGGGAAACCCACTTGAGGTTCATGGTGTGGAAAATCCTGAAAATCAGCACCTATTACCTGCCCCCCTTTGAGTTCTTGGAAAGAAAGAAATGTTTGATGCCTCACTGGTTAAAAATTTGTTTTCCCTCTGTGAGAGGAACCATGAGATGTGGGCAGTCAGATTTTTAAAAAGTCATAGGGGAACTGCGGCATGCATGAACGAGCAGACTATATAAAGTGCCAACTGTATTATAGGTTATTTTTAGTGTCTTTTCGCGCACTATCGTTGAGAGGAGTAGGCTGGTACTGGTGGTGAACGGCTGTGCATCCTGCTTACACCTCTGTGCTCTCCCTCCTCAAATAGATGGGTGTGCCTCGCCAGTGAGGTTGCTAGTTAAATTGCTAGTTCAGGATGCTCAAGACTCAATTCCTTCAAAACCCAGAAATCTTGTTCCCTCAGATTCTGCCCTGTTTCCTTAGAAACTAATTTCATACCATAGCTGCAGACTGAGAATCAAGTCACTTCACATTCTCTCTGTTACAAACATGTAAAATCAAATTGATGCACACTAAGTGCAAATATATTGGTCCTCACTTCTTCGCAGATTCTTCTCTTCTCTGCAGTGAATCTTCTCTTACTGATCATTTTCCAGCTCAGATGCTCTAGAGAACAGAGCCCATTAGGCTGTGATTGCTATTCCTTTGATTAAGCTGCGAGGAGTTGTCATTGCTAGAAGTAAAACTTATTTTTAGTAGCTTGCATGAAACATTCAGCTTGTGACTCAAAAGGAAGTTCAGTTGCCTAATTGATTATTGTCCATGTCTTCACTTCTAGAAGAAAAAAATATTACAAATTCTGGGGAAAAATTGGACTGCTTGAAATCACATAAAAGGGGGGAAAAGTCCTTGTTAGTGGAGGTATTGCCTAACTGGTAACAGGTCTCCTAGGGTTTTGTTTCTGATAAATAATTTGGCAGTGCTTCCCTAAAGCAGGGGTGTATTGCATCTTCACTATGCTTCATTTAATGACAAACCATGTTTATTCATACTGATGGTCCTTTGTGGGTTTTGGAGATGAGGAGGAAAAAACAGGGAAGGGATAATGTTGAATCAGTCTAGAAAGTGGCAACTACGAATGCAAGGAAGCAGAGTGTTTGGTTTTGTTAACGTTGCATTAAGTCCTCATCTCATAGATGTGGAAGAGGCAAATGTTGGCAAGGGAAGTGTTTCTGCCCCAGCTATGTCCCCTTAATTATGCTGGTCCAAGCACTTGTGTGGCCACAGAGCTTTATGCAAAATTTTAACTATCTATTTTGCATTATTTTATACGTGGTAGTACTTGGGTGAGTTATTTCAGTAATTTTTTTTCACATGGGCATGTTCAATGACGTTTTTAATTCATCGTTACCTCCATACTGTGTATTTCCTGCTCTTAATGAATATACTGTGGTAGTGGTATGCAGCTTCCCGCACATCTGTAATTGAACTTCTACTCCTTGGTATTCCAGAAGAGCTGCTGAAGAGACAAGAATATTCTTCACGTGATCATTAAAAATCATTACACCTCTGAAGGGTCACTTCTTTGAGTTAAATTCAGAGGTTCTACTTGAAAACAAACAACAGCAGGTAGTTCTCTTTAAGCAATCATCCCTCTAGAAAGGTATTTTTCTTCTAGTACATGTTTTCTAATTTATGTTACAGTATAGTTCTACATTGGCATTTTTCCTTTATCACAGGTATTAAATTAGCTCCTTAAACGGAATTAATTTTTGAAATTAATCACATGTTTGGGTCAAGCATCACAAAGCATCGGGAACCTTCAATTCCTAATTAAAAAGCTAGCTGCATGTCATGCATTGCTCATTGCTTTCATTTATTTTCTCTGTAACAAAGGGGCCAATCTGGCTTTCATTTCAACTTGATGCAGATTTCTGGTGCATGTCAAGTGGAGCCGAGTAGAGCTGCAAAAAAGCTTTTAATGATAAGCTATAGTTCACTACCTTTGATCGAAAGAGATAGTATGCCTTGAAAAATAGGGTTATAAAATGCGCTAAGAGGGAGGCATCATACAACAGCTCAGATAAAACCAGATAAAAGTAGCTAGGTTTTAAGAACGTGTGGAAGAAAGTAAAAACCAGTTTGAGGTAGTTGCTTGTCTTCTGCAGTTTGCACTTTTTCTGCAAGTCTTCCTTGGCACATTTGTATCCGTAGTGTTGGGAGGGTGGTTGCAGCACGGATATTTTGACAAAAAATGGAGGAACTGAGATGCAGTAGTCCTGCACCAGCACTGAGCTACCAGGGGAGGGATACCATCAAAATGGGTATGACTTCAAAAATAAGTGTTTGTTTATGTTCCTTCTAGAATTTGTCTCTGATCTTAGTTTGGCAATAGTTCATTTTATTTGCAAAACTGTCACTTTTACTGTCTAAATAAACACTTTGGTACAATTGCTACTGTCCTAATCCATCATATATGAACTTTTGTGCTGTTTGTAAAGGCTTTTGTGAAGAGAAGGTGAAAACTGAGGGGGAAGATAGTAATTTCTCTTTTTTCCTTTTTTTTTTTTTTTTTTTCCCAAAAGCAGCAATATAAAATGGTAAATGAAGAAGTTGTATGACCTTAGTGGAGCTCACAAGGAAGATTGTGCAAGCTCCCCAGAGGGCACAGTAATTTTTTTGAGAAAAGAAGAAATTAGAAAATAACTGTGCAGACAAGACGGGAAGATAGTAAGGGGATTTTCTTTGTTCATGAACAAATTTAACTTTCTTCTTAGTAAAGTAAATACAGTCCAGATGGCTGGAAAGTACAAGATGCTCCCGGGGGTTAGGGTGGAGGTTGGATGAATTAAGCTTTGTAGAAGTCAAAAGTGGACAAATGAGAGAGAGAGTTTTTTAAAAAAAAAAAAGTGTAGTTGCTTTCTATTCTTTCTCAGGTTTGGGGGCTGGATTGAGCCTTTCATGAGAGTGATTAAATTAAAGAATATGAAGAGGCAAAGTTTCTGTTTATAGTGTCAGAATAAAGTAGGAAGAATACTGATAAAAACCTGTTTTTCTTTCACCAATGGAGTTGGCCAGTTTGTAAACAAATCATAATCTTATCTTCCAAATACACCTTGTTTCAATAAATAAGGATTTTGGTACTTTGTAGCTGAGGAAAAATATTTAAAGATCTGTATGTGTACTGATCATTATTAGTTTTGTAGCAGTAGTGGTGTCATGAATCCAGCTATGGCTTTATCCATAAATTAATACTGGAAGAAAATAGTACCATACACCTGAAGTCTGTGTTGTGAAATGTCTTCTGATCATCTGTTGTCAGGTGCAGAGATTCCTCGTGGGAGGTTGTGCTGTGTCTTGATGCAACTGGGCTGATTGCCTCAATCGCTATTGGGAGTGTGGGGAAAATCCTCTCCAGCCCCTCAACTTCAGCTGCGGGGCTTCCTTTTTATTTTCATTCTTCTTTTCTTGTTTTCGGGCATGGTACGAGGCAAGTTTGGACAGTCTCAGAAAGAGATGCAGAATGCGGGTAACCTTGCTGGAAACGCTCAGAAGTAATGTTGCTGAAGTAGAGTGGGAGTAACATTTCAGCTTCATAGCTGAAAGAGAAAACTGTGTGCTAGAGCAGGTGTAGGGGTGCTGTAGATTTGATGGCTTAGAAATAAAACCGACATGGTATTAAAGGAAAAGATGAGATTAGAAAGGAATCAGCGGCTGCTCAAGTGGTCGAAGCATCAAGTTAGCAAGCATCACTTCTTAGTAAAAACATCCTGAATGGTCATTTTTTAGGAGTGAAGAGGCAAAGACAGTTTGCAGAAAAACTTGCTGTGAAATGAAATGTAGTGTGAGAATGTGCTAGATCTTATTGTTACTTTATATGAAAAAGCATGAAAAGATTCCGTATGAAACTTGCCTTGCTTTTTATCCTTAGGCAGACCACTATCACTATACCAATACTATAACTGCAAATGTTTAAGTATATTTTTACATGCAAGTCTAATGAGAATGGCATATCAAATGTACATACCTGAGTGAGTTGGGAAGTTGTTCTTGTTTCCTTGTGTAAGTGATGGAGCCCAAGGGAGCAAAAGTCTTGCTCCCTGAAGTGCCCATTCCATTCTTGAAGCTTTGATGCTGTAGTGGGTGTCTTGGGCAGAGTAGGAGGTAGATGGCCTGCGCACAGCACCAAGAAGTTGCTTCTGATTACGAATCTGAGGTGATTAAAAATGTAAAAATGTTCTCTTGTGGATGCCAGTTTGAGAATGAAAAGGGCTAGGTAGGTGCAGGGCCATTTCCTAGTGGGAACTACTGTATTTATGACTTATAGGAGATTACCCAAAGCAATGCTTATGGGCAGTTCTCATACCAAGAGCACACAGGGTAATGGAAGAGGAGGAGTGGGCCAAAGATGAAGTGTTGTAAGTGCAGGGGATGGTGCTGAAAACTGAATGCAGAAGTAGGAGCAAAGCACAAAAGGAGGGAGCTGCAATGAGTGGAGGGTGGGCTTTCTTACAGCCGTTAGCAGTCTTGCATTTTTGAACAAGTGTGTGTTGCTGAGGCTGGGATCCTGCAAACCACTAGGTAGGAGTGGTTGGAGTGGATGGTTTCTGGTGAGAAGCTGAGAGCAACTCTTTAAATGTGGAATGAGTGTGACATATTAGTAGGTGAAATCTGACGACAGTAATGAGATTGTAGCAAAAGCTAATGAGTTGGAGTTGACACTGAAAGACTGGTAGAAAATCAGAAAGATTTCTTCTCTGGGACAAGAAGAAAGCAGGAAACCTGCGCTAACAAAAGGTGAGAAGGGAAGCCAGAAACGCCTGGCTTTCACGTTTCATTTTCCTTTTAAAAAGGAATGTGAGATACTTTTTTTTTTTTTCCTTCCAGTAGAGATTTAAAATCTGAAGAGTCTGAAT
Organism: Pygoscelis adeliae; assembly: GCF_000699105.1. Taxonomy (NCBI): domain Eukaryota; kingdom Metazoa; phylum Chordata; class Aves; order Sphenisciformes; family Spheniscidae; genus Pygoscelis; species Pygoscelis adeliae. Next base: position 18,293,280 of record NW_008824986.1, on the reverse strand, counting down.
ACCAGAATATATGTGGAGTGCGGCAAAAAAAAGTAGAGGGAAAAAAAGATTAGGATGCAAGTTCAGGGGCATTAAATAGCAGCTGGAAAATGCTAGGTGTTTTCTTGTTCACAATTTTCTAAACCTTGGACAGAGCTTGAAAATTATTTTGCTTAAATGTATTGGGTATAGCTTTAACATATGCTTTTTCATTTTTCATAATGAAGGCTAAAGGAGCACTGTCCACCTCCCCTTGACAGGCTTTTTGAAGCCACAGTTAGCACTTGTATTTTGTCTGGCTTGAAGTACTGTCACTGAAGGAGAGGCAATATATTAACAAATATGAATGAATACAGCTTGACTAATGCCGATCTCAGTAGGGACTTCACCTCATTTTAAGAGGATGAGGGGAGCAGAAGTATTTAATGCTGAAATTATTTTCGTGAGGCCAGTTAGGATGCCTATTGCAGAACTGTACCAAGCATCCGGATCCTTAAGGCTATTCAGATAATTTCTGAAATTGCCATTTCCCACTGCTTGGACTGTATTTATGTGAAAATTTAATAATGCAGTACTTAAAAATATTTTCAGGTAGGGTATTTTACAGTCTCGCTGAGAAACAGTTAGTAATTAGAGTAGATACCAGACAGCAGCTATATTCTTTACAACACTGAATTGTTGAGCATTGAGCCTTTAGTAGTGAGATTTATCAGATGACAAAGGTAAGTGTGAATTAGCTGCTTCATTGTCATATGTATTTAGTTCAGCCAGAAGTCATAATTAAAGCTTGTGGGATATTCTTCAATAGCTTTGATTTGTAACAACATTTTTCTAAAATCAATCTCTGCTTCCTTATCAACACCAAAGCTTCCACTGATTGTAGTGCCAATTCAGTTTGCATTTGAATGTTACATAGGCTCTGCCCAGTAGTTTCTGGCCATTCTGAACATGCATCTTGGTGCAGCAACTGTAGGAAAAAATAAAAATGGACTGTGCATTTTAATGAAAACCAGCAAATCATTTCTTGCGTAGCTTGATGTTACTATGTTCTAGTTGTGGAAATATGTGGTGTGCTCTAACTACTGCCTTGCCTTACAGTCTGCAGACTTTGGGTAGTTCTCTATAGCATCACCAGTGAGATTAAACTGAAAAGCTTTTGGTGCGTGTTTTTCTCTAGGACGCTGACAGTAATAAAAATAAAAAATAGTTTTGGAGTAGTCTTCTAAATCTCAGCACAGACTTTGGCATATCAGCTGATGTGGTTTTTTGGTTATCTAGTTAAGATAGTAACTGGAAAAATCATTTTTGCCATACTATTTGTAATTAAACCAAGCTGCTGCTTTGTATAATTTATGTTTAGAACTTCAGCATGATCTAAAAAGGAGGGGAGGGTTCATGTGTTTGTAACTTTAGAAAAGTTGAATTCTCCAAGACCAAGAGTGTGCTGTGACGAAAGGTCAGTGCTTTGAGAGTTCAGTGCGCATCTCTTTTGAAAGAAAAGAACAAGAGATGCTATAGTTCAAATAAAGCCCAGCTTGAAATGTCTAGTTTCCTGTTCAGGAGCTCCTGGTAAACGGTTTTGTATTTGTAAATATTATGGGACACTTGCAATAGCAATTTTATAATTTATCATCTCAGAAGACTAAAATACAGTATAGACACGTTTCGTTTATGATGGTAACCTCTTCCTCCGTGAGTTGGTTTGGAGGAGTCCCAAACTATTGGGATGAGTTTGTTGTCAAAGCCTTGTGGCCTTGTTTGTCTGCACGTGGGACATCACAGCCACATCCCATTCTCCTTTTTGAAGAGCATGGAAGATTTTTCCATGTTCCCTCCTAAAAGGGGAATTCCAAAATTTGAAATCTTGTAATTGTAACAGTGGTTTCCTTGACTACCAGGGTAATAATCCCTCTGCCGTAGATGGTAAACAGCCTCCCACACAAGCGAAGTCTTTTGATGTCTCTATCTGAAGCTAAGACATTTGTCTGTCTTCTCTACCATCCAAAATTATTGACTTGTTTGGCACACCAACTCCATAAAACTTTGTCTTTCATGGCTTTTGTTTGTTTTGTTTTTTCCTTCTGAAAACAATTTGGTCTATTTGTAGCACATTGCAGTTTTGTTCTGTTTTTATGACTTGTTCCCCTTGCTTTCCTTCAGCTGCGAAGGAGAGAATTAAGTACAGTTGTAGCCCTGATTAAAATCTTGGCTTAATTGAGTTGCAAATTTGCAATGACAGAAATTTGTCAGGGTGCCAATGATTAGTACCTTTTAGCATTCCTGGTGCCTTCCTGAATTCTGACGATACTCCCTGTTTTTACCGTTGCTTATGTTCGTTTCTTTTCTTTTTCTTTCTTTGCAGCATGAAGCTTGGCACAGGGTGTAAATTGCTTTCTCCATGATAGTGACTTGTTAATTAGCTGTCAAGAAAATCAAGTCCCTTTGTAAGGCCTGTCTTGCTTTCCTTTGAGGTGTCTCTGATACTTGGTCTTCTCGTACAGGGTCTGAAGGCTGGTAGACCGTGAGTACTAAGAGTGCCATTGCCCATACCAATATGCCAACATTTCCAGCTTCCTGTAGGGGAATTCATAGCGTCAGTTGGCATTGCTCAAATAATCCAAAATGGAGAAGTTGGGGAGGAAATCTATTCACTAGACTAACATGGGGGATATTGTATAATGTACAAGGGGTATACTACCTGTAGTACTGCTTTTTCTTCCACTTGATGAGTTGAGTAACAACCCATGTTTTTGTGCCAGTGCTCCTGGCTAGTGTCATGTGTCTTACTGTAAGGGAATGCTGCAGGACTGAGTCTTGTTACTGATATACTGAGTTGCGGTTGGGGCTAGGGGTCTGTTTCTCGTTGATAGGGATGCTAATGGTATTTTGGGAAAATCCAACAAGTAAATAGAAATTGCAGTAGAAAAATAAATTTTGATTAGAAAAAGATGCTTGATAATTAAACATAAGTTCTGTCTCTCTAACCCTAAGGAAGTGTATTCTTCTAAAGCCTCTCAGGTGCTGAGTTTTAGTAAAGATATCTTGTGGCCCTGGTATGACATTTCTGTATCCTATTATATCATCTATTTTGTATGCTGAGCGCTGAGAGTGGAAAAGATGGAAACATGGTTAGATTGTCAGTTGTTTCCAATGAAGAAATCTGTTTGGTGGAACTGTTTGCATTCCTGTGGTCAGTGGTATAAGGAAATACCATGTTATGAAAAATTCCCAATTGTTTCCTTAAGGGCTCTTAGAGTTGCACAATCTTCTGATGGTTTTGTTTGTTAAAAAAAGAAGTTAGTTACTAGCTCTTCAGTTTGGAACTCAAAATGCTCTTAAATATTTACTAGGGCTTTGCTTTTTTTATACTCAAGGTTTGGATTCAAACCAGAAGTGTATTTTCCTAATATATGCTGATCAGCCATTATAATGAGTAGTTGAAGATGACTGTATTTTCATTCCAGGAGGTGTTTCTTTGGGATATCCCATCAGTTCCTTGACTATCTGTCATTGTGATTACTCATAGTTTCTGGATGCAGCTCTAAAATGTTGCTTCTCTGAGCAGGGGAGAGCTAGCTCTCAAATAACCATTTCTCTTCTTGAGAAATGAAGTGCAAAAGCCACTTGGTATCTCTGACACACAAATCCTTTTGTCCTATAGGCTGAAGCCCTCGTTTAACATTTAATTTGTACTTGTATTTTCAATATCCTGTTAGGATTTGTGTAATATGTCTGATTTCTGACATATGCATTAATTCAGATGTATTCCAAATTTTTTTGAAGCTGCTCATATTCAATATTTGTCTTACTGCTGTCATATCTTGACTTAAAATCCATCTCTCTTCCTAATTCATTCATCCAAGAATGTCTTTTCAGTTATTATTTTCCCTGATCTGAGAGCTGGCTTTGAGTTGGTTCTTTACTGTGTGACTGTTACTCCTTTTTCAGATTTTCTTTTTCCCATTCTTGATACAATCTGCATCCATTGTTACTGGATGTATAATTTTATTTTGGCCATAGAGGTATTTAACTAGTGAATAAGAGCTGAGAATATGGCCTAAACAATGCTAAGCACAGTGAAGACAACTGCTGGCCAGTGCCTACGTCAGAGTTTCTTGCCCATATTCAAGTGGTGGGTAGGGTGGGATAAAAAGACCCTGATGGATTAAGCAGAGTGAATTAGGTCATGGCACTAAATGTCATAGTAGTTTCACAGTTGTCAAGGGATTTTTGTTGTGGTTTTGTTATTTTTTTAATAATGAGAATTTTAAATTGGGGAAGGAGGAATAGCATGTGAAAGTGCATTAAGTGATACTGGGGAGAAGGGGGACGTGAATAAGAAGAAAGGGATTGTAGCAAAGAGCTTGTGACAAAGGGCAGAAAAAAATCTGCTCAAAATCATATGATGTTTGGAGTGTCATGGTTCCTGGCTTCGGCTGTTTCCCCTGCTGCCTCCTTCTGCTGAGAGCTGTAAGATCTCCAACTTCTGCAGTGCCCAGAGGTGGGGACACACCTGAGCACGCTGGCCACTGCTTACCTGGGGCTATGCTGGCCCCCACGGGAGTGAGGGGTACTGTGCAACTCTGGAGGGGGCTAAAGTAGTATTAAACACCATCATAAATGGGCATCTCTGTGCTCTGCCAACCAGTGCTATTGGACCCGGAGCTGACAAAATTGGGGAGAATATTAAATTTTCATGTTAGAGCGATCTACGAATGCCCTCTAGAAAGAGTAGCTGCTAGCCTGCAAGACGGGGTCTCTTGTGGGTGATGGCTGCGCTTAAAATAACGTATCAGGAACTTGCATAGAAATAGCATTCCCTTATCTCTAGCAGTGTGAAGTAGATGAAAAATAAACTGTACTCATGCCAAGAATAAACAGTCACGTTAAAGTGTTTAAATTCCTGACGCTGTGGAGGGCTCCTGCTCTAACACGACACTTTGATGCCAATACACTTCCTCCTCTTTCCCCAGTCCCTGCCATCGCTTTGCGTGCTCTGCCAGGGAGCAGTTGGCAGGACAGCAAAATAAGCAAATATGCCCAAGCCCCACGCAGAGCACCTGGCTAGAGCCAATTCTGTTCCCTAAATCTGTATTCCTGTCAGGTCTAAAAGTAGATGAAATAGTTTTGTGGCTGTTTACCTGTATTAATACTGATTATAAGTACATTGTTCATTCCTAAATATGAACTTGCTGAAAATAATGCCATATTTATGGCAACACTTATTTTTCAAATGAGCAAGGAACTGACTTTCTGTAATAAAGTAATTCAGGGAAAATAGACAATTTGAGCACACATGCAATAACATCTTATTTTAACCATGGTTCTCTTGGAATTTTTGGTTTTTGCTTCAGAGTATCTTGTGACAATAATATCTTACATTAATTTTGTATAATTCTACTTGCCTCCTTTTTGACTTGTTGTTTTTGGAGGTCAGTTCTTTACAGCTGAAATTCACAGAGAACATTGAATAATCCAGCCTTTAGTCATGATAGGGCATGGCATAGCCAGCCTGCTGAAATTTTGAAACTGGTGAAGTATTTGTAGTACAATACACTAAGAAGACCTGAACAGTAATGCTTGAGGGTATTGTACTGAAGTCATGGAAGAGTAACAAGGAAAAACTGGTGATGGTTGAAAAAGGCTGTTACAACCTGATGAATAAAAATGGGTTAGCAGGTTGGTGAGAAGTACCACCTGTGCCTGATGGTAGGCTGAGCTCAGCGTTTTCACAACGCATAAAATGTCTCGTTTGCAATGTATAGATCTTAAAAAAGAAAATGTAGCATATGTTTTTTATGCATGTATGAAATCAAGGAGTCTGGCCCGTCCCCCAGGAAATAGCTGCTTTTCCTTGGAGGAGTGGTTGAGGGAAAAGGGAAGATGATGGAAATAGGTTTGTCAGGTTTGACTGAAGATAACTTGTGCTCAAAGACTGAGAAGACAAAAGATGACGGAAGCAAACAATTGCCATTTAATTTACTCATATTACTTTCATGTTAGAAGATGAAGGCAAGATGAAAACCCATAGCTGCTCAGTGGTGGGAAAGGGTCAGAGCAAGGCAGTTGTTTCCTTAGGAACTTTGCACTCCAGCAGTTGTCAGCCTTCAAAGAGCAGCATTGTGTTCCTTTTCCCCGGCTCCCCACCCGACCGGAGCCTGCCTGCTTGGCAGTGTAGCGGCTGCTCTAGAGTTCAACTTCTGCTGGACTAGAAGAGGAATTGTGGATGGTGGCTGTTATGCTCTATTTTAAAAATGCAGCAGATAGACTGGATTTTACTTTCTGATTTGTAACCTGGTGTGCATGAGGCAAAATGGCAAGATTCCCAACTAGATGCTCTCAAATGAGACTTCCCTTTGAGATTTTTTTTTTTAATATGAAAAATGCATTGTATGATAACAAACTGTTATTCAATGAAATATTCTGAAAAAGAGTTCAAGAAACTAAATGTTGTGTTAATGCTATCTTAAGTTTTAAGTGTACAATATATTCCAGTAATATTGAAAGGCCTATCAGGAGTCAGTAATCTTTCTTCTGTTTTACAGGTCAACTACATTACTAGAGCGAGGAGAGCTGTGGAAAAAATCAAGGTACCTAAAACATTTTACTGTCTGAATTCTTGGCTGTGTTCTTGCTTGTCATTTAGTGTAATGATTTTAAGGGGGAGGAGGGGAACTGAATCAGCAAACTGCCACTTTAAAGTGGTTTTATTTAAAAGCACAGACAAAAAAACCCAACACAATAACATTAATCTCATTAATGTTGTGCAAAGTACTTTTTTGAGATGAAATTGTACCTTAGCTTTGGTGTGCATGCAAGAGTCTGAACAATACTGCATAATATTTGCTCTAAATATGTAATGGAACTTCTTATGTGTAAGGGTATCGAGGTGTCCTGCAAGTTCCAGACACAGTGAGGTGGATGTTACCTATTTGTACAACTGGGTACACTGACCAGCTGATGATAAGTATTACCAAAGATAAGTGAATGTGTTGCTTGCAGCTTTGACATTCATCACGGTAATTAGCAGACTTCAGCATGTTATTTAACCATTATGTGTACAGTTCCTAAAGATGCAAAAGAAGAAGTATGAAGACAGCAAAACCTGAGCAGTAGCCTATATTTTACAAGTGAGGAACTGGTTTCTTCATACCTTTTTCAGACACTTCTGATTATTATGTCTTACAAGTGTTACTGTGGTATAGCTAGCATATATTGTGGTATTCACTTTCATAATACTAGGCAGCAAACATTCTTGCAGTACAATCTTTTAGGGATTTTAGTGCCTAATCTCTTATCTGAAGTATTTTTTTTTTCTACCAGTGTTTTCTACAGCTCCCCAGTCCTTGATTAAAATAAGACAGTGTTACTACTTATGTTTTCATGCCTGTTATGTAATTAAGAGGACTATACTAAAATAATCCTGTTGCTAACACCTGGCTAGGATTCCTTTTGGGGCATTTTTTTGAGTTGGAGAAAGTTTTTCTCCTTTATTTGCTGTGAAATATTACCTGGGAAATGCTACACATACCTTGCAATTGCAACGCTATGAGGCAGAAGCAAGGAAGGAGTCAAAACATTACCACTTTATCAAAATGTAAAGACAGTGGCTTTTATTAATAAAAGCTTACTGCATACTTCTGTGCACTTCAAACTGAATAGTGCTGAGCTGCCTTCTTCCACTAAGAGTGCATGAAACTGTTGCTTGTGAGGGATGATGTAGTGAATTCTGGAGCTTTCTGCCCTGTTGAGAAGTTAGTGCTAAGTTTGCGTATTTTTAGCTGTGCAGGTTGCTCATGCAACACATGCAAAAGCAGTGTGCTGTAGATAAAAGTACAGTTCATACAGAAGTAAAGTCTCAAATTTCTCCTCTTAATACAGCTTTTAGAAACTGGTTGTGTCAAACATTTGTTTTATCTTTGTGATTGAGGGGAAAAAAATGGATGTTTTCTTTTTGATTGGTGTCTTCAAAAGTGTGGAAATTTAAAAGAAAGGGCAGAGCAACTTGCAGTGCTGGTAAAAATGAAACGTGTCTAGTTCTTGACCTGCTGGTGGATAATTACACTTACATTACAGGCGATGCAGAACTTCTCAGGTTAGTTATTTGCACAGAATTGAAAATCCAGGAGAGAAATCCTGTCCCAGAGCGAAACAGCGATATTGGCAGTGACACATTCATCGACAACGCCTTTCACTTCAAAGAAACAGAGTAATTTCTTAGTCTTTTGACTTTGCTTTAAGATTGTTCAGGTGATCACTTCCGCCTTTAAATTGAGGTCTTCTGTGATGCATGGGGTGTTTAAAATGCGAGTTGTTTTCCTGGAAGCCTGGGAGACTGTCTGCTGTACATGGAGCCCCAGCGTGGCTATGTTCCCTTCGGTGCTGGAGTGGCCTCTCCTGCAGGCTCCTGGTAAGATGAGAAGCTGGCAAAAAGCATAAAAAGGAATTCATGTGTGGCTGGAAAAAAGATACAAGGGAGTCTCAGACTCTTTATCTGGCGTCTCCAGTGCTGAAGGAGAGGTTTCTATCTCTTTGCCCAATTTAGACAAGAGATTTTACTCCAGAAGTCTTTTTGCCCCTCACTGTGCAAAACCTGTCAGATCCTTTTCCTGACACTTTCTCCCCTGTCAGTCCCTCAGAAAGACTTCAAAAGAGATTTTTCCCTGTTGCAAAAGGAACCAGACATGGCCTTTCTTACTCACCCTGTATTTGAAGCATTGATAAGTAACATGTGGCTGGCTCCAAACTGCAGACTTTCCCAGCCATTTGAGAAAACACTGTTAATCGTTAAGTTTTAAAAAACTATAGGATTGTTCTTCCTTCTTTGCAATTGCTCTTTTGTGTAATATATCCCAAAAGTTTTGATTCTCTTCTGTCTGAAGCAGTCAGAACTCCCTACTGTCTTTCTGATTAATGCATATTGAAAAGAAATGTCAAATTCTTAAAACTTTTCCATATGGGAAGTGTTTCTTTATTCATAATCTGTGTCACACTGTTTAAGCTGTAACTTTTTTCTTTAATGCTTTTGGATCATCGCTGTTTGGAACATTTATTTCAGGAGTGCCCTAGCAGAAAGAAAAACATTATTTTTAAAACTTGAGACTGAGTAAGAGGAGCCTGGAATCAAAATCCACTGTCTTGCATAATTGTTTAAACCTGCTACACAGTTTGGAGAAGGTACAAACTGAGAGGTCTTTTCCATAAAATGTATCTGGGGCTTCATCTTCAAAAACAGGGTATGCCCGAGGACAGTTTCTGATCCTTTTAGTAAGAGTAGAGCTCACTTGAAAGGCAAGGCTGCAGATGAAGAAGAATGTAACCTGGGGGTTTATGAGCTTATTCAATAACTCCAATCTGGTGCATCGCAGTATAATGATGGGAGAACACAGTAAAATTACTGCCTTTTTATTTCCTGCTCTGTCTAAGGAACAGTCTACAAGCAAATGGTACAAAAATAGAGTAAGATGAAAGATTAATCTAAATCTGTGTTCAAATTTATCACCTGAATTGATTTTTCTTAAAAAATAATAATAAAAACCCCAAGCTCTCCCTGAAATACAGAGAGGCTGGCAGCATTACCCCCAACCATTTAACCTGGTTAACCAAAGTTCAGTGTTGGCTCTTAGCTGTTGGGCAAACTGCACTCCCTTCAGCTTCTGTTGTCCCATGTGGTTCATATGAGGAGGGCTCAGACCTTGAATTGTTAAAACATTCAAGGGGCCTGATTGGGCCACTTTCTGAAACCATCTCACAAAACTCTAAGATTCAGCAAGTTTGTAACGTTGGTTTTTTTAATGCTTTTTAAGAGCAGTGGGTAACGCCTTTCTGTGATGTGATGCATGTTTCTGTGCCCCAGTTAGCATTACTTATTTTGCTAGAAATTAGACTTTTAAAACCCCTTTACACATAGTACTGAGGAAGAGGGCAAGGTAGGGCAGAGTAGGACAGTTACCAAAGTGTTTTTTGTGTATTACCAATGTAGAGTTGACCAAAATTTTTGTCTCTACCCTACCTAAAGCGTCAGTCCTTAGTGTCCCATTCCCCCCTGCGCGCACATACACAGACATCCTATGGGGTCATAGCTGTTTTGCAGGATGACTGTAGCAGTGGTGATGAAGGTCATGTTTCTAACCAGGCTGCTGTAGTTTTGGTGCTTTTGAGCCCCTGGGCTTTCTAAGCTTAGAGAGAGGCTAGATATTGTTTGTGGGACTATTTTAAGCATGCTCTTGATGCTTCCTGCCCCCCTGCCTCCAATGCATCTTTCAACACATCTGTCTATTTTACCATCACCAAGTGTATATCTCCGTTTTCCTACCAGCCCTCACCCTTCCAGTCCAGCAAGGAGGAATTGGGATGAGCATTGGCTCGAAATTTGTTTAGGCACACCCCTTCCTAGGCTTGAGCAAGGGAAACTGTTTAATAACGTTTACTCCTGGATATATGGCATTTCATGCAAACATGGAAAGCTTATATTCTCTGTCTTCCATCAGTTACCAGCCCTGACAGAACCATACTTCAGCATCCTAGAGGCCTGGGATCCTCCTGTTAAATGTGCCTTTATTGTCCCCTCTGAGCCCTGTGGTCAGGGTGAACTTTCTTATTTTGGACAGTTTTTTAATTGGGGCCATTTAAGTCGTCCAGGTGGGGCTCTTCAAATGTCAGTGGCTCTAGATAATCCTATCTGCATGAATGGTGAAGCAGAATATGTGATACAAGTGTATTTATGCCTTAAATGCCTGTTTCCAGTAAATATTCGTAAAAAGAAGTTGGTCTTGCAGTCTGTTAACAAACACAAAATTAAACACATGGTTGGGCTTATGCACGTTTCGTAAAACCATGTAATCTGAAACCTTGTTCTCTACAGCAAATCAGTTTGAAGCTTTTTTTGTTCCTAGCATGAGAAGTTTCGGTGCAGAAAAGTCTGAGTCTTTGACTTAATCTTCTCACTAAATATTTGTAGCTGCAGACGGTAATATTTGTTTATACTGTATCTGCACTCTGTGTTTTTCTCATTCAGATTGGAAAAAGATAACTACATACATCGTGAAGACAACTGTATTTTTCTGTAGTCCTTCATTTGTTGGACTTCTTTCCTGTTGAGGTGGAGAAACTTTCTGGAACTCAGTTCCTATTTGCTTGGCTGGTCTCAACCCTGTCCTGTACTGGACGTGACAACGGTGCTGTATCTCCTCTACCTCTCCAGCTTTCCCTGCTGGTGATAGTGCCCATGCTGAACTGAGCTGGTCATTGTGACCAGTTGCATCAAAGTGCTGGAGCTCTGCCCAGATACTCAAATGAAATACAGTGTGGGATATATATTGTGCAAGCTAAAGTAATCAAAGAGAATATAAAACAATGACAAGAGGAGATCCTTTCTACAGTTGTTGCCTTTCTCCTGAAAAAGCACTTGCTTTGTGTGTAGCTTCTGTTGCTTTATTACACGTGTGAAAGGGTTGCGGGTTGTTGATTGTGTTTTGGTTTTAATTATTATTTTAAAAACACCGTAATTTTCAACATAGATTGCCATTACAAAATAGAACCTGGTTCTCTGTATCCTCATGTTTCCTGCCGAAACCAGGACACCTCAGCACCAAGCTGATGATTGTCTTGTCTCAAAAGAGCCAAATCGGAGTTTCTCTGGCATGATCAGAGGTTCATAGTAGTAAGGAAGGCTTATCCAAATTCATGCAGCCTTTTAAAATGTGAATAGGGCACTTGAAGCAAAGATCCTGCTTCCTCAGGCATGCTGCTGATCCTTGGGTTTGTGCAGAATTTCTGTAGATATTACTTCTGTTGTGCATTTAGGAAAAAGACATTCCGGCTTTCCCAGCCAGTGTATCTTTTGAAGGCATTATTTTCATTACACTAAAATCCTGCATTTTTGTTGCTGCCTGTCCTTCTCCTCCTCCCCCCCAC
>NW_008824986.1:18255976-18281366 GCF_000699105.1 Pygoscelis adeliae | reverse complement strand
GGAACGTGTTGATGAATGTTGGATTGCTCTTCACTGTTTTCCCTTTACGATGCCTCTATCGTGGAAGCAGCTTGCTAGCAGCAGATAAGTTTCTATATCTCATTGCCTGTCAAATTCCTCGGTCCATGTGATAAAGCAGTTTCATGCGAGGCAGGAGGAGGAAGAGGACAGCGTTCATGCAAAGTCTCTGATTGCAGCAGGGGTCGGAGGAGCTTGGCGGGCATCTCCAGAAGGAATTGTAGGGAGTGGGTGCTGCCGAGCATGGGAGAGAAGCGCTGGAGCTCTGGAGTTCACAGAACAAAAAACTTGTCCTTTTTCAGTTGATGTGAGCAGGCTGTTACAAGTTAGTAGTACAGATTGTGTTATCAAATCCTGTTAATTATGAATTAATGAACAACAACTCTGGAAAAAAGAGTTGATACAATTATTTAGTAGCTTGTGACATGGTGATCAGATTTTCAGCTCTTTCTATGTGATGCTGGAATTAAAGCTGAAACTGCTGATTCAAACTGCAGACTGGCATATTTTAAATCAATAAGCTTATAACAATAAGAGAACAGATCTAGCTTAAAATTAAATATTGTTTCCAAATGCAAAATCATTCTATTTTGCTAGTGTTATAACTTGTTAACAAAATGCGTTTAAATGTGTCACCCTCTCTCTACCACATTGTACTTAATTTTTTTAATTGCTCCTCAGCTTAGGAGTAAGTCTGTGCTTGATGGCTTAAAAATGCTGAATCTTTGTTAGCATAAAAAAAATGTAGCTAGATGTGTATCAGCTCATCACTGTGACTTTACAGTGGAGACTGTTGGGTTTTTATCCAGCCTAGTCTGGTTTGGCTTTATTCATAAGCTGAGTGGAGTAAATGAAGAATAAGTGTTTAAAAATTGAACTTTTTCCAAAGTAGTTATAAGCCTTAAAACTCTCTTCCACTCAATACTGATTTAGTAATTTCAACAACAGCCTGTGTTTTTAGGATTTTTTTTTTCCCCCTTCACTGATAGAACTGTGTTCAGTAATGATGACCTCCTTAGTAAATGTTGATATTTAGAAAGTCAGTTTAATAAACATACAGCTTTTTGTTTCCCCTCTGCTCAAGCTGGATTTACTTCTTAACAGTTCGGTTGTAATAACATGAGGGTTTTCTCTGTCTGCTAATGACCAGTGACTCTTCATAGAAAAGAATCTGTTAAATGTGGAACCAGTTTTAAGATTTGGCTTAGTTGTATACCTTGGCATGTCAGGTTAAAACAATGTCAGTAGAGTTATTTGCAGCTGACGCTCTCTTAATTCTGTTCCTTCTAAAGGACTTATGCTGTTAATTGAGACTTTCCAACAGTACAGTCTCTGCTGGTTATCAGCGTGGAGTGCTAGGAAACGTGTTTTGTGTTGTGTCATCTTTAGGCTGGGGAGGGTCTTGGTCAAAGGGGGAACTGTTTTCAGTGGTGAACAGTTGCTGCTATTGCCCAGTGTCTACACCTCAACGTAGAGAGAGAGATGTAGGGTTTCATGTCAAACAGTTCAGTTTGAAGTTTGTCTATATACGTAATTGGAGTAACCTATAATTAGTTCTCTTAATTTTAAGTTCAATTTATCCATGTTTCTGGATTAACAGTAGTGCAGCTACACAAATCAGTGACTGATGATTGCTGAATCAAATCTGTTTATTCTCAGCTAACCATCTTTAATTGTAAGGATGGTGATAGACCATTATTCTTGACATAGGCTGTAACTTAAGACTGAGTTAATTCTTCTAATAAGCTAAAGCAGTCAAGCCCCCAAATATTACAGTTTAACAACAACAAAACAAACCCCTTTGCATTCTGTTTGCGGTCTTTGAATATGTGTTCCCTAAAAAAAAAAAAAAAAATTAAAAAAGTTATGAAACACATGGTATTATGAAACACATTGTAACTCACGAGCATTCTGATCATGGTTATAATACATTGAACAAATTGCCTTGATGTTTGGAGTCCTAACCTGCTACTGTGAAGGTACGGAAGGAGGTAACTTCAGGAATGTTTTCAAAGGAGGAATCCTGTTGATACTGGTCTCAAGCCTCTAGAAGGCAGTGTGTTCAGAAGGCATCAGTGTCACTTTCAGTACGTTGGCATATGGGGTCTGGGATAGCAAAGCTGGGTTTTTACCTGGCTCCCAGTAAGTAGAAGCTTGAGCTACAGTTATGTTTGTATGATTGAACTGCAAGTTCACTGGTAACATCTGAGCCAGGGAACTGAACACTGCAGTTCCCATGCCAGCATTTTGCCTTTGCTAGTCATAAAAGCGAGAATGCTTGTTATAAGGAAACTGAAGTTTGCAGGTAGCAAAGCGACTCTTCAAAGACTGAATTAAAAGTTGGATAAAATATATACCACCTATCAAAGACTTCCTTTTTTTTTTTGGTTGCTACTTTTTATTTTTAAGAGGCAAGGAGGGGTTTATAGCAGAGTTAAGGAATCTCTTAGAAACAAGGAGACATCTTTCAAAAGTTGAAGTTATGTCCAAAGAAAATAGAAAGAAAAAAAACCCCACACCTCTCGCAAATTAAAATATAATAAGTCTGGCCAAAAGATACTCTGAGAAAGAATTTGCTAAAGATATGAGAGCCTGCAATAAATCATTTAAATTGAATCATTTCAAGTACATCAGAAATGGACGTCCTGCCAGACAGACTGGAGAGCTGACAGATGACTGAAGTGTAAAAGAAGTGTTCAGAGAAGATAAGGCGCAGAATGAAAGCTAAGTCATTTGTATGCAAGTGGACTTTCCTGAGAGATTCTCATGCAGGAACTTTGCTCTGCAGGTGATATTTTGAGAATTGGTCTCAAATTGAAATGTTGGTAGAAGAGATTTTTTTTAGAGGTAGCAAATTGCCAGGAGTAGGTAACATTTGCCCAAGAGATCTTAAGGTAACTGCATGTAACAATACTGATCTGGCAACTGTGATCTGTTACTCAGGATCAAAGGCAGGAAAATAGGCAAACACAATTTTGATATATTAAAAGCATTCCAGAAATAGTCAGGGTACCACAGACCAGCAGGTCTGTACAGACAAGTTGGTATGTGTGATTAGAAACAAATAAAAGCCACAGAATTGGTAAACATGTGTGCATATATTGTTTATCTCATGTTTTGAGAAAAGTGCACATGTACATTTCAAATAGATGGTCTTTAGCGTTATGGTGGATGTGCAGTTAATTGGGTCTCTTCTTTTTCCTTCCCTGCAGCTTGCAGAATTGAAATGGAATTGAAATGTAAAATGCAAAAAAGCAATTGTTTGTTCTGTAATTATGTAACTTTGTGAAGAATATAGTTAATAACCAGAAACAGTATACTATACTGCAATGTAACTTTTTGTTAAATTAGATAGATGTCAATAAACAATTAGATCATAAGAAATAGTGGACTGAAATTAACTGTATTGCATCAAGCGCACTAAATGACCCGTACGTAGTCAAAATCAGTGACTGCCAATGTACGTTAATTTAGATGTGAATGTTTGTTCAGTTTTGGTCAGGTTCTGACCACAAGATGTAGGTAAAGCTTAGTTTGTGGTGAATGTGGTATATGGTTGGTAAGTAGACTCCTATGAAATCGGCCAAGTCTGAATTTTCTCCCGTCTTCGTAAGTGATTCAGTCTGATGCATGTCAATGCATGTGGCTTTTTTTACATTGCTGATGATGCACACCTCTTGGTAAGAGCATACAAAATGAATAAGGTGTAGTGTCTTCCTGGCATCAGATACAAAGGTTCAGGAAAAATGATTCTTTGGACTAATAGTGGCTTCGTGCGAGTTATTCCATGGGTACAGCCTCTTTAAGGTGTCTAACTTTGTGTATGGATCGAATACATTTTAAGTTCCTTTGGTGTAAAAAGTTTGCATTGGAATTAAACATCAGTGTTTTCCTCAAATGTTCATCATAAGTGTGTGAATTTATGAACTGAAGGAGGGAATGAGCATTTTACAAACTTCGTATTTTCTGCACAAGAGAAAAGACCTGACTAAGAGAAAAAAGTATTTGATACACTTGTTGCAATGATGTCTCCCTTGAAGGAGTAAACAGTTGCACAAAGCAGTAAGGCTGTGTGCTGTGAGGAGTTTTTTTCAGCTACTTATCCTAAGCGGAAAGAAGTTGCATTTCACCAATTGTATATAAAGTTGCTGGTGACCTGTGGGTGTTTGAAAAGAAACTGGGGAAAAAAACCTCAATGCTGATTTGTGTAAAAAATTTTAATACCTTAATGATGGTCAAATAGCTTTTGAAGTGAAACAGATTTACACTAGACCAGCCGAAAGGCCTTCTCCTGCATCTGTCAGCTATATACCGGTTTTATACCAAGGAATCTCAAAATGAGGAAAGGTTACCAAAGAGGTCAGGTTACTTCCACTGAAATTTTTTTTTTTTTACCTAATTTGTCCTCCAGGCTTTGGGGAGATACACTGTAGATACATTTATGCTGTTTTCTTTGAAGCATAAAACATCAAGTTTGCACCGTTATTATTTTGCATGCATTGTGTCATGTGGAAGAAAGCATATGTTTGTAGGTGGGTACTGATAACCTTGCATGATTTAGAAAAGTATTCAGAAATCTTTTCATCTTCACCGTAACTTACAATGTTGCATGTTTGCCATGAATCATGCCTCAGAAGATCTAGCTGTGGTATACGGAGGTGAGTTTAAATTAGCTTTTACCAAATAGATTTCGGATCAGCTGTAACCTATGTATTGCAGTGAGTATAGCAAGATGCTTGTAGTGGGCTGATGGATGTGAGGGGTTTGTTGTTGCTTTGATTCAGCTTTCAACATGGACTGTTAAAGATTTTCTAGTATAAAGGAGTACTTTGCTTATTTACATGTCATGCTAACATTGAAATGTAAAGATTGTAGTACCACACTGAGGTCCAGAAGTGTGAGTTGTGTAATGCATTTGCTAACTCTGGCTCATTTTTTCTTTCTCGACAGCAATAATAGAATACAGAAGACAGTCTTTGAGATGTACATTAGCTTCGAGCATTTACTGGGAGCAGGAGGGAAAGCATTATCATTGCTTTAAAAATCTCTTATGGAACTCGTTAAACACCATTTCCTCTTAAACTAGTTTGCTTTATAGTAGTCTCCATGGACAGACGTTTTCCTAATGAAGCAAATTTGTATTTTGATCACAAACCAAATAAAATTTAAATCTACTACATTTCCCCCGTTCCTCCTCCCCTCACTTTTCTTCCTCCTCTCTTCCCTGCATGTTGACGTTTTTTTATTTATATTTTTTTAAGGAATCAGACATGTATTTTCACTTAACGTTTGTTATGTTAGCAGCTCCTGCACTTTGTATTCTGAAATCTTTTTTGTGCCACTTTTGTGACATTTTCTCACAGCATATTTTAGTCTACATTCACACTACTGTTGCCAGGTCTTGGTATTTGCTTGGTACTGCTAGGTACTCATTTTATACTGTGTTGTATTGTAGTGCAGAAAGTTAGTATGTAATATGGCTTGTTGACTGGAGCAATGTAAAAGACCCCTTTGCCTCTGAAGCTAGTGAGATGCATAGAAAAAACACGTCAGAATGTACTACCCATCGTGCTGTGTGGATCGCAAGAATTGAATGAGTAGGCTCTTGTTTTTAAATCCAGCATTTGCCATTTTTTTTCCCCTTGGTATTTAAAATAGCTAAGTGATTTCTTCTTATGTGTTTCCTCGGTCTTGCATGTAGCTTGCTAGTGCTTTAGAGTACCGTGTCTTGCATAACTTGAGATGTCTGCAATATGGATGTCTGCTTGTGACTTATGTGCCCCTGTTGCAATCACTGTAAGTTTACAGTGCAGCCAATGAAGTCTAAAAAATGACTCACTTCATCCTAGAGAGAGACTTTAATTAGGCAATGAATTCAAATGTTATGTAAATAGCTAAAGTTAGGCAAAAAGAATAACACGCTAGGACCTAATGGATTCATGAACACAAATGTTGAAGGTGTTAAGTTTTAGCAGTTCATACATAATATGAATGATAAATGAAAACTATTACTTTAGGACTTAGGAATTTTCCTTTCAGACCGGGAACTTTTAGATACTGGGTGACTTTGTTCCTGATTCAAATTCCGGAGAGAGAAAAACTTAAATCATCCTAAGTGACTCACAAATTATTTAACGATAAAGTATGAAATGTGGTAATTCACGCACTGAACTCGTCTTGTAGGTTCATATGGGTGCTATTTATCCTTAACCATTATGTAATGTAAGTATTTCTAGGCACCATCGAGCACCTTCCATATTTCAGTAATTATTCCAATGTATGTGATACATATTGCCTATTCATTCATGTGGGCACTTTCTCAGCATGAGTAAATGCAACTTCGTTGTGCTACAAGCTGAATGTGAAAACTAGGGATTTTCGAAACCCCTTTTGCATTCTTTCAGTGTGAAATTCTTTGCTGTGTAGCAAATCTGAGAGCTGTGCACCACTTAAAACCTCACCACTACTCACCCATAAGTCTATTTTGGGATGTAAGTGGTATGCAGGCTTGGAGCCCTCTCTGCATCTGATTTTTAGCCTTAGTCACTTAAATTTATCTCCATCTTTGAAACATCATGCCTGAATTTAAATGCTAAATCCTTAAGAGCAGAAGAATTATGGTATTTATTTCTGGGACACATCTTCCATGCTTTTAAGTGATGCACAGATCTGGATAGGTTTGCTGCACAAGAAAGAATTTTGCTTTGGAGAAGAAAAAGTAGAAAGAGAAGAGACTAGCCTGCAAACAGTTGTGTTTGGTTATCCAGTTGGCATACATGCACCTGCAAGATTCACTTGAATGGTTTCTATTTGTAGTGTTCAGCTGAGTCTTACTGATGCAGTGAAATCTTACTGATGTCGCTTTTAATATCTATCAATATTTTTGCAGCCTTCTATCAAAGTGTTACTGAAAACTGAGCCTGAGAAACAATTTTGAAATTGATAGCTATTGATTTAATACCCATTCTAATAACTGTGGGTGGAGTGAGAGTCATTTCTAAGCTACACAATTTCTTGAGCGGCAGCTACAGCACTGTCACCATCCCTTAGTTTGCTGAAATATCTTAGATTTTGAGGTAGGTCTAATTAATCTAAAAATCCCAGAGGGATTAAAGGCTTTAAAACTTCACATTGTTTTGCTGTTTAAATATAGCGTTGCCTTGTATTGCCCAATATTTAGGATAAATGATGTATTAAGTCATGTATAAGTAATAAATAATAATAATGTTGTTGTTTGTATTGCAGCACTTTGTGTGAAAAGAATAGTCTTGGAGAGCTGGTCTATGTGCCTTGGAGGTAATGGGGCTGCTCAGTGCAACTGCTGCTGTGTGCCCTTGCTTCCACCTCCCTTCCCCCGTGCCGTCTTACCCACTGTAAAACTGGATTGATCACATACAGAAACTTTCTGTGTATGTTTCTAATATATGAGAAAGTCAGGTTTTGCTGTGGCAGACAGTAAGCTATGAAAGAAATCATCCCCCAGTGGATTTGCCCGATGTTGAGTAGCTAAAAGTGAAATTACGGGAAGAATGATGAGTGCTGTTCTTGCTTTCAAGCAGCAGTGGAACTATTCCTGTGACAATATAGTGAGATTGCTTGCAGGCTAAAGTGTGCTATACATTTGTTTTTAAAAAAAATTGTGCTGCTTCTGTTTACCTGTTACTGAGTCATTGGTTCCAAGGGAGTAAAAAGAGAAGGTATTTTAAGCTATTCGTACAAATTCATACTTTCCAGTCAACCATAGGATTTGGATTTACTTTCCTTGGGAAACTGTAAATTACTGAAAGTCCAGTCCTCTACTTTTGTATTTTCCTAGTGATAACGCTGCGTGCTTGTGTAGGTGTTTCAGAGATGATACCAATCTTCCTGAAGCATAGGTCTAAACTTGAGAGATCCGTATTTAAAAAGGTAATGTTTAAACACTTCATCAATCTTGTTTGGTAAAAGAATATTGTTCTCATGTTTGTTTCATTACTGTATGAACACAATATCGCAGTCTTATTTCTGTAGAATGCTTTTCTTTCCACACACTGGTACACAAGCCTGTAGTTTTAGCAAACCCAATTTATTCAGCAAAATACGCAAGATGGTACCTTGGTGTGCCTTTTTGTAAGGGGGATAGCCCTTCAATAGTTACTTCTTACCTTAGGTACTGGTCTTGAAAATTGTCAGGTGCAAGTATTTTCTTATTAGTGTTATTCTTCTGCATATCTGTGCAGTTTGAGAGGTTGCCCCTGGTTGAGTGGTCCAGCAAATCAAAAGGTGTTAATAAAGATCAAAGGAGCTCATTTTCACTGGTGGTATTGGAGCTGAAGAAAAAATGCCAGTAATATATATTAGAAGAGTTGCTGTGTGCGGCTTTACCCAGCAAAAAGGAATCCATATGGATAATTTGGAATTTTTAAATGGGGGCTGGCTTGGGTTAAGGGAGGAAAAATACATGTTGTTTTTGGTTTTTAAATATGTTAGAGGAAAAAGATGAGCTGTGCATGTAGCCTGGTGAGTTTATTCCAGAGTGAGATGAAATTTCCAGGTGCTTGGCAGGGTGGGGTTTGTAGATGTTACCCACAGCATCCTCCTTTTACGTACTCTGTGCCTTTCCTGAAATCCCAAGGGTGGCATGAGGGGATTATATTCATAAGAAAGACTCTAAAGGGCTGAATTCTGCCTTAAGTTCTGGAGCTTCAGGGCTGCAAGTATTGGGAAGATTACTTAACCAATAAGTAATAATTACAAAAAAGTAGTAATTACTTACCAATAAGTCTTACTCTAGTATGGATGGAGCCAAGCCTCCAGCAACTTCATTGTAAAAGCGCTGATCCCAAGTAAAAGTAATGGCTTTTGTGAAGTGCCCCCAAATCTACCTGTTTGGCATCAGCCAATGTGAAAACATCTTGGCAGAGCTGATATAGACACACGGGTTTCTGAGACCGTCCCACCTTGTCTCTGCCAGTAAGTGACAGTCGTGTCCATCCTGCGCGCTGAGCCTGGCTTTGCCAGCAGCTCCCCATCCCCCCCTCCCGCTGCCCTCTCCCCCAGATAACTTTATCCTCATAACACAGATACGCAGCGCGCAGGTCTGGATTTCATTTCTTCTTCTTCAGCTCTGTGCGATCTCGCGCGCATTCCTAATGTGTTACCAACAGCCTGCGTCTCTGAAAGCGCGGTATCAGCTTTCAGCGGCAAAAGCTGAGAGAGGAAACAGGCCGGTTCCTCTGTGTGCAAACAGCTGGACAGTTGTGGATGGAATTAATTGCTGATATACACTGGCTGTGTTTTTTCTTCTCATGTCACTTCCTTTGCCGCTGCGAAAGGCAAGTTTTTTTAGGCTTTGAAAACAGCGCAGACCTCAGCGGTAGTGATGAAAAAGTACTGAAATATGTACGCTTACTAGGATTTGCATACAAAATAAAACCTCTCCTAAGCTGTAACAAACAGCACTGTTGATGTCAGTATTCAAATTCCAGCTGCACCTTGCAAAAGTAATTTCTGACTTTGGTTTTTAGCTTGAAAAAATCTGTTAGGGGAGATTTGGCTTTCTGAAAGTAACAGTATTTTCTGAAAATAGGAGTCTGAAGTTGAGCATTGAAAGTAATCGGTTCTGAAAATGGTTGTCTTCCATCTATAGTCATGGAGCTATTATGTCCGATGGACTGATGCTGCTTTAGCCCAATGTGAAACAGTCAAGTTGCTGAAAGTCATGTTCCAGGCCAGCAGTTATGGGAAATTTATCACGGGGTTGGAAAATATGCATGTTATCAACAGGGCTGCATGTCTGCCTCGAGGCTTCACTCAGCCCATAACAATGCAAAAACGAACCACCCATCACAAATCAAAAAATGCTGTCAAAAGTAGTTTCTGAGCGTTAATGGTGTCAGAAGCTGCAGCGTGCTGGGTTTAGTTGTAAAATCAGTGGAAAAATGTGTAGTATGTATTGTTGAAGATAATATTTTGTTAGCTTCCACCCTGTAAGTCCCGCAGATATTTTTCCCCTTGTTTATTAAACTGTTCTAAATGCACTTTTGTTTTATGGAATTGTTACGCCTCCCCTACTAGCAGGCTTATGCTGCCATGCAATTTACTCAGGGGAACATCTATAAGCTCTTTTGCCAAAATAACTACAACTATCCTAGGGATTTTACTGATACACAGTAATTGCATATCATATATTTATAAATAGTCTGATATGTAGAATAGATTGCTTATTTAAACAAATGCTAGGGAAAGTTTTTGTTGTTTTAAGACCTGGTCCTAATAACTAAATAAATGAAGTTGTACAAATATGCTGAAAATGTCCCCACCAGCTTGTATTGTGCAATTACTTCTACCGCGAGATGACTATTTTAAAGGTCCCACTGAAACCAGGGCCATTATTTGTGGTAAGAAATACTGTGCAGAGTGAGGAAGGGGTGACAGACTAAGAGCTTAAAATTAAAAATAAAATAAAAAGTTACACAACTCTTGGAAGGAGCCAGGCTTTCAGTCACAGCACCCACATCAGCCAAACTCTGGCAGAGACTGCTGCAGAGATCTGTGCGACTGTACTTGCAGCAAATACAAAGGAGTGCATCCTAGTGTAGCCTTTCATGCAAGGGATTTCCGCTGCGAACTTGCATCTGTCATGGCTAATAGCACGCGAGGAGACACCGAACCAAGCCTGGCTCACATGGCACGCAGGAAGTTCAGCTGTAGTAACTCGATTGTAAATCTGAGCCAGAGAGTCAAGTATGCTCAAACCGTGGCTGTTACTTCAAAGAATAAAGGCTGCCTCTTTTAAAGGCTTCTAGTTTTTATAGCTATACAAAAGTTAACTATTACATAAGTCATATGTTGCATATATGTGTGCATATATATGTATGTTGATATTTTAAATATGCATGTAGCATAGGCACCCTGTCCTGTATATGTCATGCTAAGTACTTTTTTGGCAGGTAACAGAAGTTATGGAAACAGTTAAAATTCCTGTGCAACGCTGGATTACTTATTTGTTTGGAAGAGTGGGTGGTGTTTGGAGGGGGGGGAAAAAGGCAGATCTGTACTTTAAAACCAAAGTGTAAAAGCTTTCTGGACTGTTTTTTACCAGAAGGTCTTTTTGTCAATTTGTGTTTTGACAGAAAGGTCTGAATATCAGGAACACAGTTCTGGCTTTTGTACTCCAGTGTCTCTTGTTAGTAAATATTTAAGAAATGATAGAGCTGCAGTTAGTTTTATGGCCAGTAACCAACCGTGTCCATTTCAAGGCACTGAACAATGTATGAGAACAGTGCTCTTAACTGCCCCGTTAGTGCAAGAAGTTGTTGAAGTTTAGAAACTGATTGCTTTCTGCTCTGGCTTCATGTTATTTCCTAATTCACTTTAATCTAGTGCCTGTCTGAATGAGAGATTAAAAGTGGGAAAAAACCCAACCAGTTTTTAAGAACTGATATAGTACCTGGGCAATTTCATTTCATCCAACAGTGAGTATCTTGATCCAGAGAGTCTGCAGCTGCATTTTTCTATGGGTTACATGACAGGCTGGTGGCATGATTTGCTTTGCAAACCTGTAAAAGAGTTCGTGTTTGTGAATCTTGTAGCTGTGGTTTTTCTCCACCCTTTTCTCATGAATAAACTTGAAAAATATTTGGGACAAGATTTCTCTGGACTCGCCACATCTGATGATATCTTTTTCAACTATGGTCTTTGTATGTATGTACTTCTAAAACAATTGGGAGGTGTGGTGCAATGTGCTTCCTTGGAGGGAGGAACGCTGTTAGTAAAGATTACTAATTCTGTGAGAAGAGTCAACCACACAACATGCTAATACTGTAGCTGGGAGGAGTCTGTAGCTTTGGTTCTTAACTCCCTTGGGTTTTGCCAGACAGTGACCTGAAGCAGAGACGCGTTCAGTTAGTTATGGTGAAACATCGAAAAGATTTTAATCTTCCCAACAACTACATACCTCAACATACTAATAAGTTCAGTGTCTTAACCACCTGACTTGCTACATGAAGTAATTATGTGTAATTAATAAATATTTCAAATTGTTCTGCGTCTGACTTACAAGCCTTAGTTGACTAATCAAATACACAATTTGGCAGTATTAAAACTCGAGACATCGTTGCATGAACTTTGTGTAAGAGTGGGTTCATTCAATAAAAAATAAAAGGAGCATTTAAAGAGCCTTTTATTCCTGTCATAAAGATGCTTTGTGCTATTGCCGTTTGTGTATTTGACAGAATGGTTGGGGATGGATGCTGCAGAAAGTTGTCTTGTATTTTGATTGTCTTCTATTTCAGACTTGCATGATTTTTATCTTCAATGTTGTGACATGACTGGTGAGTTACAATTTCTGTGTTTGAATGGGGCTCTCCAGTGTAGTTAGTATCTGCATCATCCGTAAATCAGTTACTCCCTGTTTGCCTCAGTTCTGCATATTACGTTTTTTTGAGGAGTATGTGATCTGATTTTGCTTCCACTTAAGTCAAGGAGAACGGCAGCCTCAACAGGACTGGGCTCTGGGTTGCAAGTATATGCTGGCAGCTAAAGTGAGCGCAACCACATTGGCCACAGGGCTGATTCTGCCATGGTGCAGTACCATGAGTTGCTGTACTGGCCTTTGAGGTTTTAATTTTAACTCCATGAAATAAATCAAATATGTCTGGCTTTGTTTTGTGGGTAGTTTTTTTTACAGCTGAGCAGAAATAGGTAGGTAATTTTGACTTATTTTGCCTAATTAATTTGCTGCTCTAAAATGCAGCACAGCACTTGGTCACAGTTACAGCAATTGTTGCACTGTAGTTCCTGATCTCAGTTTATTGTATCAAAGTAGTTAAACTTCTGTGAGTATATGTGCTAATGGACTTTTATCATGTGTGTAAGTAGCAGCAAGCTAGATATTCTTCTGTATCAGTCATTGCAGCAGGAGATAATAGAGTAGTCTGTTCTCATTTAAAGCTACAGAAGAATAAATGAAGCAGCCTTCATTAATGTGTACTATGATAGCATTGAATGTCTTAGATTACATCAGATAGTTGGTCAAGTGTTTATCATAAGAAATCTATTTTTAAATGCCAATGAAATTGAATTTTCTGGTGTCCAAAAAAAAAAAAAAAGGCAAAGCACCCAAGCATTTTAAAATGCATAAACATGAGCGGGGAAGAAAAGATGAAGAAAAAGCTTCTAACTTTCAGTACATTAATCATGCTTTCAACATCTGGAATTAAGGTTTTTCTTAAATGCAGTTTTGAGATATGCAGTATT
Source organism: Pygoscelis adeliae (assembly GCF_000699105.1). Classification (NCBI taxonomy): domain Eukaryota; kingdom Metazoa; phylum Chordata; class Aves; order Sphenisciformes; family Spheniscidae; genus Pygoscelis; species Pygoscelis adeliae. The sequence goes on along the minus strand of NW_008824986.1, from coordinate 18,268,109 downwards.
AATCTCAAAGTTTTGTGAGGGCACGCAGAACTTAGCCTAGGAGTCAGATACTCAGTTCTGGCATTAGGTTTTCTTTGCATTGTTTCCACATTCTGGCACTCCACTGCATTTCCTCGCCTCACTGAGCACTGAAAGGGACATAAATTGACAGAACTAGATTTTTCTGACTGGTGCAAGGGAAGCAGCCTGAAAGATAAACTTTAACCTATCATCCTGTCAACAAATTTGCATTGTTACAGAAGTAAGAATTTATATACCGTGGAGTCAAGAATAGTATGCAGGGACAATGCATTAAGATAAAAAACATAACTTCAGATATGTACTATGTTTTTCAGCCTAAAAACAGGAGCTAAACGTCCCACTATCTGATTTGCTTTTCCGTAATTTTGCCATAAGAAAAGTTCTGAATATTTTTGCTGGCCTAAAGCGAGGAATTTCTAACTACAATAGAAGTTGAACAAATTAATGGGAAAATTATGAAAGAATTTGGCCTATCACTGTGGTTTTGGGATGGCTAACTTCTCTTAGCAGTCTACACTGTGTCTTCAGCATGCCACAGTTCAGTTATGCAACCTTGGGAAATTTCTCTCCCACTGAATGCACTTGTCCTTTATTAAGGCTAATGGGAGTCATGTGTTTGTGTCAGTGGGAAAGCAGACCCTGGCAAATCTTTCTGGTAGGTTTGGTGGAAACAGAGCTCACGTTCATTATTGCTATGTTCTGGGCTGTTGGATGTCTCATTAGCGGGACATTAATGATGTTCAGTGCACTTCTTTATTGGACAAGAGGATGTGGTGAAAATATAAAATGAGTGACTTCTCGATCTTATCATTTCCTGTATTGTTGGATTAACTTCTGTCTGCTGTGTCCTTTCTGCCATCCCAGTACTTAAACGTTATTTCCTGCAACCTGGTGGATGTGGCGCTGTGACACTGGGGGTGCTCCAGCCCCGCTGTCGGGCCGCTCTGCCCTGAGCCCGCGCTGCGGCTCCCCTCTCCCTGGAAGCTTACTGCAGCTCAGTAGCAACCATTATATTTTCAGTCCTTCTACAATTTAAGGCAGGGAACAGATCGTAAACATTGATCAGGTAGGAACCAAATTTTAGCTGTGGGACTGTCAGTGTAGTATCTTTTATAGTGATAGCCACATGCGGAGGGAGTAAACATGGTTTTGCACAAATCCGCAGGGAAGGGCCCACGGGCGGTGATGACCAAGAGCCATACCACCGCTTTGCTGAGCAGATGTTCCTGCAAACTGCCTGCTAACAAAAACAACCCCGCCATCGCCCCACCGAGTCGTGAGGCAGGCAGGCCCCCTGTGAAGTGAGCCCTTGGCCAACTGTCCTGCAATGCACAGTGGGAGTTCTCTTCCCCTCCCCTCAGGAAAAGCCAGCTTTCGTGTTTTATCTCGCCGAGGCAACCGTAAGAGAACAATAGGCTATTACAGCATTAGAACAACACGGGCTGTGACTGACCCCCTCATTACTTCCTTGTGCAGGCGAGGCTAAAAGGAGAGGTTGGCTGCCCTCAGAGCTAATTTGGCAGCCGGTGCGTGGGGGCCTGGGCTGGTGGTGGGTGTGAGGTGAGGGTGGCCATGAGGGAGCATGGAGGGCTTCCCCTCAGGGCTGCCCCCTGTGAAAGGGAAAGAAATAAACATAGAAACAGAGTGTTGGCAAAGTAAAAGTGTTTGGTTTGTTTGGTTTTTTTCTTCCTGGTACAAAAATCTGTCTTCCTTCATTCTTCAGCTTTTAAGACAAAACTATTACATCATTGGTTTTTGTCACTGTGACTGTAAGAGTGGCTGGAAATGGCTGAATCGCAGGTGAATTGTGCAGTCACAAGCAAAAAGGTGCCGGCCTCCCCAGTTCTACACGGAACAGGACAGGCAGGCTTTCACCTCCCATGCAGAGTCTGCCAACCTGATTTTATCTTGAATGCAGCCTTTGGAGCTGTTGTCCTTCCCGAGACTGCGCGCATCTGTAAGCAATTACATAAACTACACCATTGATATCTCAGAAATTAGAGTCAAACTTGCTGTACTAGGAATTTGTTGTTTCAGAGGAATAAGGATATAGGGGAATGCTTTAATCTATAAACAAAGTATACACCAGCTATGTGTGCCATTAGTCTTAAAGGTGCACTTTCGTTAGAAGCACTCTCATTTCAATGCTGGTAAAATAATGTAGAGCTGCAGAGTGGACATGCATTTTGAGAAAAGTCAGATGGGACACAACATTCAGATGTTTGCCAGTAGCTCCTCCTTTGTAAAACAGAAACAAGTTTCTTAGTCCCTCAGCTTTCGCTTGCACACATACCCTTAACAACAAAAAAAGAAACCAGCCCTCCTGATGACATTTCAGACTGTCTTGGGTAGAATTTTCCTGCCTCCATGGCTGGAGGAGGAGCCCATAATGTGAGTTATTTGTAGATCAATTGATCTCTCCATGATGAGAAACAACAAGGAGATGAAACTAGTTTTCTCTTCTGGACTGATGTACCTGTCACATGCTGAGAATTTTACGTATATTTTTTTAATGTGTTTTTCTCAAAATACGTAATAATGAAGAATTGTGGCATTCCCTTTCTCAGTAGTTGTCTATTCGTTATGTAAATGTATTCCCCAACGCCCTGACTGGAAGCCTGGTGGCAGCCTCCCAGTCAGAGCCCTCACTCTGCAGCTCTTGGGTTGCATCCGAGGGTCCAGTACCAGAGACTTTGGCATCAGTTGGATGGGGGCAAAACAGTTTCTCCATACGGGAAGAAATATTTAATAGTTACAATGTGCACCTCTTCTTTTTTTTTTTTTTAATCAGTTGAGGAAAAACAAGCGATGGCAGCAGCTGTGCCATGTGAGCGAGTGTGTCATGAGCCTGCTGGGCAAGGCATAGTGAAGGGCATTATTCCGCTGGGAGGTTGGCACTGGCCATGGCCCTCCAGAGTTGCCACAAAGGATTTTCTGTTCGACATCTAATGCAACAAGCACATTCATATGTTTGCAGAGGGTTTCCATGGAAACCGTGTAAACTGTGATGCTAGCAGACAGAGGCAAAGGTTATACTATTGTAGAGGCCCTTTTGTATTCTCTTTAAATGTTTCAGAGCAGCTATATTTCTTAACTGATACTCTGAGCCTATGCAACAAGTTGTTCAGATTTTTGGTTTAGTTTGGCGCTTTTTTTTTTTACCAAGCATTTGTCATGGTTGTACTGAGGAGGTCAGATGAGCTGCAAGAATAACAATGAAATGTGTTTTTCATTTTTATTTTTTTTACATAGAATCGCTTGAACATCGTGATTTGAATTGATTTATCTTTTTGTTAGTGGTAATGATGCAATTGGAAATGGAAGAACAAGGCACAAAAGGAAAAAAAAATTCAAGCTATTCCGCCCCTATGACATTCCCCTATGACTGTCCATGTTTGCAAAACTCTGCTTGTTCATAGGTTCAGCTTTATTATCGTGGGAGGTTTTTTAAATCACTGAACTCAGTTCTGCGCTCGTGTCTGGGCTCATGCTGCATGTCAGCGAGAGGTCCAGGTACCTGCTTGTTGTTCACCTGCTGCTCTATGAAAACGAGATCTTACCTGATCACACTATGCGCGTATTCACTCCTGCCACTTAACTTTTGAACCTATTGGTTACTTTAAGCCAAACTTGGTACAAAGGTGAAAAATAATTCTCTTGCGCATTACAAAAGTTGATGTCTGGTTAGAAGAGAAAGATGCAGGATTTTGATGCTGAGGTTGAACAGAGGTACAAGTTGCTTATTCCATCTGATCATAGGGCAATGACTAGAAAAAAGTCCAGTATAAGTGTACATAATTAATTGAACTTGTGGTCAAGTTTGCAGAACCAAGAGATAATTTAAATTCTTAATTTTAAAGTGTTTTATACTTCACTGCAAAAAGTACAGAAACCTCTTAGGTGTATGAGATGTTCCCATCTAATATAGACAAGTAACTTAGAGGCATTAATTGCGTTTCCGATCAGCATAGTTTTGAAAGCATTTGCAGTTGTGCTGTCACAACACACGAAGCAGCACTTAGTAATTACTTTTTGTGTATGTCCCATACAAGGATGAAACAGCGACTTAGAAACTATTGCTCACAGCAGTAAGCACTACAGAATGAAAAGGTGAAATGCATCGTTAGCTCAGGATAGCTGTTGACTTACTTTTGGGCAACGAGGCATGCCCATAGCCTGCTGCACCATGACAGAAGGGGCCAGGAAGGGACGGATTTGTTTGTTTACTTATTTATCCTTCTCTCTCTCATGTTTTGTTATTTAGATATTGGATGTATAATTATTAAAAGCTTTAGTATTCAGTGCCTCATTAATGTGACAGTTAAAAATGACTTCAGAAAAATGAACCAGTTGGAATAGCTCCATCATTTTAGTCTTCTAGAAACCACTAGTCTTCTAGTCCAATATCACCTGATCACAAACAACACTTGGAGTATAACAAGAAAATGAACACAGGCTAGACATAACGAATACCTATCTTCAAGTTTCATATAGCATAATTGTATAACTGCATTCTGTGAGAGACAGGGGTTGTGCACCAGGTGGAAGTGTTTTTCATTATGAATTCCAGCTTTCTGAATTTGAAGCCAGAAGTCTCAGGAAAAAGTCTGTTCATATAGCACAAAACTTTGCATGCTTTTCATCACTTCTTCCTGACTGCTTTGCAGTACAAACTCTGATCAGTTTTGATAATTTAACACAGAGGGAGAACATAATACTGATGAGGCAGGCAGAAATCAAAATCCCATAGCAATTTGCCAGACAATTAAAAAGAACAAAACAAAAAACCCACAGCAACCCATGAATGGCATCTTAAACGCTTGTTCCAATGTATACTGGAAGCATCACTCAATAATTAAGATAAAAAAAATAGAAATCCAGCTATCTCCCTGCCCAAAATAATGCAATAAATTAGCAAGTTAAAACAATGCATGTTAAAGAAAAGAGAGAAAATCTAAATACTGCCCAACTCTAAAAGCAGCATCCATTGCTACTCTTCCAGCAACCTTTGAGACCAGACTCCTGAGACCAGGTTCGTCCTGCAGATTCCTTTTTTCCTGTTTGGATTAGGAAATCAGTTCCAAAAAAGTGTGGTTCATCCACATCCCCACTGTGGCTAATGCAGAGCTCTGGCCGCCCTGGGTCGGTGTCGTCCTCCGCAGCATTCCAGCACGTCTGTGGAAGCTGTTGTGAATGAGCCTTTGGCAGGCATCTAATCACCTATTATTCAGCACTTTATTAATAAAGTTTTGTGGTATTTTTTGACATGTTCTTACATTAGTACAGAGATCTTTAATTCCTTGAACAGTGTTTAGGTTTTTAACAATGTTTAAAAAAAAAAAAACAAAAAAAAACCACCGAATATATAAGTGAACAAGGTAACTGAAAGCCATTGAAAAGATGTGATTTACTTTCACTCCTCAAGCAGACATAATCTGTATAGCCTCAGACATTTTTTTGTATCATCAGTAATTTTCTTATGGTATAAACTGAAATACCACGTTTACCTAGGATGATTTACATGAGTTATTCAAATATTCAAAAATAAGCATCACCAAAGCTCAGAACACAATGTCATTTTTACAGCAATTGTTAATTGATCTTTAAATTGGTTGCTTTTGATTCATAATTATATACTTGAGAGAAAAATTTGCTCCCACATCTCTCTGCACTCAAACTCTGAACTCCAGCCCATGGGTAACATGTCTGATATGTGCTTTCAATATAAACATGAGCAGGTTTAATTGCAAACAGGCAAATACCATTTTCAGGCCAGGTTTACAAACGAGCTTTAGAAATTAAAACAACTTTTATGTTACTTTATGAATTTTGTCATAATACGTTATATTGAAATAGTTTTATCTAAGAGACAGATCCATCTAATATATTTGTTGGCTTCAGAATATTCTTGAAATTACAAACAAAAAAACAGTAGAAGTCAAGACTGGAAGACTTGTTTGGGGAAGGACTTGAGAGAGAGTCTTTCATGCTGCATGCGTGACTGATCAAAGGCTGCATGTGCCTTCAAAATTATAACCAAGGTCTTCGCAACTGGGCTTCTGAGTCGCTGGTGCTGCAATTCATTCAAGTGCCTGGTTTGTTTCTCCTCTAAGAGAAACCATGAAGAAGCTTTTCTTCACTTGCACGACAATACTTTAGTAGAAAGTAAGTGTCTCCTGAGGCTGTCTGTGGTGGATGGTGTGTGTTTTGTGCTGCCTTGGCTGCTAGGAAATTCTGTCCCTGGTACATTGGTCCGGCTCCTCTTTAGACATGAAAATCTGCCAGTTTTAGTCACGCTTCATGCAACTCCTTAGGAAAAAAAGAGAGGACAGTTTAAATCTCGAGGAGAAGTGTTCAATGGCAGGCTGGTTTTACATTCTAGAAACAACCATCACGGATGTTTGCAAGTCCCCAGGATTTTGTGTAGCATGCCAGGATGCTCTGTGATACTGGTGTAGTTTGTTGTGGAGTGTCTCTTTTTTTTATCCAGACTTTCAGTGCTTACAAGTGATGATGGAGAAGGAGAATTATGGGATAAAAGTAGATAATTGCTTGCTTGCACTGGAAAATAACAGTAACCTAATTATGAAATATTTATATATTCTGCTTTTGACTTTTAAAAAAACCTACTTTTTCTACTGTGCTTAATGCAGATGCACCATACCCCTCACTGTGTGTCCTACCAAAGCTTTTGTTAGTAAATCTTCAGCGCTTGTTCAGGGACGTGCTGGCTACTGCTCCGGGCACATCTGCTTCTCTGTTCAGTGCTGTGGTTAAGTCCAAAATGACCCTCTGACTTCGGACTGGCTTGCTTGAAGTTCAGTGGAGTAATTTTCCATTCCTGAAGGTGTAGAAAACCTTTGGCTCTCTAAATTCTATTTGCTGTTCTAGTACCATGAGCAAAAGGTGGCAGAGGCAAGACGCACGTCAAAGGCAGGCCAGGTCAATGGGGATTAATGTACATATTTATATAGGGTAAACTTTGACTGCAAATGTAACTTTTTCTATTTACTGGTTAGGTCGTTGGTTGGAGTTTTCTTAATTATTTTGAAGCAAGCTGAAGACATTAGCAATGTGGGTAAACACAGAAAAAGTGTTGCTGCACTGCCACTGTAAATCCTAGGGATTTCCCTGGGAAGGATAATTAAAGCAACATGCTTTGAACATAGCTAATTAAGTAGCTGCCTTTTAAACTTTCAAGAAGGAGGGCCTGACTGCCCCCTGAACTTCCATGTGGCCCTTCTCTGCTCCATGTTTTCCTCTGCCCTCCTCCCCCAAATTATTTTTAACCCTGATCTCTTTGTGTATCCAGTTTAGGCCCTAGCTTCGTGGAGAGGTGTGCTGGCACAGCTAGGGGGTGGCATTTTGAGAGGTGGGGAGCTGAAACACGTGAGTTGGGAGGGGCAGGATTGCCTCAAGCCAGTCAGGAAAACATGAAAAACTGTAGCATGCGGTGTGCTTAGCTTAAGTCCTCTAAAGATGATAATTTTGTACATATTAGGCACGTGGTCATAACCTCAATCAAATTCTGGCATCATTCGTCTCACACTTTTATTGATCCCTAAAATTACTATTTTTAAATTGCAATTAAAAACCTTAAGGCAACCATAATGTTCCCACTACACCTGTTCTTCATATATGAAATCAGTATCTACAATTGTGTTGTTTTAGCTAAAACATTCTTAGTTTTTGACTATAACTATCATAAATCAGCTTTTTTGAAATGCTGTTGTTCTCTGTTTAATGTGAGAATGTATGTACAGGTCAGTAAAATGTTAAAATTCCTTTTTTGAGAAGCTAGCCAATTTATTTTGACATGATCAAGCTGATATTGATGTATTAATGTGACTTGTGTTATTGCTTCTTATTTAAAATTTATAGTAGAGTGATTCAGAGATCCCAAGATGAACTGGGGGGGATTGTGCAGGGTGTGGTGCATAATATAAATGAAGATACAATTTGTCCTGAAGATTTTATGATCAAAGGCCTGGCACAATTTCATCTTTTCTTCAAGTCTCCAGTTACAAATGTCCCCACAGAGATTAGCTGTTGGCCGGGCTTCCCATTCCTCGCTTACAAGTTAGGGAGGGCGTTGAGCTGCAATTCTGTATGGTCAGTGTGTGGCGGTGGTCTTAAATGGGGTCTGCACTGGGCTGTCAGTGGTGGTAAAGGTCAGGGTTTGATATGAAGAGGAGGAACTCCAGGGGTTTGGGCTATAAAAAGGTTTGGCTGCGTGTTGCCATACATGAGATCGGTTGTTCGTGTAAACATTTGTAAAATCCATCAGTTTCCTCATGTCAGTCATATGGGTTGCCCACCACCGCAGCCTCTGACCCTCCAGCAGAACCCAGGAGGCAGCTGCTTTGGCCATGACATTTCTCAGGATAATCAAACTGCCATAAATTAAGAAGGCTTTTGATGTGCCCTGGGACCAATAAGAGTTTTCCCTGCTATCTAATGTCACATATTGTACCAGTGACTGAGGAAGGCTCTTGCAGATTGCCAGGAGTAGCTCTTGTTACTCCAAATGGTGCTTTCCAGATTGGTGTAAATCAGTGGGATTTTAAAAAAATTATTTACAGAAAAAACTTGGTTCTTCTACTCCATAACTCTGTGTAGGTCTGCATAAAGAGTGAAATTGTTTTCCCCCTGCATCTGTGCAGTTCAGAGGAAGCCCAAGAAAAAAGTCACCAGAGGAAGTTGGAGGCTTCGCATTGCAAGAGAGGGAGAGGAAGACTGTTGCAAAATGTAAAAGGTTTTGACTGCAATCAGCTTTCCAGTTACATGTTTTTTCTCACAGATAAGTTCTTAGTTTATGTTGTAGAGAAATCCAGGTTTCATCTTTTTCAAAGGGTTTAGGGAGATTTTTCAGCTTGTGTATGTGTGTGGGTTTTGTGTTTGCATACTTTCACAGCTTACTACAGATAAGTACTAACAGAATGTAATCTTTTAATTTCGCTTTCTGTTGTCTACTGACTCGTGAAATATTTTTAGGTAACTTACCCACAAGTGATTATGTAGATAAGCAGAGATAAGTCTTTTTTTAAAAAAAATGTTTTTCTTGTCTTAAAGTTGCAATATTTTGGAAAATACTACCTTTTTCATTACCAACATCCCAGATATCTCTGAAACTAGATTAATTCAAAATACTGTCTTCCCCCCCCCCCCCGTGTTCTAGTCTGTCTCTTTGTAGCATGAATAAGAGCTGGGACATGAGAACCAAAAGTAGAAGCTGCTTTGGTGCTGCAGCATTTGCGTTTCATCAGAATCCTTAAAACCAAAAAAGACAAGCAGTTATTCCTATTGAAAACTGATTATTTACGTCTTTGTTTCTGGTTTTAAAATAAAACTGAAATATGCATTTGGGGTCAAAGCTCCCTGACATTTATTCTGAGGAGTTCCCTGACTTAAGTAAGGTCAAACACAAATAATCTGATTTTTGCTCTGCAAGTGTGGTTTACTTGTATCCCATATTGATAATAACTCTGCAGGGTATCAGTTAGTGTCAGGAATAGGTGAAGACAGAACATTAATACCCAGTAAGTGCTGACATCACTGATGGATTCTTTGAAATATGTAAATATTTGCTAATAATATTTATGACTCTTGTTCCAAGCATCCAAATGGGTTTGACATGGGTGGGTAAACGCTGTCATCTGTAAAAGAGGGGTAACAAAACAGGGTCAGCAAGAGCATAAATGCACTGCCACTCAGCGCAAATTAGGGCTGTGCTGACCCACGAGCTGGCTCTGCGAAGCGGGCTGTGCTGCTGGGAGCTGTTCCAAAGTGCCCGGACCTTCCTGTGGTCCCATGGCCTGCTGGCACGCTGGAGTTACGCATGTGTCCATGTGCTTTTATCATCTAGAACTACTGTTTAGAGATTATTTTAATAGGTATGTTCTTAATATACTTTTTAAAGTGATGAAATTTGGATGCATGGTTTATTTTCTATAATGTCTAAGCTTCGAGGTAGCATTGGGAAAGAGCTAGTACTTTTACCTTCATTTGGATTTGCCAGAAGAAACCACTTCCAGAGGAGACTTGATTGAATTCTTGCAGGTCGAGCGCTCCTGCTGCCTGTGAGCTGGCCGAGGGTGGTCATGAGCAAATGCTGCACCCAAAGAAGTGGTGCTGCTGCCATCGCTGTGCTGGCTGGCTCCTCTGCCAGAGGTCTTCTGCGTTCAGATCCTTCTCCTTTGTAGAAGTCCTAAACGCCATAAGGGAATACAGCTTCAGAAAGCTTGCAACTTGAAAATCTGCAGCAATTCATGCTGCTGTGGTCCTTACTAAATCCTCCTGGAGCAGTGGAGGTGGGAGGAGGTTTTCTGTGAGTGGCAGGCAAATTTTATCCTGGAGGAAAGTGGGAATGAGCAGAAAAATGTTAAAGGGGGGGAAATAACTTCATTTCTGTCATTGTTTTTCAGTGCATCTGTGCCTTGTGTGAGAGAAGCTTTTTGCATATGCTCTAGGGAGAGGTTTTCTTTTCCCTGGCAGCTCCTGTAAGTCTCCTTAGCTTTCTGCTACAGTGAGGACACTCTTACCAGGCAGCAGTCTTGCCTTTGGATAGAAGCAGGTTATTTAAGCTCAGTGTTCAGATATTTTTGAGTGATTTCATATCCTGTGCGTGAAATTTTAATTTAAGGCTGCTATAGAAAAACAGCTTAAACCAAGAGAAACTTACATTTCTCATCATAGAGTTCATTTTTACTATGCTTTTTCATGAACTTCAGTATAACACAGAAGATGAAAGAAAAACAGGAAAAGTGGGCGTGAGGTAGGACTGACATGCTTCTCAAGTCTAGTAAGTACACAAACTATTTACAGTTTAACAAATAATTTAATTTATTAGATGTTCTGGTGTTTTTACTTGATTTAAGGAGGTGATTTTTTTTAAATTGCCTTAGAAATAGTCCCCGTCCACAGACTCCATACTATTTCATAGGACCACTCACCCTGTGTACCCAAGCAGAGGTGACAACTATCAGCTCTCCAAAGTGCAGCTTAGTGTTGTTTCAAAATATATGCATACACTTACATATATAAATAAAACTTACATACGAGCAAAATATAACTGGGTTTTAAAACTGTTCCTGGTAAATTGCAGTGAATCAGGTACTTGTTAAAAATAACAAATAAATAAAAGGAGGAAATATAACTACCGAAAAGAAAATTTTCTTTTAAAGGAACAAATTTAGGGAAAGGGAAAAAAACAAACCAATGTGATATCTGTGGGTGACCAACCTCCTTCTCTTAAAGCAAGGTTTTAGTGACACAATCTATTATGTCTCTTTAAAGTTACAAATTAATAGTTCATATTTGCTTCCATCACACTGTTGTAGATAACTGTGTGGCAAACTGTGTTCAGCAGTAAGAGAGGATTTATAGTGAATAATCAACATGTGACATCAATCTCCCGTTTACCACTCTGACATTTCAGTGCTTTCTCATGTTTCTGCGGTGCAGCCGCCCCCTCCCTGGTGCAATGCAGGAGTACCTGTGTGCATCATCTCACCAACAAACTCCGAATGCCTCCTCTGTTGCTTCTCTGTAACCAGTTTGCTTGTGTGACTGGGTTTGTTCTGACTTGAATGTTTTGTGTAAAGAACAGTATAATCTCAAAATGTTCTTATTGTCTGCACAACCTTAACAAATTGCTAGTAAAACAAGAAAACATTGTTTTACGGAGTGAAGCAAGGAAGCCCCTACGCTGCTGACTGCTTAAGGGTGACGCAGTACAGCGATGGAAACAGCCCGGTTACGTACAGCCTTTCCTCAGCACAGGAGGTTTGATACTGGGCAAGATGAACCTTGGATCTGAACTGGAGGTTGTCCTTCTGAGACTGTTTTTGTCTTCTGTCATCCTGTCAGTGGATGATAGTGACTGGATAATTCACTCATCAGGAGTTCTCCCCATCATTAAAAACCGTCACACAGCAGTGAAGGAATACCAAAATGTGAATGATTAAAGTAGTTTGGGTCTACAGGGTTAAGCATACAAGTTCATTTATGAGCCTTAACACATGCAAATAGCATTTATGGCCATGTGGTAGAGCATATTGGATACATCAAACCATCGTTATAGGCTTGGGGTTTTTTTCCCCCCCCCCCCTCT